>NC_139928.1:11575360-11802860 GCF_963514095.1 Eutrigla gurnardus | reverse complement strand
GAGACAAGAGGAGAGGGATGATGGAGGGCAGCGGGGTGGAGGGTGGTTGGAGCGGGGGGGGGAGGGTGGTGGCGAGGGGAGTTGGAGGGGGGGGGGGGGTGAAACTGCAAGAGGCGAGGGAGAGGTCAAAGAACAGGAGGGATTCACGAAGAAAGAGGAGAAGAGCTGGGGGAAGGGACAGAGAGAGAGAGAGAGAGAGAGAGAGGACGGAGGGGTCAGGAAGGAAAAGGAGTGATGAATGAAGGGAGAGTGGCAAGATGGAAGGACCAGGAGAGAGAGAGGGAGCACATGAGAGGATGAGAAGGAGAGAAAGACAGAGTGTGAAGCTGCTGTGTACCTCCCTAACAAGCTGGACAGAATCAGCTCAATTATTAAAGAGGAGCGAGAGATGGGGAAAACACGCAGACACACAGACGTACACGCACACACACGCACACAAAAGCATCTCTCGGTGTCTGGCACACAAGACAACCTCGCTGTCTCTCTAACACACACACACACACACACACACTCCTATCTGCAGATCAACATACTAACACATGTACTGTGTGTCTGATTCCTTACGCGTGTGCGTCAGCGTTATCTTTGTTTTTAGGCGGCCCGTGTGTGTGCATCTACATGTGTCTGGGTATGTGTGTTAAAACAGTGAGTCAGAGGATAAGCAGAGACTTGTTAGTGATTCTCCTCAACACCCCCCCACTCACACACACACACACACACACACACACACACACACACACACACACACTCTACCCAATTTGGCTTCAGCACCGTCTCAACGTTCCACCAGCGTGGCTTCAATGTCGTCCCGTCAATATGAACAGATCATCAGAGCACTAAGGGGTCTGTCTATAAATCCCCGCCGTGAATGTAGTTTTCACCCTCTTCCCTTCCTATCTTCTCTCCTTCTCCCTCCTCCTCCTCCACCTCCTCCTCTTTCTCTCTTGCCCGTTCCACCCTATGTTTTTAGTTCTCTTTCTTCTTTCCCTTTTCCCTCCTTCTCTGAGGAAGTGTATGCCCCCAAGGGACGAAAAAGATTCGCTACCTTCCAGGAGAGAAAGATTGTGTGTGCCTCTCTCTCTGTGTGTGTGTGTGTGAATGTGTGTCCTCCACATGTGTGTGTGCCGGATTGATGGTGTGTGCGTGCGTACAGAGTGAGAACACACACTTCCTGAGACAGAAAGGAAGAGAGAGGCAGGGATGAGCGAGTGAAGAGCGAGTGAGGGAGTGAAAGCAGGAGGCTGTGGAGGGGGAGGAGAGAGAAAGAGATAAGAGAGAAAGACAGAGAGTAGTCGGGGAGAAGGGGGAAGATGGATGAATGTACTGCGCACTGTGTGTGCGTGTGTGTATGTGTGTGTGTGTGTGTGTGTGTGTGTGTGTGTGAGAGAGAGAGAGATGGTCGAGAGATGCAGGTAGACACAGAGGGAAGGAAGGGTTTCTTATCCCTTCAGCAGAAGTCATAATTTCTTAGTGCGTGCACAGATGTGTATGTGTGTGTCTGTGTGCATGCCCAATTGTGTGTGTGTGTGTGTGTGAGAGAGTGTTACCGCGTTCAGGCTTGAGGCCAAGAATCCGAGATGTACAGTACAGTGGCGCGGCGTCGGTGTGTATCGTGAGCGGCGTGTGTGTGTGTGTGTGTGTGTGTGTCAACGTGTGCTCTCTGAGCGGTGTGTATGTTGAAGCTGTGGCTGATGAGCTGTCAGTACCTACAGTTGGAATGTTCACAAGGCGGCCATTGTTGTTCAAACAGCCAGCAGCCTTCTCCTTGGCAACGGGCGCTGCAGCAGCGTCTCCCACAGCAACTGTGGAACAGGAGTATGGAGGGAGGAGGAGGAGGAGTCAGGAAGTCAGGGCCGCAGCACAGAGGCCCCTCTCCAAAACGCTGGCCTCAAGGTCTGAGTGTGTTTCGGGGTCCAAGCATCTGGTTTGTGTGTCCTCTGCGTGTGAGGTAGATATGTGTGACTGTGCGTGTGTGAGTTCTCGCCAGCGCGACTACGTGGAGTGCGTCAAGTATAAGCGTGCGTCTCTGCTTGCACTTGTGTGATTTTTCTCCTGGAACTGGGAGTGTTTCTGTGTTTGCGCCTATCTGGTCGGTTTCATCTCCGTACATTTGCGTGTGTGTGTGTGTGTGTGTGTTTCCAGACGTATCACTGCGTATCCTTGTTTGCGCGTAAATCCCGTATGTGTTTTTTGAGTGCACACATGTGCACAATCCTAGCTACTTTTCCCAGCTGGCGCGGTTAGTCACATGACCTGACTGAGGGGCGGCCATCAGCAGTGCCAGGAAACTGCCTGCAGGAGAGAGAGAGTGAGAGAGAGAGTGAGAGAGAGAGGAGAAAGTGTCAGGCTGAGTTGAAGATGAGTTGGGGAGTGGGAGCGTGTGTTGTGGGAGAGAAACTGGGGGCGGGAGGTGTGTAAGTGTGCGAGGGGGGGGGGTGCTAGTGAGATGAGAGAGGGAGTAGTGAGAAAGAGAAGTGAGGAGGGGGTGAAGGAGGAAGAGGAAGGGGTAATACAGTCATCTTAAAATAACTACAGCAGTTCGGTTCGTGCAGAAACAACAGGAGAGAGACAGTCAGATTGTGAGACAGTCACATGGGGGGGGGGCGGGGGGTCCTGGTGTTGAGTTAGAGTTTCGAGCTACTTTCTTCGCGTGCATCCCTTGGCTGAGCCACCACTGTATCTGGTCTGTGTGAAGTCTGTTTACGTTAGATGTGTGGCTGTCTGTCTGAACGTCTGCCTTGTTGTTTGTCTGCACATATGGTTTATGTGTTGCTCTCGGTTCATTTGCACGCGCTGTGTGTGCGTGTTTGTTGCGTGTGTGCGTGTTTTTGTGCGTGTGCGTGTTTGTTGCGCGTGCGTGTGCTCCTGCTCTCTTGGCAGGAGATACAGCACGCACACTGATGATGGAGATCATTAGGAATTTCCTGCAGCTGGAGAGGTGGGAATGGGGTTTTTTTTTGGGTGGGGGGTGTGAGTGGGTAAGAAAGAAAGGAAAGGTCAGAGTGAAGGAGAGTGTGAGTGTATGGGTGGGTGGGGGGGGGGGGGGGGGGGGTCTATATGTAAGTGTGTTAGTTGGACTGTCTCTGTTTGACTGACGTGAGTGTGCATGGAGCTGCAGCCCACCAAAGCCCAAAGTTCAGGTCTGTTTTCGGAGGTTGCTGCCGGTCATTTGTGTGTGCGAGCATGTCGGCCCCAGTAGTGCGATATATGCATATAACATTCCTCGCCGCCTTTGGCACACTAACACACACCTCAAGCTCTCTCTCTCAAAAAAAAAACAGGTTTGTTGAATTTGGATGTATTTAAATTCTAGCTGTTCACTGTTACTGCCTGTTGGGCCACAGTGCTCTGCACTCAGGCGTTGCAAAGGAAGTTGCCGTTTTTTTCATTTAGTTGAATTAAAACTTTGGCTGAATTTTGAGTCAAAATGTAAAACTTTTATCCCACAGTGAGAACCCCTAACCCTGAAGAAAGACAACGCCTTTAAATCCAACATGCCAACCATCAGTTTAAGATGGTCTTGTAGGCCTATTCAAGATCTTGGTGTTGAGACCTTTTGACTTTGGAAACCTCCCCCCCCCCCCCCCACACACACACACACTCACTGAATGAGACGTCTGGGACTACATCAAACTTTTATACGCACTTAGAAAGGAAACGTAAAGAAAGGTTAGCTAGCCAGCAAATAGAGTCAATGTTGGCACTATGTAACAAAACGCTTTACTTTCCAGACACCGTTGTTGGCCTTGACTCAGTCTCGTCCTACCTTGGTCCGGGTATTCGACGCTCTGGTCTTGGTCGTGACTTGGTTTAGGTATTCTTCACTTAAACACTGATGTCCTTGTGTTAGCTTTCTTTTTTGTGTTCTGCGATACTGCTGAAGTTGAATAAACTTTGTTTTTTATATTCATGAAACCGATCACTTGAAAATGCATTAGAAATACATTTTTTCAAAATGTATATAGCTCCACACTCACAGGCTTAGAAGTTACGGTTAAATATTCAATTTGATTACGACATGCAGTGAGGGTTATCAGTCCAGCAGCCACTTTAAAGTGACACTGTGTATGTAATGTGTAATGTTTCACTGACAATGTCATGATGGTCGTTACAGAAGCTGTAATTGTTTCCCCTGAAACACCTTGAGAACGATGTTGATCATCTTTTGCTTTATTGTTCTCTCAATCAATTTTGGGGAGAAAAAGTTGTGCGTTGTTGTGTGTTGAATGTAGGTCTGAGGCTGTCGGGGCTGCAGGTCGAGAGGCTGATGGTAGTTTGTGCTCGGTGTCACTCAGTCTCTGTGGACCCTCCCCTCCTCCCCCCTCCTCCCCCCCTCCTCCTCCCCACCTCTTCTTCTCTCCTGGCCTCACATACACTTTCTCCAGCTCTCTCTGTTTTATCCCCTCTTCTTCTTATCTGTCTAAACCTCTCCGTGGAGCTTCCCCCTCCTCCCCTCACCACCTCTCTCTCTCACTACCTCTCGCTCTCTTTTTCTCTCCCCTCCATGCCCCCCCCCCCCCCCCCCCCTTACACCCCCCATGCTTGTTTCGGTGCTGCTGCCTGTCTCTTAGCAACAACTGCACACCCGTTAGAGCTCAGTGAGTGCTTTTACAAACACACCCAGGAAGACACACACACACACACACACGTGCACACTCACAGACACACGCACACACAAACACACACACTTGTGCGAGCACAAACACATCCACACTCTCACGCACAGGGTCTAGTTCCTCATTGAGGGTTGCTGCTGGCAGGCCTGTGAGTCTGCAAGCCTTTGTGGCAGTGAGATAGATGGGGAGAGAATAGATATGCTGTACAGCTACCATGTACAGAATGATTGTTCCCCTCAAACTATGCACAATAGGGCAACTGCCCAAACTGCAAAATGACAAGTCCTCATCTCGGCTTTCACACTGGCATGTGCCCGTACGTACCCTGTGTTGTGTTGCCTTTTCCCGTAAGCACATAATAGCAGCAAAAACTTTTTTACATGCACATTAGAAATGTACAACATTAAACATTCTCAAACAATTGTCGCGTGAGAGCTCTTTGTGAAACAGATTCAACAGATCATCATGTGGGAGCAGCGCACGCCGTCGACTGCGTGTTCCAAAGCCCCAGAGCCGTTCACGGCGGAAAAAAAAATTGCACCAAAAAAAAACGAATTTGACGCGTATGACGATGAATTTATCGGAATGGCAGCTGATGGATGCCACTGGTGTTTGCTTAAACAATGAATCATAGTGGGAGCGTTTGATTGGCTGGCATCTAAGCTCAGTCAGAATCCCCCCCTGCCGAGCAGCACAGTAGAGGGATATTTGCATGTGTGTCTTTGTTTTGTGTGTGAATGTGCATGTGTGTATGACATGAATGTCTTTATGTTGAAATCGATGTGTGAGTGTGTGGGAGGATGAAGCTGTGGGAGCATATTTGCATGCGTGTGTGTGTGTGTGTGACAGTGTGTGTATGTATGTGCAGCAATGTTTAATTAAAGCATGTGTTCTTCTCCTCTCATACAGCGGTCAGATGGAGCCTTAATTAAGGAATGCTGTTAATTAGACGAGAGAGAAAGTGAGATTGGGTAGAGAGGAGAGGCAGGGAGACAGCACAGGGCACAGGAGGGGGTGGGTGAGTGAGGGGGGGGGTTAAAGAAAGTATGTGTTGTGTGTGTGTGTGTGTGTGTGTGTGTGTGTGTGTGTGTGTGTGTGTGTGTGTGTGTGTGTGTTCGTCTCCATGTGTGTTGGTCCTAGTTGTGTCATTCCTCAGAGCAGCAAAATTTTGAGGTTGGTCTGCTCCATGTGTGCAGCCCTAAACTCTGCTACAGCAAAACACTCTCCTCCTCTTTTCTTCTACTGTTTCCTCCTCTCCTCTCCTCTCCTCTCCTCTCTCTCCTCTCCTCTCCTCTCCTCTCCTCTCTCCCTCCTTTTGCTTTCCTTAAATCTGTCTGCCTCTGCCTCACTTACCATTCTTTTCCTGTCTCAATCATGTCTTTCAGCACTTTCGTGCACTCATTTGTGTCTTTCACTCCCTCCCCTCCCCGCCCCCCTCTTCCTTTCTCTCTCCCCCTCCCTCCTAATCGGAGCCATATGTTGGAGAGGGAGGCAGAGATCTGAGGATGGACAAGACTGTGTTGTATATGCAGCGTGTGGTACAGTGTCGGAGCCAGCCGTGCGTGTATGTGCGTGCAAGTGAGGCACGCACGCTTGTGTTTGTGTTTGAATGTCTGCATGCATGCAGTCATGTGTGAGTCTGATAGCGGATTTGTGTGTGTTCTGGCAGTCTGTACTTCCATTTCCCCTCTGCTCTGGGTTTCCATAATCCCTCTATGGGTTCTGTCTTTCTGTCACCTTCATCTCTCCATCCTCTCAACACCTCTATTCATCACCTCTCTGCTTCCCCCTGGTGGCTGCAATTATTCACAAATTCTCATTCTTGTTGCACCTCCCAAGTCTAGTGCTTTGTAATGCATTTCAGTAGTTTTGGCGAGATGTGGCGTCTGTGTTTTTCACCATGACTCATTTGCTTATTATAATTTGTGGATTTTTCCAACACGTACATCGTCTCACTCCAATATTGTGCGATTAAAAAAACAAAGGTGGCTCCGCACACCCATTCCCACACACAATAAACAATTCTGTCTGGTCTTCATGATCCCCAGAGTCTGATAGTGAGCACATTTAAATAATTCCAATAGAATAGATAAAGTAGCCCTGCCTTACATGTGTACCCACAATCTGCTGGGACGCATCGCAATGAAATGAGAACTACAATTAGAGTTTAAATTGTATATTGCAAGTCATCCTCCAAAATAATAGTGTCTGATGTGAGATGGTGCAGCCCTAACCAAAATACTGATTAGAGTCTGGTCTGATGATGCATGCTGTGACATCAGAAACTAATCTCTTATTCTCTTTTTCTTTCTGCTCCACCCTCCTCCTCTCTCCTTACTTTTTCTGCCCCCCCATTCCTCAGACTTTCTTCAACTCCCTGTCTCCTCATCTGTTCGTCTGTCTGTCTGTCTGTCTGTCTGTCTCTCTGTATGTCTGTCTGTCTGTATGTCTGTCTGTCTCTCACTCTAGCAACTATGGGCAAAAAACGGGAGCAGAGGGGGAGAGAGAGAAGTATGTGAGCTCTCCACTGCAGTATTGATGACCCAATGATCCCCTGCAGAACAGAGCCAGTCAGGCAGACAGAGTGAGGCTCAACTCAGAATCAAAATCAGAATCAGGGCCACAACTGTTCGGTAAAAGCAACCAATTGAGCAGGGTATGAATGGTAAATACGATCTAATGGTGTAATGCTGCTGCGTGGGTGGCACAGTTAATAGAATAGAGTGTGATACTAATTAGGTGTATGGCCTGTCGCCAACAAATCTATCACACAACCGCAATTTGCTGCAAATATACATATAAAATGTTTTTTATATGTGCATTGTTTGATGCCTTTCACTGGTCTATACATTTAGCAGCAATGATGCTGCTTCTGATGGAATTTCTTTAATGAAACAAGGAAATGTTCAGATATTTGTGAACATCCTATACAGTTGATGATATTGTTTTTGTAATATATGATGATATTATATTTTTGATAATATTGTTTTTTATTTCTGTCCTCAGGTCATTGAATTTTCTTGCCCATTTTTAGTGGAAAACAGCTACAAAGAAGAAACACTTTTCATACAGCAGAAAAAATCCCACTTTTCCTCCCACAATACCAGCAAGACTGTCCACTGAATGAGTGGCTTATCGGATCACCTACATTCAGGCCAAACTGGGGCTCCAGTGGGCTGTGGTGGGACTCAAGCAGAGGAGAAAGCGTGTGTGGAGGGGCTGGAGGGTCTGGCAGGGCCTGAGCTCTGGACCAGGGAACTTGGGCTCCAAGAGGGGTCCCAGGATCCCTCTAATGATGGACTGGCACTGGTGACCTCCGACCACTTTCCCTCCTCTCCTTCAGGCCTGGCCAACGGCCTCCATCTGCAGAGAAGGCTGGGGCACAGCACCTGCCGGCGCAGGCAAACGGAGACTCACGCTAACGCTGAGGCGCATACATTTGCAGAGACACTTAGGAACATGCAAACGCACATAGACCAAGATGTGCAAGCACAGGCTGTTTCACACGCACACATGGATAGTTGTGGGCACATGGATATCAACCCACCTACGGGTCCTGTAGGACTCGGCCACTCCAGAACTCACACACCAGAGGCCATACACACAACCTCACCTCAGCCCCTGTCGTTGGTACTCGGCAATCACCCTGCCTCCACCAATCAGCGGGCAGCCCCAGTCCTCACTGCAGAGGCAGACAACCCCTCAACCTTTTGTCCAGTCCCTATCGGTCCAAACCCAAACACAGACTCCTCTCCTCTTCCCGTGGAGGCAGAGAAGAAGTATGCACTCCGCAGCTCTGGACGCCCCCGCTTCCCTTGTCACCTGCGCAAATCCTCCCGTCTCCGCCGAAGCATAGAGGATGGGGATAAGAGAGCGGGGAGGGAGAGGGGAGGAGAGGAGGAGGATGAAGTATTAGAGGAGAAGATTTGGAGGGTTAAAGAAGAGGAGGTGGCCGTTGGTGAGAAGCAAGAGCATTCCTCTGTGGAGGCATTTCTCCCCATGGCTCCCTGCCCTACAGACATCGCTATTGCTCTTACTATACCAAAACCTGCTCCTAAAGCTACACCTAAACCTGGGCCCAGACTTGGACATAAACCTGGACCTAAATCCAGGTCTAGGCCTGGACCGAAATCTGTCCATAAAGCAGCTCCTAAAAGTGTGAAACAGCGCCAGGCAGCCCAGTCCATGGCCCGTTCTGCTACCGCTCATCTCCAAATTGCGAACACGTCCGCCACTGCTGCACCTCTAACTGAGGAGCAGGGACCTGTTGCAGAGTTGGGGGGATCTACTCCCAAAAACCGAAGACGTGGGCGTTTTGTAGGTGTAAGTTAATTTAGAGTTAATTATTGTAATTACTCCCTTGACATAACACACTATTTCATAGCATGTTTGAAAGAAATGTTTATACAATTGGCAGTGACATATGTTTGATATTGGTCTCTGCTTTACAGGTGAGGAAGATTGTTGTCAAGGTGGCTCGCATTCCTGTGAGTCTTAGCCGCCGACAGAAGAGCTACAAGATCTCCAATTTGGAGACAGTTACAGGGACAGAAAAAGGCAATGATGGTGGTCTGGAGGGCTCAGAGGTGGTTCGAGAGCCCACTGCACTTCTCCGAATGAAGAACAATGGAAAGAGTGTTATGGTGATGTTCCCTCCCGGAGAGCTACCTGTTATTCTCAAACGCAGGCGTGGACGGCCACCTAAACAGCCTGTGCCGGTAATACCGGGAGAGCTTCAGAATGCCGGGAATGCTGGTGGTAGCGGCGACCAGCCCAAGAAGCCCCAGAGGCGGCGACGGACTAAACTCCCTTCCCCTTATCCATCCTATGTTAATGATACTAACGATGTGAAAACAGAGTATGGGGATGTTCTGTCCAAACTGGCCTTTTTAAACCGTCAGCCCCCTGCCACTGGCCGCTGCTCTCCACCGCGTTGCTGGACACCCAGTGAGCCGGAAAGCTTTCACACACCCTTGGAAAATCCTGGAATATCCACCCTGCTCCACCGGCTCACTGGGTATAGACGCCCCCGAGGTGGCAGGGGAGGGGGCGGTGGAAGAGGTGGAGGAGGAGCAGGGGGGGTTGGGGGCAGTGAACGCAATAAGAGCACATTCAGTGACTTCTTTGAATCCATTGGCAAGAAGCAGAAACCAAGCCCTATGTCTGATCATGGATTACCTAGGAAAAGGGGGAAAGGTGCGGGTGGTAGGGGAGGGGGTATTGTGGGAACTGAGCCTCGGGGGGAGAAAACAGCCAAGAAGAGACGTGTGAGAAAAAATGGTGCATTGAAGGGGGAGGTGTCCATGGGCCAAGACTGGCCGAATGGGGCAGGTGGATGGGGGGAGGGGGGTATGGACAAGGAGAAAAGTTTGGGTGGGTATCAGCTCTGTGGATCTCCAAGGGGAGGCTTTTCCTCCTGTGAAGTTGGAAGGGGAGGTGCCTACAACAGTTCGGGAGGAAGCAGAGGGGTTGGGCCCGCCGGGGAGGACTCACAGGGCCTGTTTGCTGGATATTTCCGGTCACTCCTCGACTCAGACGATTCTTCAGACCTGTTGGACATCGGCTCCTCGCAGTCAGACCCCCGGAAAGCTTCATCCACCCCTGGATATGAGTCATCCAGTCCAGCTACGGTCCACAGCTGGTCCCCCGCATTCCCCAAGTGGAGCTCCAAGGGTGCAAGTTCTGGGGTGGAGGGTTCATCCCAGACGCATTGCTCCTCAGTCAGGCCTCCGTACAGCTATAGCAGCCTGGCCCAAACATCCCCCACCACCTCCACCTTTCCCAAATCCACTCCTCCATCCCTCTCACACTCTCCTAGCTCCCCCCATCCTGCCACTTTTGGCCATTACTCCCCTGGCTTCTCTTCCTCCTCTCCTGCAGTGCCACAGAGATCCTCAGATTGCAGCTTTGCATATGGATCTGGACACAGCAGTGGCAAGCTCACCACAGTTGGTCAAATGGGTTTCTCTGGCTACCAGGCAGCGGCCAAGCGAGGCTTTAGTGGATATCCTGCAGCAGGTCATTCCTCCATGGTGCGGGGGGAGTCAACAGGACCCACATCACCAGGAGGAGGGTACATGTCTGTGGCCAAAAGTAGCCTGTTCGGCTCCTCCTCGTCTCCAGAAGGTTTCAAGCAGTTCAACACCAATCAGTGGAGTTACAGGTAAATCACTTGTGTGGCCTCTCATCATAAAAAACATGTTGAACATGTCTGCCTTGGTATGTTTTAATGAATAAGGGATTGAATGTTTTGTTAATATAATATATATAATTAATATACATTTTTACAAATTAATAAAAGTTTGACCACAGCGGAATCAAAGAGATATGAATTGCTTAATATAAATGTTTCATTCCAACACATAATTTCCAATTATAGCATGTCCACCATCTGCCGGGCTCACAGCATTAGTTGACTCGGGGCTAAAACATGTACTTATCCAGCGAGGAATCTATAGTCAGAACATGCATTAACAGTTTTCTGCTCAAGTTCTTCATTTACATTTACATTTACATATTTCTGAAGTGCTTTTTATAATTTGTGTTGCTATATTTGTGTTTCTTTTTCAGACAAGGTTATGGTGGCTGGTCAACTGACAGCTTTGGGCCTCAGTATCACAGCTACAGCGAATATGGCTCCAGTGAGTCCAAAGACATCTTGGATATCTCCAACTACACCCCCCAGAAGGCCAAGCGACAACCTTTTCCTGAGAGTCTATCTGAATCTTCATCTGACTCTTCACATCTTGGCTCTGCAGCCACCGGTAGTGGACCGAGCTCCACTTGTGGCACGTACAAACTGAGTGAGGCTGCTTCTGTCCGTGGAGAGGGGTGTCAATCAAGTCTGTCCAGCCTGGAGAAGTTGATGATGGATTGGCACGAGAGCGCTTCGGGGCCCTCGTATAACTGGAGCCAGAACGTCCTCTTCCAAGGTGGGGGAAACAGCAAACCTGGTCGCGGTCGAAGGAAACGGACTGAACCACAATCAGAAAAAGAAGGAGGTTCTGCTTTACACTCTGATTCCCCATCCAGTCCCTCCCCAACGCCTACTCCTGGACCTAAGCGGGGAGGGGTTGGAGGACGGGGCAGAGGGTCTAGAGGAGGCAGAGGTGGTTTGTCACCATGTCAAAGAGAGCGGCCATCGGGGGCCAAAGGCAGGGGCAAGGCTGCATCTGCATCTGGAGCCGTGACTGCTGGAGGTCCAGAGGGGTCCGGGTTGTTCCAGGAAGGGCTAGACTATTACAGTGGAGACAGTAGTAGCCTCTCTCCCCTGGCCACTCCCAATCCTGCACCACCTTCCAGCTACCTCCAGGACCCCTGTGAGTACCCCTCCCCTTATTCTGCCCACCCTTCCACACCTTCCTCTGAGGAGAGATATCCAGCCTTATACCCTGGAGAGTCCTCCTCCTCTCTCTCACCCAATGTCTCATCTCCCCCTTACCCCCCCAAGCCTACCCCTCCTCCACCCCAGTCCTACCACCCCGTCCCCTCCAGGACATTCTCCCCCTCCTGCTCACCCTCACCACGGATGACACCACTCTGCGCCACCGCACTGAGTCCCTCACACCGCCCCCCTCCGAAAGACCCACAGTTCTCACAGTATGACTCTCCCAGCTACTGCAGCTCCCCCTTTTGGTACGGACAGACATCGCACAGCAGCAGCCCCAGCCCGCACTCCCACAGCGCGCACTCAAATACGGCCGCGCACACACACAGCAACCCGCACACGAGTCCGCACGGAAACACACACGGCAATCCGCTCGCCAGCCCGAACGCGAACACGCACACGCATCTGAACGCGACTGTCCACGACGCACACCATCACAGTACACAGCCCCACAGCAACACCCATCCCACCTCACTCCTGCAGAGCAGCCCCCTCTCCCACACCAACAATCAGCCCCACCACAACACACACACCAACCCCAACTCTCACCTAGCCTCCCATGCACACTCCAACCCCAGTACCAGCCTCCACTCCCACTCCACACCTGTGCTTTATGAGGAGTGCAGCCCTCCGTCAACGGTGCCCCCCCACAAGCGGGATCTGACCCCCCATGCCATGAGTACAGGCCACCGCCAGGGCCTCCTGCCTCACTCCCCATACCCCAAACCTTCCCTGGACTCCTCGCCCCATCAGGAGGACACTGGCGGCTTCTCATTGTCCCACCATTCCTACCAGGGCATAGGACACCGCTACCCCTCCCAAGCAGCTCAGGGAGGCGGGGTGCTGTGCCAGCTCCTGGACACAGCCAACGATGACAGCTTCAGCGTCACCAGCCTGTAACAGCAGGTGAGTTTAGTGACCCTTTGTACAAATAATGACGCCATCCTAGTACTAGGAACCACCACTGGGACTCTAAAGTGTCCGATTACTGAGGATGACCGTACTTTTTTTTTCAAAGCGGTTCATTAATGGTTGACAATGTATCCATCATATCCATAGGCCACATTGTAAAGCTGATCATTAGTACTTATCTAAACAGCCGTATCTCACTGGTATTGAAGTCTGGTTAATTAACAATTTATGAATTGCTTTTACAAAGTTAGGGACTCTAGGTCCATGTTTGCACATTTTTGTTCATATGAATGGAGCTTATAGGTGGATTGGAATGTCTTTTATGGGATCATGTGTCTCAAAACATGTTCAGGTCAAAGTAAACTCTTAAGTTGAAGTGCAAATATTTAAGCCAATGAAAATGCAACAACGCATAACTTTTCAAACAATTGAAAAATGGCTTCACTTACAGTAAATAGTATGTTTGGAAAATTTAGAATAATACCACTGTCAAAAATATCATAGTGCTATATTACCTTACCTCTCTTCACCTCTTTCTCTCTCTCTGTCTCTCTCTGTTTTTCTTTCAGGTGCATTCAATCCAAGCTTTTACAGATTTGCAAACGTTTTTTGTTTTTGTTCCTTTATGTTAAGGAGACTTCTTTGTGAGACTTTGAAATGAAGGGTGAGAATTTAGCTGCCAGCTTTGGACAGTAGAGCTTTAATTCTCCAGCACTGACAATCAAGATCAACTGCAATTTAAACACTCAAGCATGCACACACACACACACACACACACACACACACACACACACAC
Source organism: Eutrigla gurnardus (assembly GCF_963514095.1). Taxonomy (NCBI): domain Eukaryota; kingdom Metazoa; phylum Chordata; class Actinopteri; order Perciformes; family Triglidae; genus Eutrigla; species Eutrigla gurnardus. The sequence continues at coordinate 11,789,149 of NC_139928.1, read as the reverse complement.
ACACACACACCCTGCAGACACACACACACTCACACACTCGCACACACAGACACGCATGTGCAGATTAATTCACTACCTATACATGGACACATGAATCCATACGTGTACACTCACTTAGACTCTATGCTGGAAGGAGGGATGGCCAAGAGGAGCTGACAGATGACAAACCAGACGCTGATGGACAGAGACAAACCTTTTTCCTCATCCCTTCAAGTCCTGCTGTGATACATAGAGGACTCCGTTTCCCAGAAGTCTGTATCGCGCCAACTTTTTCTGGTCCTGTTCTGTACATCTGCAATCTGCAATATGGACGATCACACGACATTCTCGCTTTCCGTTTCTCTCCTCTGTTCTCTCCTAATCCCCCCTCCTATGCTAAACCAGCAACTGTGTTCTGCACTCAAACCTATAACCCTGCATTTCTGTCTTGTGTCCTAATGTGAACCGCAACTGAGCCCAGATCAACTTTTTAAGTACCACGAGCCTCGCAAATGTCCCGCTCTGTGCACTCCTTGTGTTGTGTCCCATAAGAGAAAAAGTGGACTAAACCAGTTTCTGCTCTTGAAATACCAGCATCTGTACATACGACTCCAGCTCCAAGCCAGAGGCCCCCTCTTCACTCGGAGGGTCCGTCATCGACATGCCCTCCTCAGCGTTCTGCCATGGTTTCTCTGCTCTGGGGGGTGGGGTTTGGGATTGGGGGGGGTGGACTGCAGCATGGAGACCCAACATCCTGTGTTTTGCTGTTTTAACTACAAGGGAAAGAGACATTGAAATCACACAATGGCCCCAAAGAGACTCTTGTTTTCTGTGTGCGAATGGGAGAGAGCGAGGAGGGTGTGCTTGCGTGACTGCAGTAATGCATGTATTCGTGTGTATGTGTGCATTTATGTTCGTGTGAGCGTGCGTGCGCGCCTGTGGGGTCAAAAGGAGTGACGCTCCCCAGACGCCGAAGTCTTGGCGGAGTCTCGTTCTTTCTTTCACTCTCTCCCTTCTTTTTTCTGTGGTCTTGTGTTGTTTGGTGGTTTTTGTGATGAAAAAAAATTGTATATCTGTCTGTTACATATCATGTACGTATCTGAGGTGCAAAATATTTAAATACACATTCTGTTCTTGCCATTGGTAATCTTGTCTATAGCATACTGCTTCTTTAAGGGATTATGGGAGGTGTGCGTGTGTGTGTGTGTGCGTAGGTGCGTGTGTGTGTTAGAGCCTCCCTGAGCATTGGGCTTTGCCCAGGCTGTCTGGGAGTGTGAGCGAGAGAGTTCAGTCAAGGACACAATTCGACAGGGAGTGAAAGAAAGGGGAGGAGAGGAATGGATGGTGGGGAGGGGAGGATGTGTTGGAGGGGAAATAAAAGAAACCAGACTGAGGAAATCAGAAAATAGTGTCACAGAGGCTCTAAAGCCAACAAAACAAAATGTACAAAAATGTACTGTTTCAAAATTCCTCTACCAAATAAGGACATGGCACAATGGCGTAAAGACTGGTGGCACCAGAGTGCTGACAGGACGGGACCCCGTGCTCATTTTATGTCCTCACAGGGGGGAAACTTGCTAGAATAAAGCAAATATTGTACATCTGCAGCTCGTGTGTAAGCGTGTGCGTGCCAGACAGACAAAGAGAGTGGGAGAGAGAAAGCAGATGGGGGTAGTTTACTGGCTGCATATTGTGTACAGTTTGTCAACAGGCTGACTAAATAGACTTAGACATGGCTGGAGGAAATGTGTTTGCTGTGACATTCCACTGTATGGTGGAAGGGAACATGCGCTGTCAACGCTACATGACAGACAGAGAGGCAGAGGGTGCAGAGCAACAACTCTGTTTCAAACATTTCTTTTGTATGCAGCTATAAAAAGAAAAAAAAAACAGCATAAATACAAATGATTATTTTCTGTGCCGGATCTAAACTTAATTACAGCCAACTAAAATCCATACTCTCAGCATTGTTATATGCTGCCATAAGCTGTAATGTCATTTCCAAACAATCGGCGGAAGCAGTATTTAGATATTTTACACGAGTAAGCAAAAGTAGAAACCCCAATAGGCATACTCCATCACAAGTGAAAATACTGTGTTCAAAATGAATTGGAATAAAAGTATGCGTTATCACCAAAAATGTAGCTGCTTAAAGCAAAGTAAAGGTTTCCGTTTACAGCAGAATGCCCCCGTCAGTTTTATATTTTACATGATGTGATTACTGATCCAGATAGTTCCATGTAGCCCACATTTTAACACATTTTAATAACGTATAATGTTCTATTGAGTTGTATAGCCTCATATTAAGATGCTATTTTATAAACGTATCATAGGTTTATGTAATATCTGAATCTCCTTGGAAACTAGATGTAGCAACATTTCCCGGACATGTTCCCTTTCCTCTGATATGCAGAGGAGTAATGACGTCAGCATTGTGCTTAAAGTACAGTAGTCTCCTTGAGTAAAAAAAGGCCACACGCAGTGACTGAGCTCAGTTTTTGCTTCGCCGACAAAATCCCAAATTCAAATATTAGTGAGAGGAATAAAAATGATAAATATTTAGTAGTTTTAGGCTTGTTTTCTCAATATATGACCGGCTGCGTGATTTTAAACAAAAAATGTAGTTGAATTGCATTTTAAACTGTATGAGGTAGTTCTCCATAGCTCATACAGTTTACAATGTGCCATGGGCTAAATAAAGCGGCAGTCACTGTGTCAATAAGGCCACCGCTGACCGAGGAATGCGCTTCGTCATCACAAGTTTGCCCTGGGGGCAAGAAGGAGACGAGGGAGGGGAGCGGAGGAGGGGTGTTCTCAGCAGGGACTTTCCTCACTTGCCCTCCAGAAAAAGTTGAATCACGGGCCACGGCGCCGGAGATGTTCCCCGGTGTCGCCGCGGAGGAGGTATGCGGGCCTGTGCGCGGTGGTGGGGCCGCGGTGCTCTCCCCCTCCGCTCGGGAATACTGCTGCTTCTGATCCCGCCGATTCTCCTGGCGCTGCAGCTCCTCGTCATCGGGCCCCGGTTACCTCGAACAGCACGGGCGGGGGCGGAGCAGGAGGTGGCGTTTTCCGTGATCAGCATCGAACCGACGAGGAGCTCGGGCCAACGGGGATCTCCGTCACGGCGTCCAGGCCCGGAGGAGGAGGAGGAGGAGGAGGTCGAAGTTGGGGATGGGGAGAGAAGGGAGCTGGCACGAGCGTACGAGGATGAGAACGAGATGCTCTCGCGCCAGGTAATAGAATAACACCAGAGATAAAATGTAATTGAAATGTTATATTAGGCTTAAAGAGCATAGACTATGTATTGAATTCAACCAACTAGACTTTTTGGAGGGGAAATGACCATCAATCTTTCATCTTCGCCTACATATTTAATATTAGGTGAAACTATCTACTATCTATCTATTAATATGATACTTTATTGCGTACCTTAACGCCAATTACGCCGTATTTATAACTTCTAATGTACTCTAAGCTCAGTTTAGGAATTCCGATTTTAAAAAGATTGCTGTGGTTTCCTCATCCAGTTGATTCATTATGCTGGATCAGTTTGTCCATAGCTCCACGGAACAGGTGAGGGCGGTGGGTGAACACTGACCCCAGATCAGAGAGAGGTGACAGCTGTTCTCTCTTTGCCCTTCAGTTGCACAGAGCTCCATCCTTTATCTCTGTGTGTGTGTGTGTGTGTGTGTGTGTGTGTGTGTGTGTGTGTGTGTGTGTGTGTGTGTGAGCGAGTGCGTCTGTCCTCTCTTTACCTCAAACTCCTTTCCCTCACTCTTCACCCCCTCTCTCTTTCATTCTCTTTTTCTCTCACTCTTCTTCTGCCCAAGGCTAAACTCTGACTCATTCTAGTGAATCATCACCCCCCCCCCCCCACACACACACACACACACACACACATTCCCAGCCGAGGTCGTCATGGTGACCACAGGGTTACAGTACCTAAGGCAAATATGTTACCAGCAGGACTGAGGTCAGAGGTCGTGACCTGGGGGCACTGATACATTACAGTCATTCCTATTCCTGATGTAAAACCCTTCCAAAGTCCCATAAATCTGATGGCATTCCTCGAACGGAAGTATCAATATATTGATGTGTGTTGTGTGCATTTTCCCAGATGGGACCCAGAACACTGGAGGTGCAGCCGTGGGCACCAGGCGAGCCGTCCTTCACAGCAGAGCTCAATCGTATCGTCACATACGTCACCAGGCCGCAGGTAGTCTACACAGAACATACAGTAGTGTTGTCAATGTGTGAAATGTCTGAATGCACATTTTAAAGGCCCTCAATATCAGAAACGTTGCCGAACACAATGTGGACCATTCTAATTCTCATTCTCTATGTGTGGCACGTTTTTATGGTATGATACATTTTGTTAAAATGTAAATGGGTCAAATATTTCAGGCCCTCCCTGAAGGTGTGAAGGATACACTCCGACTCACAAGGGATCTGCAGATACTGTAGCCAGGAGTCAGATCTTGCCAAGCCTTCAGCGTAATCAATAAAAACTTTTTTTCGACTACTTCAGCTGCAGACTTCTAGTGCGGAGGTTAACATAGCAGTAATATGATCAGTCAGGCGCTGTCAGTATCCTGGCAGCAGAATTCTGCGAAATCTGAAGCCAGCTAGAACTTTGAGTTCCAAACTCCCATAAAAGAGTTAAGGGTTATGTAATATCTAGTGTTTGGGAACCGGGAGGGGAACTTATTAAACCAAGTATAATGGGTTGATATCGCCATGTATTTATTCAATAACTGCAAGAAATTAAGATGTCCGTCAAAGTTGCTCATGTAAAAATGATTACTACCGATCACAAAATAATTTGCTTTAATTAATACTTTGAGACGTCCCACGCTGTCTGAAATGTTCTCACAAATTTCCCAAGACAGGCATTCACACAACTTCCTCTTTAACTTCCTCTCTTCTCGGGGTTAGTTGTATGCTAATTCTGAATGAGACTGACCCTCTGCTCTGCTGTCCGTCTCCAGCTGAACTGCTCCAGGGTTTTGTCTCCAGGTCGAGCTCAGGCATCACGGACAACGGCTGATTCACCTCAATGGCTGCTGTGTGCCGAGGACTGGCTCCTTCCAGCTGCAGATAGGCCATGTGTTGCATACTCCTTTAGGTGAGCTCATATGTCTGCACAGTATGTCCATGTGTCTGCATATGCAGCGATGCTTAGACATTCATATCACTGGCAGAGTTGGAATAAACAATGCAATGCATATTTAATCATGCGTGCACTAATCTTCAAACCAACCTTTGTTCTCCTTTGCCTTCTCCATATCTGCCTTTTTTTCTTTGTCTCTCTAGTATGGATGGGCTGGATGCAGATTTTCTAAAGACTGTGTCAGGGCTGGGATGTGAAGTTCACAGTTTTGATCCCAGTAGCTCCAATGCATCTGGTGGTCACCTTGGCAACGGATTGGCCAGCAACCATGGTGATGGAGGCGTGGTCAGGCAGCACAAGATGTGGCTGGAGTGGCGAGCTCCAAGGAAGCGCAAGCAGAAGACAAAAGGCAACCTGGGTAGAGTTTCTCAAACACTGGCAGGCATCATGGCAGCTCTGGGACATCACACAGTAAGACACACACACACACACACACACACACACACACACACACACACATACACACACATATTGGGAGAAAGAGTGCCGAATAAACATACCTTGGAGTCTTTTCACCCCTACATACCCAGAAAGCTCCCTTACTTGTATGTTCCCATAGCAACAGGGCTCTGCGCCATCCCTGGCTGCCATGGCAACAATTTAAAGTGAATCACACACTGGTCCAGTTACATCCTGCAGCCACAAGAGGGAACTGCATACCTAAAGTTTAAGAATGTGTGGGTTTATACATTAAAAGAAGTGGGCAAAGTCATTTGTCAAATGTTAAAATATTTGACTTTGCTGGTTCAGTCTATGCTATGGAAAGCAGTAGGGCTGTATCCAACATGAAGAAATCATAATGAGTTATCATCAAAATGCTAACACAACATTGTGCTGAATATGGACAACATTTTTACAACTCCTGTTAATTTCAATAAACGTTTCTCTCGCGATAACAATAACAGATACCTGATATATTTTAGAGACAAATAGTACACTTCTCTGATTTGGAAATTATAAATATAATTTGTAAAACACACTATTATTTGTTATTGTAAATATATGATTGGCAGTCCTACAGGACCATATTGAATGTCTAGTCTCATCTCTATATTTTCTTTAGGTTCACTTCCTGTACGCTGACCTGCTGAGTGCTGAGTGGCGAGTTTTCCAGAACTGGATTGAATCAGGAACTCTGCAGAGCGTCCATCATCTGGTCGCCACGGTTCACCTGCAATGGGCAGGGTTCGAGGTGGGCGGAACCAACGAGGAAGTGCTCCGCTACTGGTTCGGTGTCTTACAGGGTCTTCAAGCTTCTGGACTCAAGCTGGTCCACAGCTTTGCAGGGGAGGAGCACATTGTCCTAAAACAGACAGTATCAAATGGCCACAGCTCCTACACCCTCAGTTGGGCCAACACAAGGCGATGATGACACATTTACACATGAATGAACACAGGTGTACACAAATGACCAAGCATTGGGGATGGCGTCAAACAAGATGAAGAATGTCAAATTAGAAATAATAGGTGTCACACTTTTCTTGCAATTCACTTTGTTCCCTGCCATTTCAGGCAAGCGCGGTTCTTAATATGACATCTCCCTCTAGTGGAGATGAAAGGATCTGCCTTTGTATGACTCATTCCACTAAGAGGAAGTGCTGTAGACACTGTAGAGAAACTGGCTGAATTGACCAAATATGGAGCAGAACGTGGGCTTGTTGATTTAACTGTTTAATTATAATAAGTAGATCTGCACCTTTTATTTTGTCTCACTTTGCACATTTAAAGCAGCAGATAAGCCTTGCACCCACAAGCAAACCTAGACAATCCAGCCTTTGATGGTGTATATGGAGTAGTAACAACTTATGACTTCATATATAGAAGTTTATTTTGTTTTATAGGAGAACAAAACAAAGATGGACATACTGTATGTGTATATGAATTGTGATTTATGTGATTACTAAGCTGATTTTTAAGTTTAAGTATGTGTGTGCATTTACAATAAATGTTAAAGCTGGTAATTCAATTATAGAGTTTGCATTTTACTTTCAACATATTTGCGCTTTATCCATTAAGAGAAATAAAAGAAGTGTCTGCAACAGTGGCTGTTTATTACAGCACAAATATGTCTAACATATAGGCTTTAAGGATAATTGCTACCTTATTGCAACACTGAAAAAAACAGGTTGTCTCAATGCTACCATTTACAACACATTCCTATATATCACTTAATTATTTTACCTTTTCTAAAGACTGGTTTGCCTGTCCTCCCATAAATTGCTTAACAGGTCACCCCAGAGAAGTGTGAAGGAATAACTCATTACTTTTAAAACAAAGCATGGTGATTCAGCGGCACTTCAACTCAACCCAAAGAGCTTGACGCAGATGCCTGCCCACCTTAAATGAATTCTCTTTGTCAACCCTGGAACGCTCTGTTGCACTAACAATATCATCCAGCTGCCCTTCAGACTGCCTACATGGTTGTTAAAAGCTGGTTGGTCCTGATATTTTAGCCATTATTAACTGATCCCTCTCTACTGGTATTTTCCCCTCGTATTTTAGACATGTCAAAGTTTACAACCTTTTAAAGAAGCCATCAAGATTCCTCTGTTCTTTCATTATGTTTTTTTCTATATAGCACTTTGTGACTTATTCTATGTTATTATTATTATTATTATTATTATTATTATTATTATTATTATTATTATTATTATTATTATTATTATTATTATTATTATTATTAAAAGCCTATGTGCTTCCAGTTTGGTCAAGGATGCACTTAACACTAACCAAGCAAGGCTCACGACAGTTATTTACCTTCATAAGTGCATTTCTCCACAATGAGCTCTTACGCATAAAGGCCAATGCCAGTCATTCCTCGGTCGCGTTCCAACTCGCTGGAGCGCACCTAGGAATGTGCTTCTGTCTCCACCCTGCGTTACGCAAATTACGGACAGATGTTTTCCACTAGTCAGGGTGGAGTTGCGCTTTTTACGTTGAAACTTCCACATCCTGTTCTCGGCAAAAACAGATGACAGGCGCAGTAGCCAATAGGCTGTGAGGATTTCGGTCGCTCGACCAATCACAAGTTCCCAATCCCGCCCGTGGCGTCAGGGATATGTTTAGCTCGTCCGTGTACTGTACTGCCGAACGTTTCTTGTGGGAGTCTTGAAACAGGATAACAACCAGACATAGAGAGGGTTTGAAGTTGTCAATTTACCCGGTAAGAAAAGTATGTTTAGTCGGTATTGTTTTCATAAAGCGAAGGACGTGAATACACGTTTGTTTGGCTGTTTCTTCGAAATAAGCGGCGTCTACAAGTTACTTCCTGCTATGACAAGGCCGAGATCCTAAGTTACATTTTTAGCCCGTTTTAGCTAATGTTGTGGGCGTAAAAAATGTAGCTTTTCCGACTGATAGTTCTCTATCTAGGTAAACCGTTTAGACTTCATCCGAGATATTCAACGTATTAGTAAAACGTTTATCATTTCAGTGTGTCCGTTTGAGAACGTTTGACTGTACTTTACTGCCAACTGCCACTAACCGCACGCCGTGAAGCTCTGTTTCAGCCGGTCACAGCGGTGACAGGCTCCACTTCTTCTTGGGAGGTTACACTATGAAAACACGCGTAACAATGTGCTTGTCAACCCAGAGGAAAGCGCCTTGTAAATGCTATTTGTATCACGACCTCAGAGGTCTCTGAAGCGCCGACGTTAGCATGAAAAACGTGTAATTAGGCAACCGAGCCGGGGTGTAGTTAACAGTGAGCCCCCACTGTCTTGGTAGCAGAGACGGCCTGCAGTCACTGCATGTCTCCGAGCACCTATGGGAGTTGCTCCTTTGTAACCCAGTGCCATATATCGTTTGAAATATTTACACGTTATTAAGCATCGTGGTGCAGACATCATTATTATTCGTGTGTATATTTCTCTTTTTAAGTTGCATTTTCCGGTTTCACACAAACTGGGTGTTTTCTCAGTGACGAGGGTTCAGTTTTGCTTCTGCTTTAGCTCTGTCTGGCTCGGGGTTTATTTATACACGCGTGTGTTGGTGATCATGGGACTTTTATAGTGATGAAACTAACAATTATTTAAGCTATAAAGTCTGTTAATGATCTATTTATCAATTGTTTTGTCTACTAATCAAATTGCTGTAAAGCCCAGGGTGATTTCTCCAGCCAGTAGTAAAAAAAACAAAGAGATTCAATTCACAATGATACAAAACAAAAGCAGCAAATCACACATTTGAAAGGCAGGGACCAGTCAATGTCTTTTTTTAAATTTATTTTGCTAGACAAATTGCTTCATGATTCAATTTATTATGGTTGTTGGTTAAATATTTGCCAGTAGACTAATTGAACTATCAATTATTTCAGATCTAGACTAATAAATATCACAGCTGTATGTAATACATTGTAGTATGCCAGTGTTGTCTTTCAATCCCTTTTATGTTGTATTTATTTGCCTCAAATGTCTCACCTCTTCTTCCCCATCAGGGTTGGGCCCCCCCCCTTCCCATAAGATCCGACCATGCCTCTGGTTACGAGGAATATAGAACCGCGGCATGTGTGTCGCCAGACCATCCCTACCAACATCCGCAGTGAGCTGGAATGTGTCACCAATATCAGCCTTGCCAACATCATCCGTCAGCTCGGCAGCCTCAGTGAGTGTCTGCTGCGCCTGGTTGGGTGTCATTATGTCTTAAAATATGATGTGATTGGTTAATAACACATGGCAAGTGTGAATGACCTGTGTGTATTCATGCAAAGATTTGAACGTAGTTGTGAATATTATAAACAAGGAATACTTTATTCAAGGAAAATTATAAACCAGTGTGCGTCTGTGTGTGCGCATAGGCAAATATGCAGAGGATGTGTTTGGGGAGTTGTTCATCCAGGCTGGAGCATTTGCGCTGAGAGTTAATACACTGGGAGAACGAGTGGATCGTCTGCAGGTTAAAGTCACCCAGTTGGACCCCAAAGAAGAGGAAGGTAAGTACTCCCACGTCTCTCTATTACTACTAATTGTAGTTAAAGAGTAGTTCATTATTTTGAATAAGTCTTAACATGACATAAGCTTTTTCACAACTTTCTGATTAAAATAACTTATTTCATAAGTCTATGTCATCCGTCTGTTTCTCTCTCAGTCTCTCTGCAGGCCATTACTACCCGTAAAGCTTTCCGCAGCAGTCTGACCGCGGACCAGCAGCTGTTCACCAGGCCATCTCTGCCAATGCCTGTGCAAGACACCTATGTAACCTGTAATCCGCCCCCACCACTCAACTACCTCAGCCAATACCGGTAGGGCTCAGCATACACACAGATGCACTTCCATGGCACTATTCCTTCATTGAAGGATAACATGCATATTAAGAACACATGCATGCACATGTGCACACACGCACGTATGCTATATTGTTGTCATTATTATTAAATCATATATATATATTTTATGTGTCAAATTTGCTGGTATATTTATCCTGTCTCTCAGGAGACATGCAGCCCTCCTTTGCCAGATCCTTGAGATTCGCTATGCTGATGCAGTTCTCTGTTATTGTTAATTACTGTGTCAACATTTCAAATGGAAATGCATTTTGACACTTATCTTCAGAGATTTATTTTGTTGACAATTTCTTTGTAACCAACAACCAAACATATTGACAATTCCCACTAAACTCAGATAGAATTAATGGCAAAAGGGACTGCATTATATTTTTCAATTTAATATAAATGTCTGTTAAATCAAAGCAGCACTGAAGAAATTCGGTGGGGGAAAGCTACCATTTATGTCACAACCCAGCTGACACATAAACACAAGGTCTTGAATATGAATTGAGCAGGAGGCGTCGCATGTCATTGGAAGTGTGATTAATTAGAAACGTGAACAGAAGGGGGGCTCGGGTGGTAGAGGGTGAAGTCTGTATATTCAGTAACCAAAGCAGTGGCATCAATGATTAGCAGAGTGAGAGTGTAAGCTTGCCCAATTATGATATCAAGACTCTCTCTCTGTGACTGGTTTCGGTGTTAATTTGACAGATCTTGCCATATTTTTATTTTTTTTTACTTTTCTCCATATTATGAAAAAAGTGGCAACAGAGTTTATTTTTTTGAGCTAAAAGGGGGTGGAACTGTTATGGCTTGTTAATATATTGACACATAAGGCAGATAACGTTCTGTCACGACTCATGTTTTTTATGTGTGTGGATGACAAGTGTTAAGATAACATGAAGTGTGACTGAGACCAAAATGTCATTCTAATGTTTGTAAAACGGTTGTCTGCAGGGATGACGGGAAGGAGGCCCTGAAGTTTTACACTGATCCCTCCTACTTCTTTGATCTATGGAAGGAGAAGATGCTGCAGGACACCAAGGACATCATGAAGGAGAGACGCAAGCACAGAGTGAGACACATGCTCATATATACATCTTGTTGTGCATTACCTTTTTAGTATTTAAACGTATCGTCTCATTCTCTTTTTGCTGATCACTCAAAGTTACATAATTCCGTTGTATGCCTACAATGGCGATAAAGTGTCTTAGCTTTATCATCTACACACAAAACAAGTAACATGACAGCCACTGGGTTAAGGCTGGATTATGCTTCCGCGTCGACACAACGCAAGGGGGCTTGCGGACCCCTTACGTCCTTGCGGACCCCCTTACGTCCGACGCAAGGGCCTGACGCGTACCTCCCAAAAATCCTCGACGCGCGTCGAGGCGACGCAACACCAACGCAACAGCAACGCAGCGGCTTTGGCTGTGATTGGTCCGCTAACTACATCCGCTGGAGACCGCTATCCGGTTTCCACTCGTAAACACCGCCATCTAAACTTTTAAAAGGCTACTTTTATTGTTTTCACCTCGTTTTATTGTTTGCACAAAGAAATAAAACACCAAGTTCTGAAAAAATGTGGACGTTTAAAGCCGGAAAGTAAACAAATACGCTATAACGAGGCTACGACGATATACGTGAAGAGTCTCGGTGAGTCGGTCAGTCTTTACAAAAAACATAGCGCCCTTTACCGGTGTGGCATTGAATTGCATTTCGACACGTAAACCCAACGCAGAACCATCACGGTCTCCAAGCAACTGCGTGGCCGTTGCGTTGCCGTTGCGTGATCACTACGCGGAAGCATAATCAGCCCTTTAGAACAAATGGACATTGTTGATCACATCAAATTAAATAATGTGGATCCAACCCTAAATTACTGTTTTTCACCTTTCCTTTCTGAGTAGAAGGAGAAGAAAGACCATCTGAACCAACGGACACTCAATCCGCGAAAGATCAAGACCAGGAAGGATGAATGGGAACGCCGTAAGATGGGGGAGGAGTTTGTGGTGCCAAAGAACGATTTGATGTAAGTTTGTGTGTCTGTGTGTCTCTGTGTGTGTGTGTGTGTGTGTGTGTCTGTGTGTCTGTGTGTGTCTGTGTGTGTGTTTGTAGTGAGGGGAAAGTCGTTACAATAAGGGAAGTAAAAGATAATTATTATATGAGTATCTTTTTCTATCTTTGACACAGTAACTGGCCGCTGTTATGGTAAATTCCGCTCCCCCATGTCTTATCAACCAATCTGTACACTGTGATATGGTTGGTATGTCCTGTCTGAAAATGTTCTCAGGGGGTTGGGTGTAGAGCTGGCTGTTGGTGGTAAATGGCAGTAAACAAATGCATGAGTCAAACCCAACCAGAGGGTAGTGTTTTCTGTTATATTTTATGCCAAGCCAAACTCGTACGGCTGTGTAAGTGACTGCAATTTGAGCTATTTAAAATGCTGTGGACCAGACACCACAAATCAATTGAAAATCCATGTCACGGTAGTGATGTCTTAAATTTGTTTGAAGGAATTCTTCTGAGGGTCTAAATGGCAGTATTGGATCTGGAGATGGCTTCAATTCTGAAGGCTTAGAGCTGAGTACCAGCTCCTATGCTTATGAGCCTGGCTCCCCTTTCTCTCCGCCTGGCACGGATGACTTCTTGCCTCCTCCACCTCCAGACATGGCGTAAGTAGCATCTTGCATATGAGGCCACACATGCTGCAGCCCCTGCCAACATGTGCTGAGCGTACAGCTACACCTGTGCTGTACAGCTCCACTGCAATCCTTAACGCAACCTCTCAAAGTTAAAGGGTTCAGCAGTAGCAACAGAGATTATAAGCCTACTGTTCATGTTCAGCCTTGTTCTAATGAGCCTGAGCTGCTGAGATTGCAGCTGCAAAGAAAGTAAAGGTTGATTCAAGTTGTCCTTATCTCTAATGTCAACTCTGTCACTTACAGATATAATGACGGAGGCTACGGAGCACCAACCCCGAAGAGTCCAAACCACCCACCTCCTGCTCCCCCCATGACCTCTCCCGGTCCCAACTCTCGCCCCAACCTCGCCCCTCCCCCCGCACCTCCTCCCCCTCCTCCAGCTTCTGGCTTTGGGGTTCCCCCACCTCCCCCTGGCTTTGACACCCCACCTCCCCCTCCTCCGCTCTCCTCCTCTCCCACCGGGTTAGGGTATTCCCCACCTGCTCCTCCTCCTCCTCCTGCTATGTCCACCATTTCCCCTCCTCCTCCACCACCTATGCCTGCAGGTGGTGGTGGTGGTCCACCACCACCTCCTCCTCCTCCACCACCTCCTCCTGGTCCTCCTCCCTCATCTTTTGACCACTCTGCTCCTCCTCCATCTGGTGGGGCACAACACACCTCTGCTCCCAAACCTCCTCAAGATCCGGCCGAGGACGCTCGCAGTGACCTGCTACAGGCCATCCGACAAGGTAAGACACAACTAACAGATACATTTATTTGACAGTTGAAGTTACTACATGAAGATACTTTTCCTATCATCGTGATTTTCAAAACCCCAAATGAGCATATCAAATATAGTGAATGCATGTTGAAGTGAACCCCAAACTGCTCCCAGGGGGCTTACAGCAACCCACTGCTCCTAAATACATATATATAGATATAGATAGGTTAAATGCAGAGGTCAGATTTAATGTGTATAATGTATGTGATGATTAAAATAAAATTACCATCTATTTACACATCTCTATTCACACACTATATTAATATATGCCAAAATAATTTACTTACATGCACACAAACAAATAATACTCTCTCTAACAAAAAATAAAAAACCAGCAACTTATTCAAATTCATAACGTCTCATGTCATGTCCAGATGTCCTATGTTATGTCTGTGTATTATATAATAATAAATTCATATTTATCAAGTAAAAAATGTCAGCTCTAGGCCAGATACAATGTTAAATTGCTACTCACACATTAACAACGAGGTACTTGCGTTTTGTGTTGATTTTGGCAGCCACTATCATGTTTATCGTGATGGTGACCATAAAATCCTGTTTACAAGGTAATAAATCAAGTGAGAAGTCGGGTCAAAGCATTGGCTTCCCTTTCCAGATGCAGAGGTGGCCACCTGCATGGTTTACATGTTCTCCTTCCTGTCAGCAACATGGCTGTGTGTCGGACGTGAACGATGTAAAAAAAAAAAGAAGTAAAAACGTTATATCCATAGTGCTACTAAAGACCAATACCTTTTCTTTTTTTTTAAGTTACTTAAACAAGACCATTAGCCAGACGCTGGGCTGTTTCTTGTCATCGATGCCATCGGGTCCGATTGAAATCAGAAAGTTAGGCAGGTTCACCAGCGACTCCTTCAGCTCAGTGTGCAGCAGGGCCTCTGGCAGCAGCCAGCCTGTCACAGACAGACCGTGGTCCAGAGTCACTAGCCCTCCGGCAGGAGGGGGTAAGCTCCACGGCCTGTAGTAGTGGCGAGGAGCAGAGCTTCACCTTGCTGATCTGCCAGTCTGGTAGCTGGTAGCCAGCACTGACACCACACTGCTGGAGGCCCAGTCCCTATAGCTGGATCTGCTGGAGGAAAAGGGAGGCACAGGAGAACCAGGACTGAGTGGAACAGACAGTCTGACTGTTATGCAGTAAAATGTGGGGTTTTCTAATATGACTCTGGTGCTCAGAAACCCTCCCGCCTTTGTCCACAAGGAATGCCAAAATCAACACAGAATTAAAGCTCCTCAGAGGAGATTTAAACACATTTTGCTATAATAATTATAATCTCTTGTTGCCTAGTACTACTTTTACCTAAATACACGGGAACAACTTGTATTGCAAGCAAATTGTTCCTGAAAATGGCATACATACATTAAGAATAAAATTAGGAAGATCATGTGGGATCACCAATCTGCAGTTGTCGTTTTGAGCACACACTCACTGTAACTGTCCTTTCTGCACCCTTAAAGGTTTCAACCTGCGTAAGACGGAGGCACAGCGGGAGCAGGAGAAGAGGGATCACTTTGGCAATGACGTGGCTGCCATCCTGTCTCGTCGTATCGCTGTAGAGTGCAGCGATAGCGAGGATGACTCCTCGGAGTTTGACGATGAAGAGTGGTCTGAATGATAGTCGTTCCCTTTTCACCTTCACTACCACCTCTGTATTTTTCCTCTTAAACGACATCCTTGTATTTCTATTCAAATTACATTCTTAAGTACCAGTGACGCAGAGGTCCCTGTTCTATCAGATTTTTTTTAGTGCATCATGTGCACATAGTATGTACCTTTTTACAAATCAACATTCCTTGAAGCATTTATTTCTATTTATCGAAAACGATCAGAGGTGCAATGTCCAAAGACTGAGTGTGAGTGTGCCTGGTTGTGTCCCCGTTTGCCACTGCTTTCATTGAATGACGCAGCGCTGTTACTAATCTGAGTGCTGTATGACGTGCGTGAACTCATCACCTCTGTCTTCATCTTGGTGTAAATCAGAGTCAGATGCCCTCTGCGGTAAGCTAAATGTCTGATTTTATCTGCTTTAGTACATTATGGCAAAGGACAATAGAAACAGAGTCCAGTTTCTGTATTTTGTCAGTGGAGAGGCACAAAATGTTGACGTCAGAGATGCTCACTCATAGGTTAACTGCTATAGATGTAAAGTTTATATAACATATGGAATCATATCTAAAGATTATTAATACAATCCTTTTATATCCCTTTTTAAAGCCATTTTTTTAATTATCACTTTTCCTTTCCTCGCTTTTGTATTGGGTTATCTTTCTTTCTGTGGTTGTCATGGGAACAATTCACTTGTGGATGAGACACGGTTGTAGTTTATAAACAAATTCATGAATTAATTATTCAGTGTGATGGGGAAGCATTGGCTCGTGGCAGACACCTGGGGAGATATCACCATACTGAACATGTGCAGACAGTTAACACAAATACCATTCATTTTGTATCGTTTCCGCTCGGTTACGCATCTCTTCCTGCACTTTTTCTTTTTCTGGAGATCAACTAGGCTCTGCCGCCTGATAAGTGCCTTTTTTATACTGCATTTCAGTGTCACTGCAGGTTTTTTTTATCCACACTGATCACTAATCAGCTTCTTTCAAAAATATTATCAGCTGCCATCGATGAGTCAAATGTAGAAGTGACTGATGTTTAGTGTGGACCACATACTTCTCAAGTGCCTTTTATGTTAAATCTGCTTATTTTAAGCACAATCACACAGCATGCTTTGCCAAAGCTTCTGCCTTAAATTTCCAAATGATTATAGTTCTTTCAATAAAGTAAATGAATTATAGTGATTTGTTCAGATTTTTTATTTGTGAGGATGAATGTATGCTGGGATGTGTTGAATAACAAAGTTCTCAAGAGTGTGGAGCCTTGGTATAACAATCCATGACTCATCTTTTTTTACACCTTTTCACATTGGTGACTGTGTAGGGAGTGAGAAAATGAATCAATTGAGCAGAAAGTTCAGAATTTGAGTGGGAGGAGAGAAAACCTCTTGCATAATCACTATGTCATCATAACAAGGCAGCTTTGTATGTTTAAAAGGATGCAAAGTGATGGTGATGACGTTGAGGATTCCTTTAGCCACCAAATAATTTAGGATACAGCAATTGAGTCTGTGCTTAATTGAGTTAAAGAGTGAGAGATGGAGAGACAAACGCACTAAAAGCCTTGGCTGCAGTAAAGAGAAGAGTGCTGACGCCCAGTAGCGAAAAAAAGTATATTTATTATTCATCTGTATAAAATATTCATTCATTTCAAAAAGGCTGTGCAACACGAACATATGGTCAGTACCTTTCAAACGGCCCTTTTGACAGCATGTGCAAAATAGAATCTCGAAGATCTAGAACATTGTGTTTTTCTAGACATTCAAGTACATAAAATTGGGCTTTGGATCACAGTACACTGTGACAGGCTTAACATTTAAAATGCATCCCATCCCTTCATCTTAAAGTGCCAATGGTGATTAAATCCACTTTCTATGAGTGGGGGTATATATAGCGTCCCTGTGATTGTTTCAGTCTGGGAATCCAGTGGAGCTACAATTGACTGAGGATGAGGCACAAAGTACACACAAGACAGTACATTTAGTCCTAAAATGGCCGCCAGCCAGGACAGTGCAAAACATTCTGATTTGCAGAAGGACTTCATCTCTCAGAAGTGCTGCTTGCATGTGTGGGAGTGTGAGTGTGCATGTGTGTGTGTGTGTGTGTGTGTGTGTGTGTGTGTGTGTGTGTGTGTGTGTTTGTCTGATGATAGTCAATGCAGCTATGTGTGTATCTTGGCACACAAACAGTGATATGTCTGGCATAGATTGTGTGGTGGTTTGAGCCTGGCGAGGTTTGGCAGTCT
Source organism: Eutrigla gurnardus (assembly GCF_963514095.1). Classification (NCBI taxonomy): domain Eukaryota; kingdom Metazoa; phylum Chordata; class Actinopteri; order Perciformes; family Triglidae; genus Eutrigla; species Eutrigla gurnardus. Next base: position 11,771,398 of record NC_139928.1, on the reverse strand, counting down.
ACACGTCAACAGGGTAGTGTTCGTGTGTGTTTTGGGTGTATTTGTGCGGGCAGCAGGCCTGGAGCAGCACCTTCCGAATGTCTTTGTTTCTCAGACTGTAGAGTATGGGGTTCAGCAGCGAGCTGCCTGCTGCCGGCACCAAGGTGGCGTAGGTGTACAGAGGAGGGCTGGATGCGTCTCCTAGCAGCCCCCACAGGGAAAAGGGCATCCAGCAGCCCACAAACACACTGAGGACCACGATCAGCCGAGAGAAGCCCCTTCCACTGCTGTGTTTGCTTGCATATGATTGGTTGGTGGGAAGGAAGTGCCTCTGGGTAGCGATGGCGTGGGCGTGGCGCCTCGCCACCCGGCAGATCCCGGCGTACAATTGCAGGGTTACCATGACAACCACCAGGAAGCCACCGCACAGCAGCGACAGGTATGTCCGGGTCAGAGGTCGTGCTACAGAGCAGGTGTTCGGCTCTCCCAGACAGTGCCATCCCATCGCGGGTCCCGCCCCGATGAGACACGCGCCCAACCAGACCAGCAGCAGGAGGATGCCGGCTCTGTAACGGGACTCGCTTGAACCATAGGTGAGAGCGTGGCTTAGCGACAGGTATCGGTCCAAAGCAACACCCATCAGGCTACAGAGCGAGGCAGTCAGCGACGTCACCAGCAGTCCCGAGGTCAACAATTCTGACCAATCACTGGGCTCCACGCAGAACAGGAAGAGGAAGTGCAAGATCAAAGCAACGCCTGCCAGGAGATCGGCCATTCCGAGGCTAGCCAGCAGCAGGAAAACTGGCGCGCGGAGGGCCGGGGTGGCCAAGATGGTGGTGACAACTATTGCATTTTCAGTGGCGATGAGAGTTCCTGAAACACACAGGGCCACGCCCCACACTGTGAGGGGTGGGACCTCATATGTGGATGAGCTATCCAGGTGGTCCAGAGGGAAGAAGGGCTCTGCACCTGAGGACTCATCCCAGCCCAGGTCAGAAGCGTTCATGGTCATGGCTTTTCAGCAGTCACACAAACAACCTAAGAGAAGAGAATAAAGGAGAAAGATGTTAACAGTCGCTCTAATGGGCCATTAAGTGTCTTCTTCTGTCCATTAAACAGCCTTTGGTTGACCAGAAGCTGCGGTTTGAGCCCGTGGAGCTGCCGGAGGCCGGATGTGGCATCCGGCAGAGCAGAAGACTTGATGTGGTAAGAATTTAAGATGTTATACTCTTGTAATCTTAAACAGTTGAGCTGCAGAACAATTTAGATTTTATTTTCTCAATCTATAGATTGCTTATGATTTTTTTAATGGTCTCTAATAAATCTGTTATAGAAGCTGCTGCTCCTGAAATGCCACTGACGTCACCATCAATCAATATGTAGGCTCACTTCAACTTGACACATAGAGTTACTACAACAGGAATGCATCATTAGGTTGTTTTTTAAGCACGTCACCATTACTGGCCTTGATTTTTTTTTTTTAAACTGCACACGTTTCCAGAAATCACATATGATGTGGTTAAAAGGTTGCATCCTGTCAAATCCGAGGTGTCCCTCTTGTTAACGTCCAACATCACTTAGTGTCCCTCTGTGTGTGTAAACCTCGGACAGATGCTTCATTAATGAGAGAAGCCGTGCTGTTCTTTGGGCTATTTAATCGCCTGTTACAAGGTTAGGATGCCCCTGTTCCCTGGTAACGTTATGTCCTTGTTCTTTTGCACATGCCGAACTGTACTGCTCCCCCGCTCACAGGAGATACCACACCGCTACTGTAATACTCTATTTCTATTGTACCATTATTTGTATGCTTATACGGCAGAGGGTTTTTGGAGACACCAGGGGTACCAGGAGGTACATCCCACCTCCTGGTGCTGAGGCCTCCGTTGTATAATCCATTGCACCACAGAGGATGTCCCCCGACACGCGCGCACGTGCACACACATCGCATGGACACGTGCTGTAGGCTACATGCATATCAAAGATTATTCACCATACCTTATCGACGCGGCTCCGTGCTCCTTTCGCAAACGTGAAACAGATTGCCTCTCTCCTCTTTATCAGATCCGAGCCAGCCGATGGAGATGGGGTGATGCCGTCTGCAGCGATGCGGTCCGAACCAGGAGAGTCCCTGCTGTCTTCATCAAAGTCGCGCCGAGCTCTCACTCGGCATCTCCTTTTCTTCAATCTCACCGAGGCGCTTACGGGAGGCGGAATGGGGTGCTCCTGCGCGCGGACCCGTCCACAAGAGAGCCTGTCTGACGTCAGTGACTGGGAGGCTCGACCAATGAGGCGCCGGCGTTGAGGATGCGGGGAGAGTGAGGAGGAGAGGCGCGGGGAGTAATTTCATTCAGAAAAATGCGGCAACTCTCGTCGCCCCTCCCACTGCGGTTCACTCCTGCTCTCATTTCTTGTAAATAATGATGACCACCAATAGACGAACTTCCCTCCAGCACGAACACATTTTTCTCAATCAGACCCTGGGGGCCCGGGTTGAATGAGACCGTGTTGTTCGGAGTTGGGCAGGGCTCGGGCTGCGGGCCTGGCGCTGTCCGTGGTGCTGAAGCGCATCAGGATGAGTCACGGGGAGATCTTGCAGAGCGACGATCATCTGCAAGAAAGTGACGCTTCAAGTGAAAACTATCCATCTAATTGGACGGACAGGGACAGAATAGTCCCTTTCCATAGCCAAAAACCACGCCACGACATATGCATTATTAATATTATTATTATTATTATGATTAATAATGTTGATAGCACATTGGAATCATTAACGTCAAATCTGATCCCAGACTTGAACAAACGCCTCCTTCAATAATGATTAAGATTAGAGCAATAATAATGATAGCAATTATAAAGATAGCAATTATTCGGCTTGTTGTATCGCTTTGTCTTTGATTTGAGCATCCTAACATAGACACATAGACCACCTGTCTATCTATAGCACCTTGACAGCAGCAGGGAATTCAAGGCTTCCCCGGTTTGATAGTGAGCGTGGGTGCTGCAGGACGGTTGTCTGCGTGGTCGCGCATATCAATGCGTTAACCGTGTGTGTGTGGAGGGGGGGGGGGGGGATCTCGTCCTGCTCGAGCCATATAAGGACATACTTCCTGCCAGTACAACCCTCCTACGTCACTTCTTCAGGGTCTGAAGTGTAATCACACACTTGTCACCTTGGAATTATCGCGTCTGCCTAATTCATTCAGCTGTTTATCTTACCCGAAGACCTACTTTTCAGCATGTCCCAGTTCGAAAAATTTGATAACAGGCTAAAGAAAAACATGATATGTAGCCTGAGTCATATAATAGGGGATATTGTAGGGAATACTATTTGTGCAATGTCCACGAGTTTCTCGTCTAAATCACACTGTGGTGGATTCCTGGTTCGTGTCCTTGCACGAATCTCTTTTATTCAGTTATTTCTCCTTTACTGCAGGTCCTCTCGCCACCGTTGCTGTAAATTGTATTATTTTGTCGCTGGTATATCGATTTATTTTGCCATCAGTGGGGGATCGTATCTGAGAGGACTGCGGAGTATCCCTTTGTGTGTGTGTGTGTGTGTGTGTGTGTGTGTGTGTGTGTGTGTGTGTGTGTGTGTGTGTGTGTTTTTAACGAGATGCACCAGACAGTGTGTGAGCGCGCATATACGATGTGGGAGTACGTGAGCCACGTCGGTGTGAGTGGAGGAGGTGGTGGATTTCATTGCTTCATATAACTGAAACAGTCGTGATTCTGGACTCAATGCATCAGATTTTGAGGGCATGCTATGACTCAGTGCGTCTGCATCATAAAAAAGCAACACGTCGGAGGTCAGAGCGCGTGCACTTTTTCCACGTTTGTGTGAGCCACCTTTTGTCTTATTTTCAAATCATAATTTCACACAGTTATTAATAAGACGTCAATCAATATCAATATTGTCCAAACCGTATGTCCACATGCTGTATATTGAGATTGAGATACAGTTAGTGGCAGGTATTGCAGTAGTTATTGAGTACCATGTCTTAGTTGTATGTCAGGTCAATTATTGATTGATTGATTGAATGAATGAATGACAAGTGACCATTGCAATACTTCCTCACAGTCGGTGACACATTTGAGTTGATGCTATATATATTCAGGCTGTCTGTAAAAGCATTGGCACCAGTGAATCACTCAAGACCCATATTGTTAACTTCTGTGTGTCAGACCCCCCCCCCCCCCCCCCCCCCCCTCCATAGTGCTGATGACCTGTGAAAAGACGTCAGAGGAAATCAGAGCCAATTGAATTGAATGAGTGATTAAAATGTAGCTACTTGGACCACAACCTGTTTGAGTATATAGAGTAGTAGAGAATAGTGGTAAAGATGCACCTAAAGGCTCTAAAAGCTTGTTGATTGTAGATTATGTGCACATAAATGTGCGGTTCCTGTTGTCCCATCATTGTATGTGTGTGTGTATGTAAGGACAAATGTGTGTGCGTGCACTGCCGTCATCCCGTCCAAACAGGTGTGTATTTCAGGAGGGTTGAGGTGGGCCAGTTGGTTGCCAGGGAACAAAGTTTGGATGTTGCTCATGTTACACAGATCTCTGTGCGTCTCAGATCTCTGTGCGTCTGTGTGTCTTTCTCCGTGTGTCCCAGCCAGGAGCCATATCTCTGTCTGCACCTATTGGATACCCTTTTGAAGACTCACAGGAAATATTTTTATGAACCTTTTTTTGTCAATAATAATAATTCCTTTCTCAGCACCAAACTCTGTAGCTGTCATTTGCAGGTGTTAGGATGCAACAGTTGGTGTCGAAGGTCCTCCTCTCCACCCTGCTGCTTCTAGCAGCGGTGGCCTCTGTGTCCTCAGATCCAGGTATGGGTCCATCCATGTGCCTTATTTTCTCATTGTGTGACCATCTCTGTGTATTATAGTCTTGTTAGAAACCGGTTGGTGTGTTTTCCTACAAGAGTCTTTCACTGGTTTCGTCTCCTCTTATTAACAGTGATGATGACTTATTCTCCAGTATTTCTCACAAGCTGACAATAAGTCAAAATGAGAGTTGAATGAGAAGCTGTTTTCTTTGGCATTACGTGCCCAGTTTGCTTACTCATTTTGATCTATTCTGCAATAAGGTTTTCAAAATGATCCAATGGGAAGATAACATTTAACTGGTTTGAGTGACACTTCCAATGGCCAGTTTTGTCCCTCCTACAGATTGTTCTCAAGCTGAGTCATGTGACCTGTGTGTTGGCGAATCCATGCTCAACCTGACGGGCTGTGTCTGGAGGCTTTGTCCAAATGGTGAGACACACACACACACACACACACACACACACACACACACACACACACACACACACACACACACACACACACACACACACACACACACACACACACACCATATGCAGACGCACCCTGACCTCTGATAGTAATTCTATCATCAAAGCTGCTGTAACATAAGCTCCCCTGGTTTGTACGAGATGACTGAATTATTTAGTATGCCAGGAATACACACATGATACACACACACAACACACACACACACACACACACAAATGCTTGTTCTCTCTGTCTCAGGTAATGATACAGGCCTGTGTGTGCCAGACGAGGGAAACTCCACCATGAACTGTAGCTGGACTAGAGTGTCTGAATTGTGCTCAGGTACAATACACTACAGAATAAGCCAAAATTATTCATCTGCGGCCTCAGTAACTCATTTCTTTTGCATTTTCTTTTTTTATTTCCCAGTTGTAGAGACTGTAGCTGAAGGGGGCGACTCAGGTAAAATGGATCCAATCCAGCTTCTTCTCCCGCCCCTTTCCCCCCTTCTCCTCTTGCGTCAGACGTTCATTCTTCCCATTATAGCTGAGTCAAATTTCCCACAATGCCACTCAGTCAGTTCCACCAGAAGAAAAAAAAAGAAAAACCTGACATTCTCGTTTTTTCCCACCTCACTTCTCACTTTGCATTCACGTGCAGCTTGAATAACTGTTAACCCATCACACTCTTCCTTTCCTTTCCCTCCAGGTGATGGGAGTAACTCATCCCCAGAGTTCTCCCAGGCCAAGTTTGACATGTCCAGCTTCATCGGAGGCATCATACTGGTGCTGTGTGTGCAGGCGGGCGGCCTCTTGGCCATGCGCTTCCTTAAATCCAAGGAGCAGAGCAGCTACGACCCCATGTGAGTTCGTGCGTGTAGGTGTTAGAGGACAGAGAATTTAGCGTGACCATACCACTTCAAGTGTATGTGCGTGTTCGCCGAGTTACTGGCTGCTGGTCTGGTTGGTGGAACAGCGGCCTCTGGTGGCGGGAGTGATCAACAGCACTGATTCACCTTTAACATCCTTCTAGATTGTGTTTTTTAAAATTCTGATCACAAACACCCATCTGTCCAAATCAAAACGATGCCTGTCTTCACACAGAGAGCAGCCACAGTGAAGACGAGATGCATGAAGGACAAACGGACGAGGATGGAGGAGAGTAGAGCGGTGACTCATCGACCGAGTGTTTTTTTTTTTTCCTGAGCCCCTGTCATTTTTGGTTTGGTCCCCATGTGTACCCTTGGGGGCTGGGTGTATTTACAAGAGGACAGTTTTTTTTTCTCATAATATCGCATTGCGTAACAAGTTTCTGTGCATGTGTTTGTATAGTATTTATATTCCACAGACATTTTGGCCGTTAGTATTCGTATACAATCTGACAAATGAGAGACGAACAAAAACTCTCAGCACTTCCTCTTACAAACAACAAGGAACTAGCTGTATCAAATTAGCGGTTTCAACTGTGTACATAGTACAGTGTGGTTGTGGGAAAGGGTGATACAATACTGATGTAGACAGAAGGTCAGTCAAGGTCATAACAGGTATTTAATCTTTTTTTCCCCACAAACCCTAAAATAGACCGGAATGAGACTCTGAATCTGTCATCTCAGTGGGCATCTTTGTTTCATGTGGAGCTGCACTTCCCTGTGTTTTATTGAAACCAACCATTTCAAATATCTATTTACTTGCAGTGAGTTAAATGAATCAACCATCTAAGAAGCCATTATAACTCCTGGAGGTCCCTCGACCCCACCTTTGGCGTCATTTAAATATATAATCTATAAGAAATAGTAGTCATTTAAACTTCATGTCATTTTAATTGAGTACATTTCTGTTTTGACTGCTCATATTTATATTATACATATCAGCTTCAACCCTTTAATTAACAGTTCAAAGATATGTGATGTGATCCTGTTTACTCATTGTTATGCTGGTTAAGTTCAACAAGAACTAAATTGTTTTGTGATGCCATTGGAATGAAAAATGCTTAAAAGGCTGGCAGCCTGAATAACTAAACACCTGTTTCTGTGTGTGTGTTTTCTTGCATGCAAATAAGGAGTTGGTAACCGCTAGTCACAGAGATTAAACAGTATGTTCTGAGTGCATATTTGCCCATACCAGCATAATGAGTGCACTAATACTACTGTAATCTGGGCGGGACCAGAAGCATGCTCCCAGTATCTGCAGATAAGAATTCTCTACCAATCCTTGCATATACACGGGTGTCAGCAGGGGATCCCAGCATGCAGTAGGGGGACAGAGCGCTGATGGAGGCGTTTAGGGGAGCATCGGGATGACTGGTTGGATGCGCCAGACGCTCTCTGAGCCAGGACCCACACAGGCTTGAATAAACCCACACAAAAAAAGTTTCTCCAACTGGGCCGAGCGTGGCTGTCATCCAAGTCTGTTGACAAAGGACAGGACTGAATACAGGTCTTTTCACTCTGAAAGCACCTCCCCCAACACACACACACACACACACACACACACTCAGGGGCCCCCACACTAAAGTTGAGGCAGGCCTCATGCGCTACTGGCTATACTCCCTTCTTTAAAGCAAGCATAGATATGTGTCATGTTTGCATATGTGTGTAGCAGGCAACAGTAACAGCAGGTCTAGGTGCAGCAGCAGCCCGGTGTGGGGCCAAATGTGTGTTTAGCAGGTGGGGACAGCGACAAGGAGGAAAGTTACATCCCTCCTCCACCCTGCCAATGGTAACACATCCGTGTGCATGTGTGTGAGTCACATCACACACATGCACACACACGGTCAAACAAACGCACCATATCAATCTGACACACACACACACACACACACACAAACACCGCCTCCATGCAGCAGCTGACTGCAGCCTCTGTGCGGACGAAACCAAGAGGGCGTGTTCACGCCGTTTACTCTGCACACACAGAGCTCGACACACGCGCGCGCACACACACATACACACGCGCACACACTCACTCACTCCGGACGACTTTTCACTAAACTTTTTCACAGATGGAAGTGTCGGAAGCGTTCAAGTAAGGTAACATAGTTTTGGGTTACGTTTGGCTGTGTGTATTTACTTTACGTGAGAGAGGAAACTTCCAACCTTTGATCCAAAAAAAAGGGGGAAAGTGGCGACAGGTGTCCTCTCTCACGCGCTGTTCGAGACGAGCAAAGTGCTGCTAGCCTGTCTTTCTTGTACTACGTCATTAATCTGTCAGAATTAAACGTTACGACTGTTTAATCCGTGTAGATTAGAACATGTTATTGTTATTATTATTATTATTATTATGGGGAAAACGTATGCCTACTACGCACGATGACATTCTAATTGTATTAACTTTGTGTTGGTTTAGGCGTCATGTTTTGAAAGCTGCGGTGCGCTTGCATGATATAAATCCTGTTTGACAAACTCCTTACCCCGGGAGGATCGCGCTGCGCATGCGCTAATTGTTGAAGGTAACTAGCCGCAAGGCAGTGGCCACACACACACACACACACACACACACACACACACACACACACACACACACACACACACACACACTTAGACAGAAATGATAATATTGTGGTGCAGCAGGTACGTTAATTGCGTTATTTGTACATAAAGTACTTTGGAGTCTACAGTAGGAAGCGTTTAGAGCAGGAGCAGATGAAGCAGGCAGGATTAATATACCTGACACAACATGTAGTTTGCACACTGAGGAACCCGAGTTATTGATTTCACAGTTTATTGACTGATCTAACAACGTGGAAGCAAAAGATAAGGGATGTCAACATAATTAACGGAATAAGATTAAAACGGAAAATATTCTCAGAACTAGTAGATAATGCTTCATTTTAAGAGGTCATAGAGCAAAAGGTTGAGCAAGCCAAACTGTTCCTGTGCTATAGTGTATCATATACTTTCTATTGAGATATACAAACTCTAAGCAAAAGAGCAGTCTCACACTAGACATATAGTGACATAACTACGATTTATATCATATTTAAATGCAATTAGAGATTTCTGCTTGTTTGAAGGATTGTGGTTTCGCCTCTCACTCAGGGATGGAGGAGGAGCAGGTTGACTCTTCTCTGGACTTGACCCACCTGACCGAAGACGAGCAGTCCACCATCCTGCAGGTCTTAGAGCGTGACTTGGATTTGCGCCGTCTTGATGAAGGGCGTGTAAGGTCAGAGGTGACTGTTTATCCTTTTTAGGTGCCAGTTTTTCCATTGATTTACATTAACATACAGACAGGTGACAGTTTAAGGGTAAATAAAATGACATTAAATGTCCAGCGAGGTGGCATGGATAGATAGATTAGTATCTACATTGCTATAAAAGCTGTTCCTTAATTTTGGTGTTTTAATGATGGTGGTGGAGAGCTGTCTGACTCATTGGTCTATAATAACTCATTTGTTATTGGTCATTGAGATGTGGTGACTGGTCATTTTCATTCACATGAAACTGTTAAATGGGGACTATTGTCATCCTGCAGGTTAAAACTCCCATCTGGATAGAAATGTTTCATCATTGAATGACGGCCATCAGCTGAAATAACAAAGGATTTGATACAATATCAATGAGTCAGGTATCTCAAAATCAGGGAATAAAGCAGGACCCAGCCTCATGCACGCTTCCAAACAAACTATAAATATGTCAGATTACCACAAATCAGTTGTTACACTGTGAACCTGGGGCTTTGGGGCAGCTCTCGGCGGTCTGGGGACCCCTGGGCAGTTGATTGCTTAGCCCGGTTGGTAATTTAGCCTTTCTTCAGTGGGGGAAGTCAAATATCTATACAGTGAAATGTACAGAGAGCCCAACACTTAAACACTGAATCACTTATCAATAATCAACTAACCGTTTCAGGGTAGCGAATGTTTCAAAGTGTTATGTACGTTTTGTTAATGTGAAAGGAATCCTACATTTTGTGATGTTTTGGAGCAGAATTGAGAGGTCATTGTGTTGCGTGACAGAAGTTACATCATTGACTGTTTAGTTTGTGTTGTAAGCTGACATCAGCTGACGTTTGAAGACGGTCGGTGGTGTTTGTTTGCTATTTAACTCGGCCTCATTTCAACACCTTAGGGTCCTCGAGGAGACGGAGACAGATCCGACACGTTTGCGCTTCCTGTCCGGAGCATGGTTCAGCGAGGAGCGCAGCAAACGCCACCGCAACCAGAAGTGCGCCTGCACACTTGTCAACGCCACCATACGCCACAGGAAGACCAAGACCAGAGGTCAGTTCTCACTATATGCAGTACTACTATTACAGGCCTGTGGGCTGTGTTCTCGATAGGGAAATCCCAGTGATGGTTCTGTATGTGTTGCCATGGTAACAGGTGTGTCCCTGCCTGGACTGTTCAATGGAGAGGGAGAGGAAACCTCTGACAACATTACCTCTCCTGAGGCGGAGAGACGGCTGAAGGACGGCAAAGAAGAAGAGAGTGGAAGGTAAGTGTCTGACAGAAACATCTATTTACTTTGGGAACATTAATGTGGGGCTTTATTTTCACATCTTATTGTGTTTCAGGGGTCAAGGACACCCAGAACCGACACCCAGAACAAAAAGTCCTGCAGCACAGGTGTGTGTGGGTGTGTGTGTGTGTGTGTGTGTGTGTGTGTGTGTTTGTGTGTGTGTGTGTGTGTGTGTGTGTGTGTGTGTGTGTGTGTGTGTGTGTGTGTGTGTGTGTGTGTGCATGCTTATTATTATGTTATCTCAACAATAACCGTCTTCAATTCCAGAGTCTCAAGAATAGAAGTAGTTCTTCATCATCCAAAGGTAAGAAAGTTTCCCTCTCAATGCTTCCGTACCTCACTTGCTGTCTCTTAGTGTTTCATTGACTCAATCTTATATTTTGCTCTTAGACTCCGAAATCAGAAGTAATGGCCACACAGAGGAACCTGAGGTGAAGACATTTAAATCTCTAAATACATTTGTATGTTATGTATGAATTAATTTCCCCTGGGTAATCGGGACACATAATCATTGCATCCGGTCAAAAGTGATCACTGATGCATTTAAATAGGAATAAACAGAGGATTGTGTCTGAAAACCAAATATTCCAACTGAGGCGACAGTGTATATATACACTCTGATTGATGTGAGAGAGAATATTTGAATAATTGTTGTGTGTGTGCATGTCCATTAGGAAGACTTCGGCGATCACAATGGGGACACCGAGTCTCTGAGCAGCTGCATGACAGCTTCTCTGAAGAGCAGCAGCTCCACCGGCAGCCTTCAATCGGTCTACACGGTACACACACACACACACACACACACACACACACACACACACACACACACACACATGCGTTTGATTAATTGGCCATCCAGCGACGCAAGATGACTCAGCTCTGGACAATGACGTATCTCTGTTCTTTGTGTATTACAGCTCAGTGGAAGCATGATGAGTCTGTTCAGCTCAGGGGATTTTGGCCTGGTGGAAGTGAGGGGCCGTATCCAATTCTCATTGGTTTACGACACCCAGAAGGAGGAGCTGCAAATCAAAGTGTACTGCTGCGAGGACATCGCCTCAGCACGCAAGGATCGCTCTGACCCGTAAGTGACTGTGCAGTTGTGTGAGTGTGCATCTCGCAGCGACAATGTCACGTACAACTGGGTCATCACACATTTTTTTTTTCATACGTGTGTGATTTTCACAGATACGTCAAAACCTATCTCTTGCCGGACAAGTCGAATCACAGTAAGAAGAAAACCGCAGTGAGGAAGAAGACAGTCAACCCAGTTTATGATCAGACGCTTCGAGTGAGACGCTCTCCTCATTTACATATTACATAAAGTGGTTCACAGAATGTGTCTCTCCGCTCTCCTCCACGTGTCCTGCAGCATGCGACGTAGCCACTTATTTCTCCAGTCTCCCAGACATGCTATCAATAAATTACCAGATTTGTAGCTCTGGGTGGCACGTGTTATGCTTTGCCCTGCGGCTTCCTCTCCCATCCCTTCCCACCTGATTTTGGTCCTTGTCTTCTAGTATAAAGTGCGGATCGGAGAGCTGCGGAGCCGGACCCTGAACCTGTCGGTGTGGCACGCCGAGCCTCTGAGCAGGAACGTGTTCCTGGGAGAGGTGGAGGTGTCTCTGAGCCTCTGGGACTGGACGTGCACTCTGCCAATGTGGCGGGAGCTGCAGCCACGGGTAAGGAGGAGCAGTCATGTAATTTACACTAACATGCAAGTCTGAATAATATATCCCAATATTTATCATCTACAATATTTATTCATCTACGGTTGTTTAGTAGTGTGTGTGGGTTCACTTTGGTAGCTCTGTTGGAGACAGAGTAGGGGGGTTGGGTCTCCTGTGTCTGGGAGAGCTGAAGGGAGAAGAAGACATGCTGTGAATTTCAACGAAGGTTTTATATAAGCTTAATCTTTTCTTCGTGCTTCCACCCTTCTGCCTCCCTCTCCCTTGCTTTTTCTTTCTCTTGCTTCCTTTGTCTGTTTCTCTGCCGTTTCTCTTTTTCTTTTTTTTTTTCATCCCACCTTCACCCATCCTTCACAGGTTCATTTGAATCCAGACTCCATTAGCAGCCGCGGGATCATCTTCCTCTCTGTTAAGTTCATCCCAGATGGATTTGAGGGTGAGCAGAACACTCATACCACAGGTTCACGTCATGACCCACATTAATCCTTTGTGTGTCTCATACATCGTGTGTGTGTGTGTGTGTGTGTGTGTGTGTGTGTGTGTGTGTGTGTGTGTGTGTGTGTGTGTGTGTGTGTGTGTGTGTGTGTGTGTGTTAAGGTGGTGGTCTGCCTCTGACAGGAGAGCTTCACATCTGGGTGCGGGAGGCTCAAGGTCTCCTGACCAACAAAGGGGGGGGCATAGACTCCTTTGTCAGAAGGTGTGTCGGCTCTGCAACACGTTTCCTAATGTTTTGATAATCAGTTTTCTATCCTGACAGGTTTATTTGTAGAATATTTCTGGGTGGAGTAGGACCTGTAAACTAAAGAAGGAATAAGTTACAAGTTAAAAGTCGCCACCTTCACAAACATATTTATGAACATCTATTTGCTGTATAAAAAAACATGTGCACATACTGTCGTGCAAACTACAGAAGCATATCCAGGTGTATAAGCATAGTCAGACACATTTAATCATCTGATCTGCATATATATATATATATATATATATATATATATATATATATATATATATACCTACAGTATGTAACTGAATCCTGGTTCGAAAACTAAATTAATTGTTTAAAAAACATAATCTACACCCCTCAAGCTACATACTCCCAGACGCCAGTCGGCAGAGTGGTCAGAAGACTCGGCTGGTGAAGCGCTCCTTCAGCCCCACCTACAACCACACCATGGTCTACGATGGCTTCCAGTCCAGCGACATGAGAGAGGCCTGCGCCGAGCTGACCGTCTGGCATCGCGAAGGGTTCAAGCCGCACGTCCTCGGAGGGACTCGTCTGAGCTGTGGAACCGGTGGGTGACTAAAGGAAACCCAGACTCAAAATCACACACACGCACGTGTTTTAATGCAGATATTAATGCCATGTGCCTGTGTGACTCACTGGTTTCAGTATTAGCACACAGCAGAGACAGATTGGTCATTTGTTGGGGCTCTTTCCAGTTTCAGTGAAGCCTTCTGCAACAGATGGACTAATGTTCCTATCCTTACCTTGTTTTAAGTAGTTGTCAATGTTGGTAATTAGGTAAAGCATTTTCCTTTGCTGCAGTTCTGCACAGAGGATCATATCTTATCTCTTATCAAGTCACTCTCCGTTCCGGGTGTTGTGTGCTTTTGAAATGAGCTCACTCATGTTTATCTCGGACTGGCGACCTGTCCAGGGTGTATCCTGCCTTCGCCCAATGTTAGCTGGGAACGGCTCCAGCCCGCCGCGACCCTGAATACAGGATAAGCGGTAGACGATGGATGTTTATCTCGGGCTGTAGTGTCTTCTATAAGCCAGTAGGTGTTGTAGACTCGGTGTGACAAACAGTTTTTAAGGTGATGAATAAAGCTCCAGCATCCCCTAAAATCCAGCTTTTCCGAGCTGTGATTAGAGATTAAATACCATCTCATGGGTCCCTTTGTTTTTCTTATACTCCACACCGTTTCTGTGTCAGGGAGTGAGACATTAAAGGAGTTGTTTGATTGGTTGGTTTACTTCATGGGCAGTTCTGTAGATGGTACCCATTAAAGCGGTTCTATGCTTCATCCACAGTGGTGTTTTGGAGTGTCGTGGTGGTGACAGTATTTCCATCTAGTGCTTCACATATCGTTGCATTTTGTCCCGTTGGAATTTCAGGCATTTCAGATGGTCTTGTCATCAGAGCAAGGTTATTTCTAGGTTGCCAATGTTACCGTGCGTTGGTAAAATTGTTAAACCACTGATACAGCAGCAGCCTCTTGTCTGGGAAATTACAAATTTGATGAGGTGTTATTTGTATTAAACAGACTTTCAACATAAAGTTCTTGTATTCTGTAGACTTGGGATTGTGGTTCATGCTTTCAACGTGGGGATTGTGAAGTTCTCATGTGCATGAACATACAAGAACGTGTCAGTTGTTGGGATTGTTCCTTGGTTTGCGCACTGCAGTGAAGTTTTCCTTGGCGATGTCCAGAATATATAGAATAAATAATGGTGTGTTTCTTTTTAATGGCAGGTCTGAGTTATGGGGAGGCTGTCAGCTGGATGGACTCCACAGAAGAGGAGGTCGCTGTGTGGACCTCCATGATCGAAAACCCAAACCACTGGGTTGACGCAACACTCTCAATCAGAACTAACCTTGCAGACCGGTCCGAGTGACCCAGACCTGGCAAACAAACACGTTCAAATAATCATTGGACTGAAAGGAAACCCTCAGCACATTTAACCTCTCTGTCACAATTCCTGCTTTTCATACACACAAACACACACACAGGAGTCAGTAGTGGTGCAATATTGTGATTTAATAGCGTAGATAAGAAATATTTAGTTTTGAATCCAAATGTGTCTGCATTTCATGTTTTATTTGTATGTTTTTAGTTTAGTCTTATCTGACTAAAGTGTTGTAATCCATGGTAGGTTATTAATTAAATATGAAACCTGAACTGATGAATCACCCAGTGATCTTCCTTACTTTCTAAATTAAAAATATTGCTTCAAGGACACAATGATGGAGAGATTATTTTTAAGAAATGAGTCACCACCTATTTGTTTCATTATTTTGCAGACTTCTTAAACTCTTTGGAGCATGCTTAAAAAAAACAGCTTATCACTTTCGCCCAGACGAAACATTTATTTTTATTCCTTCGAATTTTTTATAATTAGTGATTTGATAGAACTCCAGTTTTGATGGATTACCTGACTGCCACCTTGTGGTCAGACATTATATTTGATACTTTTCAGGCCATCTGCAGAGGGGACACTGAAAATGAGGTAAAGGTGTACATGACATCAGAACATTCTTGTCACATTAAAGCACTTTTTGCGTGGAATTAAAAGTAAATGTTAAGTTGTCATCAACACTGTTATTTGAGAGAATTAAACAGCTGAGCATCACCTCCTGTTAAGTTGACGTCACATTAAAATGAGGCTCTGGGGTATAATTTCCTTAAATGCCTGCTACCTCGACTCCTCTCTCCTCTCGTCTCTTCCTCGCCGCCTTCATCCATTTAATATCAAAACAAACTGTTATACAAACCCATCCTCGCATTGTATTAACCGGCAGTGGAGCAGGAGAACTCCCGTCCAGCAGATGGCAATCTTAACATTCACTGCTTCAAGCCGGAGTGAGACCGGAAGTTGAGCCTTTTGAAAATAAAGTATTTTGGGTTTCGTTTTAACCATTGTTATGAAACGAAAGCTAACATGTAACCATTGGGTTTCGTATTTATACTTTGAAAACCTTATGATTTAGGATAATTTTATTTGAATGCTTGATTGTTTTTCACTTAAAAGCTTGTTCAGTAAAAAAAAAAAAGAAAAAAGATGTGTAGGCTACTATCTGTGACGTAATAAAAATACACATTTAATATTTTAAGGATATTTGTATAATTATCGGGATAATGGCCAGGATTATCGCGACATGACATTTTCACATTTTTGTAAACAAACTCGCTTGTGCGATAATACTTTTATTTTGAAGCCCGTAGCCGGATGTAGCCGCCTCACAATTCCGTGCAGCTTGAGCTTGACGCACAGCCGCCGATGGGCCGTGTGTGTGGTAGGTGAGGGTTGAAAACTTGGTCAAGATGTCCCAGATGCAGCTGTTGAGGCTGTTCATCAGCGAGCGGCTGAGCGCGGCCGCGGAGGAGATCTTCGCGGCGGTGCAGAGGACGATGACGGAGCGCGAGGAGGAGGAAGCCGCTCGCGCACAACGAGGCAGCGACCAACACGGACTTAAAGAAGAAGCGCATTCACACGGCCGAGGTTTGTTTATGTTTTCTAGCTTTCGTTTAACGTCCTAACGCAGACTCCACTGTCTATTTACAGACCTCGGGGAGTTTACTGCATATTTATATTTGAGCTAGTTTTACCTAATAAACCGGTAACGGAGTGAAGGCGTTATCCAACAACGTTGTAACGGGACAAGTCTGTTATGGCCAACTTATGAAGGTTTCCTGAAGCTAAACATCCAAAATCAACAAAATCAAGCCAAACAATGTAGGCCTATTATACCTCATATTCAGTAGATGTACCTCAAATGTTTGGATGTGGGCTTTTGATTGAATTGCTTGGTCTTTTATCAAAACATTGACCAAACAGATATTATCTGTACATAGCCTTCAGCTACAGTGTATATATAGCAAACTACAGGTAGACACTTTCAAAGGGATCAGTGGAGGCAACACCAGCAGGACTCTAAAAGAGTGATTCTTTCTTTACCTGAACAGCTCAAGTCAGATCCGTGCTGTAGTGATACACTCTCCAAAGGTACATGATCACTGATGCCAACTCCTGACAGCAGTGCAGCCCACCTGGGTGTGCGTCCAGTGTGCATGACCTGACAAAACTGCTGCCAGAGACCGACCAGCCAGATCCTCTCTCAGTTCTGTTGCGGCTTTTGAATTTTCTTTTTTTATCCAGGAAAACGTGCTGAATCAGATCTGTCAGGATACGGTATACAGTGCGTGATGAGACAAGAACATCCTCTCTGCCCCTGCCTCTGATTCCAATAGAAGCTGGCTGATGCTGGCAGAAAGGAAGTCCTAACTAGAAAAGTCATATTTCAACTATGTCATTATGAGACAGGAAACGGTAGAAAGCTGACGATGCGATGAGAGCTTGGGGATGACATGCAACAAAGGCCCTGAGATGACCTCAAATGGGGCCATTGCGGTCACACGGTCAGCATCTTAAACCCCTCGTATAGAGGAATAGAGGTTCAGAAGGGGACTCCCTCTACAGCTGATCATTCTGTCACCAGACTGGATAATACAAATGCTGAAATTGATTTGTTATCCACAAAGAAAAACAGCGTTTAAGTTAACTTCTCACCTTTTCCACTTAACAGACACACCGCAGCTCTTGGTCTTCGCACATGAGCAGAAACGCTTCAGGCGGGAGTGGAGTCCTGAGAGCTGCCACGACAACGCCAGTGTGGACCAGGAGGACTGTGAGCCGCTGGTCCCGGAGCCTCCAGCTATCAAACAGGAACCGCCGTGGGGCAGTCCAGAGGGACAACAGCTACCCGATATGGAAGACATTGATACCAACACTATGAAAGCGACACCCGCCTCCAGAAAGAGTTGCATTTACCCCGACACCAGTGAGTTACAAACTCATGACACAGGAAATGAAGACAGAAAGCCTGATTCAAACACCTCAGCCGATCACAGGAAGGTTGAGGGAAATGCTCAGTCGAGCAGTGAATGTTGGACTATTTTGCCCGATTGCTCTGTCACTCTGAATAACATGGGGCCTGAGTTGGGTTTAGCAATGCTGACAGGCAACATTGGTAAATACCACCCGAGTTGTGAACGGCACAGCACATCGCCACCGGATAAGGAGAAAAGGAAAGAATTCAGCCACAGCGCACATCTGGCCACGCACAGTCAGATCCACGCGGGCGAGAAACTCTTCATGTGCGAGGTGTGCGGCAAAGAGTTTCGACATGGCAACAGCGTGACTGTGCACATGAGGATTCACACGGAGGAGAAGCCGTACCGCTGCAGGATCTGCGGGAAAGAGTTCCGCCACGTGGGCAACTTGAACGTCCATACGAGGATCCACACGGGAGAGAAACCCTACACGTGCACGGTGTGCGGGAAGAAGTTCAGTCGAAATAATTTGATGACAAAACACATGGCTGTGCACACCGGCCAAACGAGTCCGGGCATGGAGGGTGTGTTAAGAAGAGGTTTTATTGGCATGACTTCATGAGAGCTGCTGTGATGGAGGATACAGTTTGCTGCAGGACAAATGACAAATCTGCCCTTACTGTATATAATGGTAGCATAACATGCAATAGGTAAATGTACCTGCTTTTTATATAGTCTTTCTGACCACTCAACCCACAGTACATGTCATGGCTTTACAGAGGCTGCAATTTGGGGTTCAGAGCCACCGATCGAACCACTTTTGATTGGAGGACGAATCCAATTGATAGATTACAATTTAAAGCTGTGATTCATCTCAATATATATATATATATATATATATATATATATATATAAATTGTAAATTGATTAAGCATCAAATTACCTTTCTGTAAGTAAAATTGTAACATCCTGGTTCCTGCAGTCCAAAGATCAGTACTGAGATCTAAATCAGCAGATCTTGTTAATAGACTTTTAACCTTGATTAACATGTGAACTTGATTTCTATTTTGAATTTAGTTTATTTTCCACATTCTGACAATGGTGAATCTACCATACTGACCCCCCCCCCCCCCCCCCCAAACTGACAGCCTCAGCCAAATTCAGCCAAGCTTTGTTACCTTGACATTTTAAGTAGAAACACCAATCAACTCAAGTTTTAAATATATTGTATAATATTTATTATTTTAATATTTTCTATCTTCTCTTAAGAGAAATTCATAAAAAAAATGTACCCCTGCTCTGCCAATTTAATAATAATAATAAAAAATATTCTCCCCGTGTTGAATTTGAACAAACCCATTTCACGCTACGGTCTCGAACGCTATGCCGCCCGGTTGCCACGGCGACGAAATATCAACACCGCCGATGAAGGAGGACTAGTGATGTTTACGGGTCCCACCTTTTTTGAAGAAAAATGTCTGCTTTAAACAGAAAGTTGATGAAAAATCTGGCTGAAACCATCGCTAAACAAGTGGAGCACTGTGAGTACACAGCTAACACGCTGTCTTGTCGCTAAATGACTGCGGTCAAGTGAGCGTCATTCGTTTTTCCGGAGTCAAACCAGCCGCCCGTATATTTGTAGTGCGCCTGTATTGTGATAATTACGGTAAAATCATTAAAACTTCTCAGAGGAGCTGACACGAAGGAAGTTTTCAGAATAAAGTGTTGCACAGCCAGGCTCATATACAGGATAAATACGGAAATAAGATTAATTGCATAATATTCACATAACTTTTCACTGTGGAATATCAGAATAAATGTCTTTACATATTTCCTGTGCAGTAAAATATTACATTATCTTAAAAAATGTATTACAATTAAACTGTCTGTTTTCCAATCACTAATTTCACTTCAGGTGCATTCAAGATGACCTCAGGTATCTTCTCCAAAAATTACAGAATCTTTCACTGTGGAATATTTGAATAAAAAAGCCCTTGGATATTTCTTGTACAGTAAAATATGACATCATATGACTGTTTCCAATGACTAATTTGACTTCAGGTGCATTCTAGGCGACCTCGGGTATCTTCTGCAAAAAATTACAGAATTTTTCACTGGAATCTATTAATAAAACGCCTTTGGATATATACTGTAGATATTGTAGACTGAAGATACCTGAAGTCGTCTAGAATGCACCTGAAGTCAAATTAGTCGTTGGAAACAGACGGTTTAATTTTAATACATTTTTTAAGATAATGTAATATTTTACTGCACAGGAAATAATATGCAATTTCTCTTATTTCCGTATTTATCCTGTATACGAGCCTGGTTGTGCAACACTTTATTCTGAAAACTTCCTTCATGTCAGCTCCTCTGAGCAGTTTCAATTAATTTACCATACTTATACATAATTAATACGGGCGCACTACAAATATACGGGCGGCTGGTTTGACTTCGGAAAAACGAATGACGGCTCACTTGACCGCAGTGCGTAATGAGTCTGTTCTGCAGAGACCTTCTGGAAAGCAATGCGCGCCATTGTTACTATAGCCTAACCCAGGTGTCCCCAACTCTGGTCCTGCAGGGCCACTGTCCTGCATGTTTTAGGATTCTCCCTGCTCTACACACCAGATTCTAATGATGTGCTCGTTATCAAGCAGCTGAAGCTTGTCACAGGTTTGGAAATCGTTAGAATCAGGTGAGTTAGAACAGGGAGAAACCTAAAACATGCAGGACAGTAGCCCTCCAGGACCGGAGTTGGGGACCCCTGGACCGATATGTGAAATGTCAACGACCATTGAAATGATCGCAGTCAACAAAGCGGAGGTGGAGTGCCTCATCCGGGAGTTTAACGTGCTTGTGGGAGAGCCGAGTGTCCCCGGGAGAGTTGCAGCGACCGGGCTGGACCGAGGGAAGTTCAGGAGCATACTGCACAACATGTTTGGAATGACCGACGACACGATCATGGATGGAGGTAATTCACATCGATATTATATATGTACGCATATTACAAGTGTAAGGACAAATATTTCATATTGTGAAACAGCAACAGTTTGGATTTATTGTGGTGGTTTGTTCACCTGCCCATGTTCTTGAATGTTCCCCAGTCTTCAGGACATTTGACAAAGACAATGACGGCTCCGTCAGTATGAAAGAATGGATTGAGGGACTGTCTGTTTTCCTCCGAGGGACCTTGGATGAAAGAATAAAATGTAAGCTTACCTCGGTGCTCAGACATACAAGTACATCTACATTAAAAGCTGTTCCAAACAATAACTCCTCCCTCTTTGCATGGCTCAGACTGCTTTCACGTGTACGACTTGAACGGCGACCAGTACATCTCCAGAGAGGAGATGTTGCACATGCTGAGGAACAGCCTTTTCCGACAGCCCGTGGAGGAGGACCCCGATGAAGGAATCAAAGACCTGGTGGAGATCACACTCAAGAAGATGGTGAGGGGAGAAATGTCTTTACCATCTCCTTAAGTCTCCAAAGATAATGTCAAATGTTTGCATTTCAGAGGACAATAAGTCAAAACATTCTCAGATCAGTTCATATCGCATTCATTTATATAACTGGCTACAAGCACATAGTTGTTTATTTTTGTAGGACCATGACCACGACGGCAGACTGTCTCTCACCGACTTTGAGAAGGCAGTGAGAGAGGAGAATCTCTTACTTGAGGCGTTCGGAATCTGCCTCCCTGACACAACGGTAATCACAAATCAAAGGGTTTTGAAAAACTGGAATAACTTAAATTTATAAGTATCAAATTGTTAATTTTACACTAATTTTTTCTCTGTTTTCAGGGTATCGAGACATTTGAGCAGCATGTATTTCAAGAACTGAAACGAATAAATCACAACCTGATTAAATATAGTCTTTAATAAAAGAATGTTTACAACCATTTGCTTTGTGGTGCAGAATTTGAAAATAAAAACTATCTGCCAAGAGAAGCTGTTTTGGGGAAAATGACCATTAGAAGTAGTGGCACTAATCTGCAGAAGTTCTCAAGCATCAAGGTAAGCTGGCTTGATCAAATCCGTCGACGTGGTTTCATCTTTTTCTCCACTGGTTTGAGGTCAGGAACGGATTCCACCTGAAAACGACAACGAAACTGATTTTACTGACACGAATAAAAGCATTAAAGCTACAATGAAGAATGTTTAATTCTGAATTTCCATAAAAAAAAACGGATTCTAGGATACCTGCTTCATTGTGTTCCTGATCAGGCTTACAGTTGTGTTCAGTGACACATCCTCCATGTCCACTTTAGGAGGTTCTGGTAGCTTTGGCCCAATGAGTGTCTCACTGTTTCTCATAACGTCACTCAGTGAGTGCTCCTCAGCCTCTTCCGTCTTGCGTTTCCTGTTCTCCAAGTTTGCGCATCTAGGGACAAATCTGACTGCGGCCGAAGACTGATTTGAGGTCAGTCTGTGTTCTGTGTCTCTGTCTGAAGAGGAGCTTGAACTCTGCACTTTCTGCTTTTCCGTGTCCATGATGGCATTGTGTAATGTCCCCATTTTATCCTCTGTTGGTGTCGCCCCATGTTGACTTGTATGTCCGTAGTAACGATATTCCTGGGGAGGCAATGGCAGTAGAGGAAAGCCTGAATAGTGGCTGATGTTTGAAGTCTTCGCTGTTTTATCATTGTGAGAGGTTTTATCCCGTCTGGTGATGACGGTCTCTGACGTGGCCGTCTCTGATGACGTGGGCGCCTCGTTTCCGGCCTCCTTCTGTTTGCTTTCTCTTGCTTTGAAACAATATTAGAAAATAAACACAGTTTCAATAAAACGTTCATGTTTACTTGTCATTCCAACTACGAAGATGAAATGACACATCTTACAGCATTTGAAAAACAAGAGGCCAGTAACAGAACTTAAAGTGGAATATACAATATATAATGTGCTTATAAAAAGTGTCTACCATATCGTGTTTTCTCTAAGTGCAAGTTTATATTTCATGTGAAAGTGTACCTTTATTCTGTACAGTCCTGGCTACATATCTCCTCCTGTCCTGCAGCTTTAGCCTGGTGTCTTCCACAGTCTCATATTCCGGGACGTAGCACACATGCAGCACACCGCCATAAAAACTCTTCTCATCCATTTGTCGTTTGGCTGCCCTGAAACACAACGTTTTAGCCGCTATATTCGACTCTGCGACTGCAGTGTAATGAACAAGGTATCTTACACCCTGTACCTGGCGCTGGTGAGTTTCTGGAACTTGACGAGGTAGACTTCCGTGAACTCCTCTGCAGGGTACTCGTCCAGAGGCCTGTACTCCTCCACGACACCATACAGGGCGCACAGCTGGATCAGCTCTGCCATCACTCCTATGGCTGGGACCCCTTGGACCATCAGGTACAGAGACTCTAAATGGATGGTGTACACCTAATGACGCACAACACAAATAATCATGAAACGCTCTACAATGCGTTGGGCACACTAAATTATTAGTATTATTAGTTTAACTTGTATTGTTTCCCTAACGATATTAGAAGCGACGTTACTCCTCTAGCTAGCAGTCGCAGTGTCTTAATAGCTAACATATCGTGATTTACTTTCTTATATTTAGCATACTCTTACCTTAACAGCTTTCGCTCTCCTCCCCTCTCTATATTTAGGCCGAGAAATGCATATCCTTCGCTGTTCGTGGTGTTTATAAACATCTGGGACGCCCCAACAGCCTGAACTGTTGTTACCAGTTGACGCCATGTTTAATGTTTACGGAGAGAATTTACCGGTTGGCACACTTCAAAATAAGAGTTCGTTCTCTCTCTAATACGCATCCAGCGATTGCGTTTCCGTGTGTAATATCTTATTTTGAAACATGGTTTTGCTCGATGTCAGCTACTTTGGCCTAGCAAGGCAGAGTAGTCAAGAGTGCATCGATCGGCTATGAGTTTGTTGCACATTTAACGTTAGCAGGGTAACCTGCCTTGTATTTACAGAGCTTAGTGAATAAAATGTTTAGCAGTCAGGGCATTCAACCCGTAACTGTGGTTTTTAACAACGCAAAAAACTGCTTTCTTCACCTGTCCTCGAAGTTGATATCGCACCTTTCACTGAACGAGGTAAGTAAGCTAACGTTACAGTTAGCTAACCAGCTGTCTATGTCAACTTACTTTAGTAGAAGTTTAGTTTGTTAGCAAAAGTTATTTCTCGTGCTTGTGAATGTGTGTTGTTAGCTACCTGCAGTTTGAAAATAATTAATGTTTCGGTCAAAGTTACCTCCATTTGTCTATTACTATATTACTCAACTAGGCTCTTTATAAGGTGCTCACTAACGTTTTGAGTCAGACAGGACGTGGTTTGAGAGGACATTTCCTGAGAGACCAATCAGAGGATTGGAAAAACAGTTAACTATTTAAATATATTGGCAGGGGGGCAAAAATGATGGGATGGCCGATCAAAAAAAAAAAAAAAAAAAAATGCAGGAATGTGAGGAAGAGTCGGCAGCAGAGGCGATTCTAGAGTCTGTTGGGGCCCCAAGCAAAATTTTCAGTGGGGCCCTTCTGACTAAACAATAACAATAATAATCTTCTAAATAATCTGACGCCAACGAAAGATGTATGAAACCAACGTTTTTTATATTCAAAATGTGCATATATAAATGTCAAGAACAATAAAAACAATATAATAACTAACTAAATAACAAGGTGCTTGTCTGCACATTTGGCATCAAATATAAAATACAAATTTAAATAACAGAAATAACTTTAACAAAGCCTTAGTTGAAAATATACATCTACAAAATGTGCAGCGGCGGCGGCGGCGGCGGCGGCGGGCGGGCATCAAATTGATTTTTTAAACATTCATAAAACAGCCCTTGGGCCGAGTCTCGGGGGCCCCCTGGCAACTCGGGGCCCCAAGCAGTTGCCTGCCTTGCCTGTTCACAAACAGCGCCTCTGGTCGGCAGGACAGGCGGGAGGACGGACGCTTCTCCACGTACAACTGTGGTATTTCCCCCCCCTCATATAAGTTGTCAAAGACAGTTACAGTTACGACGTTACTGTTGTTTGCTTCTGTAATATTGCTGTGTGGGACATTTCTCTGTATTTAGTTGAGTGAAGGACCTGTGCAGTTATCAGACTGTCAGACCGACGCGCGCTCGCTCCGCGCCTCCGGATTATCAAGTAACATCATGCTGTATCTAAATTCTAACGCAATAACGTGAAATAACAGCAAGGTCAAAAATAGAAAAAATAAAAGTGCAGCTGTGTCATAACTTGTATCAAGTTCAAAAATAGAGAAAATAAAAGTGCCACTTTGCAATCTGTTAAAAAAAAAACAACATAAAAAAAAACAAAGCAATGCATTTGGCAAGACAGGTGAGCAAGTGAATTTATGAGACTTATCCCTGCATTTCCACAGGCCCTGTTTTTGTGTATCTGGGGGCGGGTCGGTCAGGTAACCTGAGTGGCATTGATGCCTGTCAGTCATGATGAGTCGCGTCTGGTCACCTCTCTGCTGTGTCTGCAGCTGAGCACTGTGATGTGTGTCTCTCTCCCGGGCCGGGAGTTATCATACCGTAAAATACCAAATAATAATTTGTTTCAATCACTTAACAGACAAGGCATTTATTTGGGACAGGCGTTTAATTCCTTCATCTCAAAAATCCGGGCTGAAAATATCACAAACTTCCCCAGCGTCTCTGTGAATTCTCTGGCATCCTTCTGCAAGTGAAGTTGTTGCAGCGGAGGAAACGATTTAGACAACAAATTTGTCTTAGTATTTTTACTATTCCATTTTGACCAAGCCATTTTAGTAGTACTTCCCTTGCAATATCACTTGGTGGGGACAAATCTCAACAATTCAGATGGAACAGGAGGATTATGAATGGATGCATGTTTCACAGTAGTCCATTAGCATCTTTATAAATCCACAAAAACACTATCTTTCGGATGATGTGTTGTGATATAATGTGAAGGAGATGATTTGCATGACACTTGTTCAAGCCTTCCTCCTTTTCTGTTTGACATCTTTACACAGGAATCAAAAGTGTGTTAGCTTTATCATTGAAGTTGTGTAAAATTGCTTAAATGAGCAGAAAGGGAGGATGGTTAAAAGGCAGATGTCTAGTTTATGGAGTGCCATGGAAATCAAAAAGTACAACAGCAAACACTGTGTGCTTCTGTTTTCAGAACCAGGCTTTGGAGTTGTCCTGGGGCCATGGATCTCCAGTGTTCCTCAGCTGGACACAAAACAGAACCTCCTCCAGTCTGGACAGCCATAAAGTGGAGCTGAGTCGACAACTGGGAGAAAAGCTTGGCCTGAAAGATGGAGAGCAGGTACTTTTTCCACAATGAGCAATTCGTCCTGTGCTCCGTTTCCCAATGGAATCGTTCATAATCTCTCCATGACACATACTGGCAGTCATTTAATTTCCAGAGCTCTCTAGCCTTACTAGGTGTTTTTGACTGACTGGTTATGTGGTTTCCCTCAGGGCTTCCTGAGATCATGTCACCAGGTCTCTTCAGTGCATCAAGTGTTTGCGGAGCCTCTGTCATCTGATGACTGGGAAATCTTGGTGGGTGAAGAAACTTAATTAGTTACATTAGTCACCCAATGTTTAATGGTGACCAAAATATACTGTAAATGTAGATTTATTTTCTGGCCATCATCCCAAAAGAATACACCGGGGATAGGCTTATGACCTAAATTCACATCAAACAATAATTTATTGTCTGTTTTCGCTGACTGACACTGCCAGGAGCTCCACAGTGCTGCGCTGGAGCAGCAGCTGTTGGATCAGATCAGAATTGTCTTCCAAGATGCAGTGTTTCCTGTGTGGGTGGACAGCCACACAGCCATCTACATCCAAATAGGTCAGAGTTAATCCAATAATGTCTATCTTTTGTTGGTAGATAGTCTGTTAAATCTGCCCTGTTTTCATCAAAACGCAGACATTAGTCATAATGTAATAATTCTAAATGTTGTGTGTTTCTGTGATTTACTAGTTAAACCTACTTGCTAAAGCTTTTGGTTACAATGATATGTATTGATCATATCCAGGGGACAGTATTTATGAACACAGTGTGATGATCTGTTCTTAACTCTGTGCAGCATCGCTCTCGCCGTCTGTGCCCTATGGTCGCTTGGAGCAGTTCACAGAACTCGTTGTGTCTCCTAAGAGCCGTACTGGAATTGGAAACCTCAATGGTTCTCCTGTGAGAAATGGCGAGAAGCAGCATCTTCACAGATGGCAAAATGTGGATCTTTCTTCCCCCTCGGGACCGTCATTAGAAAGTACCTCTCCCGTCAGTCAAAACCACCAGTGGGGTGGCATAGCTGACGTGAAGAGCCTGCTACGTTACATGATAAAGGGTACTTATGACCGGGTCAAAGAGCTACCACCTGTACCCGACGTCCCTGCCCTCCTCACTGACTCGATCTACAGAGTGTGCGGGGCCCCTCCACACTCTCTTTGCACTTTAAGCCATGTTGCAACTGCCGTAATTCATTTGTTTCCGTGGCGCCACGAGTTGAATGTTGCACCAACTGGGGGTCAGCCACCTGTGACTTATGGGCTGCTCTCCAAAGTTCTCTCTCCCAAACAATCGAGGAACCGAGCCAAGCAGGCTATGGAGAAGAAGAAGAATGCAGGAGTTACTAAAGTTGCTGGAGGAGAGGAGACGAAAGAAGAGGATGCCATGGTGGTCAGAGTGGTGTGTCATGGTACAGAGAAGCTAGCATGGAAAGAAAGACGTCACAGCAAGGGAGAGCTCCATAGTGGAAGAGCATGGGTGAGTGTGCTTGCCGTTCATTTATACACTTTAACCAAAGATTAGCTATGGTGCTTTTACCGTAGCCCCGTCCTGTGCTTCTTTATATACTGTCATATCTCCCGTCATAATTGTGATTTTCAGATCCCACATCCCCTGGCCATCAGGTTGAATATCATCCCACATTCAACAGTTAGAATTAAGCCAGTCAATTCAACTATCAAAGTAGCGTCCTCTATTCGCCTACAGCCCCCAATGCCACTGGTGAGTGACGAAGTAGCCATATGTGCCTACACTGTGGTGTCAGCTATTGTTCATCGAATTGGTAAATTGTCAAAGTTGCCTAAGATTTAATCTACCTCTTTTTTTCTTCTGTGTGATATTTGACATTTTCCTCTAGCTCGAGGAGAATGACGAGGAGATCCAGACAGCTTTCCTTGATTGGCTGCACACTCAGAGTCATGAACCGTTAGCCTGCCTGACTGCACGGTCTGGCACCATCCGCCTACATGGAACTGATGGTGATTCATTTGTTCTCCCTTTTTACATGTTATTGTAAATCCACTGATGGCACTATGATAAAACATTACTACTCTACTGAATATACAAAAGGCTAAAAATCACATAACGTACACATTCAAATTGAGCTGCTTTCACTGTTCTCAGACCATTTTTTTATTATTTACAGCAAAGTTAGAGTTTGCTTTAACTGTACTGAAACCGGAACCAGAGAGTGACCCACCAGACCAGCTGTTTTCCCTAGCATCTGCTGTTATCCAGAAGGAAAACATACAGGTACGAGTGACCATGTCATGTATTATTGCCCATTCATATTCTTTAATAAAAACACATCAGTGCATGCAGTTTTTCTGTGAATAATTTGAGTGATAAAATGGAATATCTCAAAAGTCTTCGTGAAACTGTCCTGGTTTCAAAAATCCCACACTACCTATCACCCGCAGGTAGACAGAGAGCCAGTGACATTTCCAGATGTGAAATCCATAGCTGAGACACCCAACCCAGAGCTTCCCTCCCTCAGTATTCTTGGGTAATTGTAGCTGTTTGTGAGTCCGTGTGTGATTAAAACAAGATCATTTTCAGCGATAATTTCTCTCTTCATCCCTCACTCCATTCACTTCTTTCCCCAGTGGGATCGATGAGCTAAGTCGGGCTGCGTACGACTTCATCTCCCACAGCCTTCTGGGTAGTCCCCTCTCAAGAGAGCTTGGTGCCACTGGACAGGGACTCCAAGGAGGAGCGTTACTCATCTCTGGTGCTAAGGTAAAATATCTACAATGGTTTTGAAGAACTGATGTAGAGTGCTGATTTTGTCAGCCGGTAAAGTAACTATACTTGACAACATATTCTGTGTTGTTATGTATCCTCACAGGGAAGTGGAAAGAGTGCTCTGTCCCGAGCCCTCTGTAGAAAAGCTAGAGAAGATCTGGATGCACACGTGGAACTGGTGGACTGCAAAAAATTACAAGGTTAACAGAAACTCCACGGAGATACTTTGAATTGTATTTGAATGTATTGATCATAGAATTTTTTTTTTGTTTTTTCTTCTATTCAGGCAAAAGGGCAGAAACCGTGAGACAGATGCTGCAGGATATTTTTGAAGAGGCAGAGTGGAGGCAGCCGTCAGTTGTTCTACTTGATGACCTGGACCAAATTACTGGTGCACCAAGCTCACCAGAACATGAGCATGGTGCTGAGGCGCTGCTGCAACAGCACATTGCACAAAGTAAACCATGTAGTCTTTATTTTATGTGTGTGTGTGTGTGTGTGTGTGTGTGTGTGGGGGGGGGGGGGGATGTCTGTGGTCATGTATGTTCACAGGCAGGATCGATTATTGCACAGGCCTCGACACTGATTCCTCTTGTGTGTTTGCATCTTCAGGTCTAACGGATGTGGTGGATGAGGTGCTGATTCACTCCAGCCTGGTGTGTCTGATCATCACCAGCCAGAGTGAGCATTCCCTCCACCCCTCCCTGACCGAGGTGCAGGGGTCCCACTTCATCCAGGGCTTTACGCACATTCAGCCACCAGATCAGGTCAAAACACACACACACACACACACACACACACACACACACACACACACAGAAAAGGTAAAGGTAAAAAGCAGAAACCAACAGCTATCTTGTTTGCTATTGTTTTTAGGCTCAAAGAGCTGAAATCCTGCGCCGTCTGATACTCAGAAAAGCCAGCTTATCCGAGGAGACCTTGCAGACTCTAGACCTGGCAGCTGTTGCCAAGGAGACTGAGGGATACACACCCCAAGACCTTGTACTGCTGTTGGAGCGGGCTGTCCATGCCAACGCCGCACAAAGAGGACAAAATGGCCAGGGTACCAAAAGATTTGGGTTACACTAAAATTCTAGAATTCATAACCCATTCCATGTAGTTTATTTAAAGTTAATTTCCAGGTGTTCTTCCTTCGCTTCTTGTCTCCTAGCTAACGCTAGATAATTGTGTTTACATTTTTTTTGTTTATGCTCCGTGTCTCTCAGCTGTTTGTCTGTCGTGGAGGGACTTCGTGCAGGCTCTTGCGGGATTCACCCCTCCCTCGCTGTGGGGTGTAGACCTCAACACCCCAAGTGGAGTTGGGCTGGAGAGGGTGGGGGGGCTGAGGGATGTGCGACAGCAACTAATGGATACCATAATGCTCCCCGCTAAGGTCAGTGTGACTAATCATAAGACAACCAGCTGTGCTTTCAGTCAGATGGAAGCACCACTGTACCATTCAGGAGCAACGGAAGTGATACAATTTGGACAGACATGGATGTAGAAATGTGGAGGCATAGAAGCATGAGGTGGTAATTCTTTTTTTTTTTAAACTTCTTTTTATTGAGTTTTTACATTATAAAAACAGTTACAAAATCAACCTTGAAATATATAAATATCTCCCCACCCCACCCCCCCTCTTGATGTACAATTAAATGCATATAAATAACATCAAAAAATAAAAATAAAAATAAAAATAAATAAAAGTAGTAAGTAAAGTAAATAAATTAATAGTAATAATTATAATAGCACAGGAATGAATAAGTATAACAGTAATAATACAATAAGTAAATACTAAAATAAAATACAGTAAAAAAAAAAATAATAATAATAATAATAATAAAAATAAATAATAATAAATGAAATCAAATTGAAACCACTCTTTCTGACAAGGGATACACACTTATGGCACTACTCCATACATTACGAATCCGCCCAATCTGTAATTTGGGTAATGTTGTCAAAATATGAGAGAAAAGGCATCCACACTTTTTCAAATTTATTTGCAGCTCCCCTCAATGTGAATTTGATCTTTTCAAGCTTTAAATAGAACATGATCTCTTTTAGCCATCTAGTATGAGATGGTGGGACTGGTCTCTTCCAGTTGAGAAGTATAAGGCGGCGAGCTAGCAAAGTTGTAAATGCGATCACTTCATGCAACCCAGCCGGCCATATTGTATCTCTGGGCATCACCCCAAAAAGAGCAATGATGGGTTGAGGACTCATTTTAATACTGTAAATGTCGCTAAGAGAGCCAAAGATCTTTTCCCAAAACGTCTGAAGCCGCTGGCATGACCAAAACATATGTAACCAGGTGGCGGTAGAAGATTTACATCGCTCACATGTGGGATCGGTGTTTGGATATATCTTTGCTAGTTTCTCTTTAGTGAGGTGAAGACGATGAAGTACCTTAAACTGAATTAGACCGTGCCTGGCACAGGGAGATGAGGAGTGCACTCGCCCAAGGATTAAATCCCACTGATCATCTTCAAATGACAAACCTAAATCCTGTTCCCAAATCAATTTTAAATTTATCAGAGTTTGAGGATTGATAGCGTCAATTATCCCATAAATCCAGGAGATGGCGCCCTTGAGATCAGTGTCCGCTGCTAAAAGGATATCAATAGGTGTGTTTGGCGGTTGAGCAGGGAAGGGATGATAACCACTTTGAACAAAGTGTCTAATCTGCAGATACCGAAACATATGGGAACGGGGCAGTAAGTACTTATCTGAAAGTTGCCTAAAGGAAGCAAATATCTTGTTTACATATAAATCTTGAACAAGCTTAATTCCATTGCCATGCCAGGCCCGGAACGCCAGGTCTATGAGGTGGTAATTCTAGTTTAAAATGAAATCATGGTCCATTTTTTTGAAAATACAGATAATTGTTGAGGGCAATAATTATTGAGGTGTAAAATACCCCAAAAAACCTTGATAATAGTTTGTGGGTCTTTGTTGTGTTGCAGTATCCCATCCTGTTCTCCAATCTCCCTATCCGCCATCGTTCAGGAATATTGCTGTATGGAGCTCCTGGTACAGGGAAGACCCTGCTGGCCAGGGCCGTGGCCAAAGACAGTGGTATGAACTTCATCAGCATCAAGGTAAGCTGGGCTTTGGCCCTGGCAGTCTTTCTTAATCAGAGCTACTTTTATCTTCAGTGACACTGGATATTTACCTCACTCTAGGGACCTGAACTTCTGAGTAAGTACATTGGAGCTAGTGAGCAGGGAGTCCGTGATGTCTTCCAGAGGTTAGTCAACACACACTCACCTTCTTAGAACATCAGTAACATCAAACGGTTATGTTTAATTGTGAGCTCCACAAACAATTATTCATGGAGATTCCTCTGCTTACTGCAGGGCTCAAGCTGCCAAGCCATGCATTCTGTTCTTCGATGAGTTTGACTCTCTAGCACCTAGAAGGGGTCATGACAGCACAGGTGTAACCGACCGTGTGGTCAACCAGCTCCTCACCCAGCTGGACGGGGTGGAGGGACTGCAGGGTAGGTCATACTACGTGTTGTGAGTTCCCTATATTGACGGCCTGCTTTAAAGAGCCAAGAGCACGGATTCTATTGGCATATTTAACTAATCAGTGCTGCAGTCAAGAGATTTTGGGAAAGCGTGTTCTTGTCAAGAGTAAGATGAGAAGATCAATACCAGTGGTCTCTGTCTACGGGTAATTAGTGAGCTTTAGAGGTGTTGTAAGGCAGATTAAGTTGCTTTCGGATACAGCCAGCGTAGTAGACGTTTCCTCATTTAAGCTCCTGCTTAAGTTAATAACTCTTGCAGCCATGGGAGTAGTATCTGTCCTCTCGGCAAGAGCATTAATGTGTTCAGTAGGGCTGTCACAATATTTGATTTTCACTACACTATTATCATGGCCAAAAGAATTACATTTATTAACAATATTAATTTGTTTATGCTGTGTTTTTCTCTCTCTCTCTTTTGGCAAGTTAATAACATAACAAAAATTTTATACATTATTTGAGAAGTGCTGTATCATTTAAAAAAATATGTATTTAATCCCCCATTTTTCATATCGTATACCGCCATGTTGTTACACCACTAGTGTCCAGATATTACCAAAATGAGAAACTATTCCTTAAATTGAACTAAATAAGAATCCTTGATGTTTGCATTTGTAGGTGTATATGTGCTTGCAGCCACCAGCCGTCCAGACCTGATTGACCCGGCCCTGCTGAGACCTGGACGATTGGACAAGTGCCTCTACTGCCCCCCTCCTGACCTGGTCTGTTGCATTAAAGTCGACCACTTCTAATTGTCATTTTACACTTTGAATAACACTACAGCTTACATTTCCAGGAGTCTCGTGTGGAGATCCTGAAGGCTCTGAGCGCTGGCCTCACCTTGGCTGCTGATGTGGATCTTGAGCAGCTGGCTGCAGGAACGGAGCAGTTCACCGGAGCAGACCTGAAGGCCCTGCTCTACAACGCCCAGCTGGAGGCCGTCCATAACAGCATGGACTCGGGCACGCCGCAAGTAAATCTATTGTACTTAAGAGACGAGTCACTGAAAAGCTCATTTTGTTGAAATGGGGTTGCCTTGGACTAATAGAGCAAGAAGGCTGGGAACTGTTGCCCAGACCATTTTCAAATTATTTATGGTTCGTGTTGAAGCTGCCAAGCTCAGTTTTTTTTCCCCTCCTAAGGCTAATTAAATGAGCTTTGTATGCATCTCAGCATATGTGAGTTGCTCTACTTGTTATTTCATTATAAATTTACGACGTAATTTAAATGATCCCCAACCAAGTATATGATTGAATAAGTTAAATAAGTGTGGCCAAAGGTAGAATGAGCCTAAATCTAATGCACCTAAAGCTGCAATAACACATTGAAGCCACTTTGCTCGTCCATATCTTGTTGTTTTATTTAACACTATAAAGCCTCATGTTCTTTTGTATCTAACCTTTGGCTCTCCTCTTTCTTGGTGATAACCAGGATCTGACCTGTGCCTCAGACAGCGATATGAGCCTGTCCTCCATGATCTTCCCAAACAACAGCATTGGCTCAGATGATTCGGTAGGGGAGGGGGACCCAGGTGTGGGGCTGGACCAGTCCATGGTTCTCCTGGAGCCCAGCGAGCTTCAAGCAGAAGATGAACAACATCGTGGCAACGTTTGGAGACTCTACTTTGGAAGCTCTTACGAGTCAGAGATGGGGAATTCACCGATTTCAGGACTGGTGAGCAGTAATGGGAAAAGTATTTTCTATTATTTTATTTCCATTTAATTATTCAATAAGATCACAGGTTTCATCGTGAAACGTATTCTTTCAATATTAGATGTAGAATAGTTCAACACTTTTGGTAACTGCTTATTTGCTTTCTATCCAATAGTGAGATGAAAAGTTTGATCCTGATATTGTGTCTGCGCATTAATCATAGTAATGCAATCAGGACATGGTTGGCCTTGCGTAGCATAAAGAGTAGAGGCTGGAGAAAACGGCAGACTCAGTCCAATGTGAAAGAAATACCCTCCAGCACTTCTCAAACTCACTGTTTAACATGCTTTATTTAATCCATAAAAGAAATAGTTACAACACGCTACATCGTCTAAAATCCCATGTTTATGTAAAAAAAGAAGTTTGGATTCAATTTGCAGCAAATACACATTAGGCGAGTTAACTAAGCATGATAAGGAACAAACCCTTTGAACTGATGAATTTCCAAATATGTCATAATTCTACAGCAATCTCAATGAAAATGTTATTATATTTACACTATAGAGGTGGGTGATGTTGCCATCTAAGGGATTGAACACATCTCGTCAAAGTAGTGAACATTTTAAAAATGTTTTTTCATTGTTCTCTTGACAGAACAGCCAGTGTGTCTCTGGACCGAACTCTATGAACCATGACGTAACAAGGGCATCATGTC
This sequence comes from Eutrigla gurnardus, assembly GCF_963514095.1. Lineage (NCBI taxonomy): Eukaryota > Metazoa > Chordata > Actinopteri > Perciformes > Triglidae > Eutrigla > Eutrigla gurnardus. The sequence goes on along the minus strand of NC_139928.1, from coordinate 11,736,530 downwards.
GGGAACCTGGAGGCTCACTCCCGCCTGCCTACATGTCCTCCCTCCAGGGTGGGTATGAAGAGCTCGGCCCGGAGCAGCTGGAGCGCCTACAACAAGACGTTAACAATATAAAGAACAACTACAGGAGAGCCAACGTAAGTGACAACAATGCACAAGAAAGTATCTGAAAACTGATGTTTTATTCTATGTATTGTTAATATGGTTTCTGTGCTGCAGTCTTTAGAGCTCAGTTACATTCCATATACCTCTTCCATTGATTTATAACTAGTTGATTATAACCAGTGGTGCTACTGTGTGAATGATTACTTGTACTTTGTGTTAGGGATGCACGATAATTATCGGACCGATAATTATCGGCCCGATAATAGGAATTATGACGTCAACCCGATAAATCCGATACAATTATTAATACCTCCGATAATCCGAAGATAGGATGTTTGTGTTAAAACAGCGGGTGGATTGGGATGAGGGACGTTAGTTTTTTTCTAGGCGCCTCCCGTTTAGCATGTGATGTGGTTACTGTGGTATCACAGGTTTCGGAGGAGGGAGTTAATCCACAAATCGAGCGCTCCCTTCTCATGCCTGGCTGTGACGTAGAGGCTGCGAGCGGGTGGAGGAGGAAGACTAGTAAACAAACACGCATGGCGTCTGTAGGCTACTGTGGGACTACTTTAAAGTTTCTGAGGAAACTGAATCGTTTGCCATTTGTAACAAATGCAATGCAGAAGTTCCAAGAGGAGGGAAAAAGGCATCGAGCTTTAATACATCCAACCTTAAAAGTCACCTCGCACATCACCATCGCTACGACGGTGTGTTAAAAGCGTATGAAGACGCCGGCGCCGCTAAAGAAGCAGCGAGCCCGTAGTTTAGCGTTTTGATGCACGGGTGAAGTAGCGGTCCTTGTACCTCGGGTCCAATATAGTTGAGAGATAATACAGTGGCTTTTCCTCGATGTCACCAAAACGCGTTTCCACTGCTTTTAACGGGGTTTCCTTTGATGTTTTCACTCCGTGGTCTGTTGGTAACGTTTGTTTTAGCAGTCGCGTCAGCGCTTGAATGGAGGGGATCACATCCGCAGTAGTGGCTGTTGCTTTGCTGATATTTCTGCCTATTACCGTAGTTTACATTTCTGTGTGGATCAGGACCAACAGTTTAATGTAGCAGCACTTGTGTGTGCATATCCCATGCTGCTCAGGGAAAGTTGTCATTGACTGACTGACTCACTTACATATTTATTTGAAAAAAATAAATATTGTCATTTTATTGAAGAGTCAAAACTGTTCTTGGCTTTCTTTTGTTCATAGTAATAATTATCATGTCACTGTGATACATCTGGTTAGGTGTTTGGTAAAAGGCAAAGCTATGCTAAATCTACCTAAGCTTAGTCATTAGTGTTTTTGACCTGAATTTGATCTGAATATACATTCAAAAACGAATAACAATATTATCGGTTATCGGTATCGGTATCGGTCCCGAGGAGCAGAAAGTTATCGATATCGGTATCGGCTTCAAAAAATCAATATCGTGCATCCCTACTTTGTGTGTAGGAGGCATGTGTCAGGGTGCGTTCAGCCTCCAGCCAGTCAGGCCTGCTGCTGTGTCGGGCTCATGTGAACTCTGCCCTCGCTGTGACCAGACAGTCTCTCAGCAAAGCCGACTGGAACAGATATACAAAGCTGTAAGTATGAGGACACCAGACTGAACTGCACTGCATCAGTCACAACAATACAAATTACTAATCACTAATATTGATATCTGAAACCACTGTATGTTCATGTGGCTATGAAATTTATCAAGCATGTAATGAGCCAATAATAGTCTTTCCTACGGTGGGAAATGGAAAAATGTGTACCAAGTAGCAGCAACAGAGGAATATGAATCATTAATCCATCTCATATGATACAGAAATTCAGATGAGAAATTTTCATCATGTCAAATTACTTTTGGTTATTTTGTGAATTCACTGGAATTATAACTGATCAGACAAATTGCACTGTCTTACTGAATCTTTTTTTATTTATTTTTTTTAGGTATGACACTTTTGGCGGTGCAGGAGATGGAAAATCTCTCAACTCAGTCACATTTAAACCTGGACAACGTGTAACTTTAGCGTGATCACACATGCTAGTTTGGCACGTTGAATTTGCTATTTTGATGGTAATGCAGTGATGTATTAGTCATTAAACAATCCATGTGGTTTAACAGTTAAGTAAATAGGTTTCCTACTGAATTGATTTTGAGTGAGACTTAAATGTAATTATTGTATAAATATTATGTAATGATATGTATAATGTCAGAGGTTAAATTATATAATTGTGAGAATTAAAGATGAAATTGTCGTCCAAATGTTTCTTGTATTATTGAATGAACACTGATTGTGAATGATATTCACAATTTCTTTGTCCTTTTGAATGTCATGAATACAAATCATATAGACGAGTCAAAAAAGTTATATAAATATATTTAAAAAAGTAATAGTATACCATAAAAGATAAGTTTATTATGTAATTGAAAAAGTCATTGTATAGCGCCGCCACTGCCTTTGATACATGTCACATCCCCCTCTCTCTCCCATGTTTCCTCTCTATCCACCGCTAAATACAAAGGTGTCTATGCAAGAAAATAATCTTTAAAAAAAAAAGCCTTGATCATATTGTTAAAAAAAAGTCATGCTATAGCATGTCGAAAATTCACGAAAAAGTCAGTCAGGATATATTCATAAAAAAATATTTAAAATTGTTAAAAAGGCATAAAAATCGCTCATATCGCTTGATGCACCAAGTCTCAGTGTCGTGAGTCCAAAACAGCCATAAAAAGCCATGATCAATTTTTTCAGGAAAAAAAAAAGTCATACTATAGCATGTCGAAAAGAAAGTGAAAAATCGACAAAATTCATAAAATGTTGTAAAAATGATGTAAAAGTCCTAACATATGCTTCTATATCGCGTGTCAATCAAAATCTGAGTGTAGTGAGTGCAAAATAGTTATAAAAAGGCTTAGTCATATTCCCCCCCCCCCAAAAAAAAGTCATACTATAGCACGTCGAAAATTCACGAAAAAGTCAGTCAGGATATATTCATAAAAAAATATTTAAAATTGTTAAAAAGGCATAAAAATCGCTCATATCGCTTGATGCACCAAGTCTCAGTGTCGTGAGTCCAAAACAGCCATAAAAAGCCATGATCAATTTTTTCAGGAAAAAAAAAAGTCATACTATAGCATGTCGAAAAAAAAGTGAAAAATCGACAAAATTCATAAAATGTTGTAAAAATGATGTAAAAGTCCTAACATATGCTTCTATATCGCGTGTCAATCAAAATCTGAGTGTAGTGAGTCCAAAACAGTTATAAAAAGGCTTATTCATGGCAGGCAGGTGGTTGAGTGGTTAGAGTGCATGCCATTTACACATGTCTGCATATATGCAGCAGCCTCATCACCGTCGTATGAGTTAGCCCCACCGTAGTTGAACCAGAAAAAATACTCTGGCGCCGCCACTGACCCAATGACTTCTCTCAGCTGAATGACACTGTACCACCTGGGTTTGTTTACTCCTGCCAGCCCCGTCTCACCGGCAGAGGAGGAGGTCTCGCGATAATCTACCGCGATACCTGGAAGGTTTTACCCGTTACAGTTCCAGTATATTCATCCTTTGAAACTCTGGCTCTTCAACTTAATGGGCCGACTCCAACTATTTTACTTACAATCTATCGCCCACCCAAACCTAACAAGGATTTTATTAATGACTTCTCTGCTCTCCTGACTCACATCTGCTCTCTTTTTCCCAATGTAATTTTGCTTGGTGATTATAATATTCATATGGACAACCTCAATCTGGCCATTACCAAGGATTTTACATCTTGTCTGGACAGTTTTGGACTCAAACAGTACATCGACTTCCCTACCCACACTAAAGGACATATCTTGGATCTGGTCTGCTGCTCTGGTGACACTCCTTTTAACTGTTCTGCTGATGATCTTCCCATCTCTGATCACATGCTAATTACATTCTACTCCAGCTTAAAACTGTCCAAAACTAAACAGTCACGTCTTATCTCTTTCCGTAATATCAAAAACATTGATTTTGTAGCTCTCTCCTCTGGTATTGATAGCCTCCCCAGTTTCATCTACTCCTCCCCTCCTGATCAACTGGTTACCCACTACAATTATCATCTCCGCACTCTGTTGAACTCACTTGCCCCTATAAAAACTCGGACCGTTTCATTCACCCACTCTGCTCCCTGGTTTTCACCTCTTCTACGACAACTCAAAACCAAAGGACGTCAACTCGAACAGCTCTACAAGAAAACTGGACTCACTGTCCACAAGGAAATGTACCACTCCCACATTGTCTACTACAAAAACACCCTCTCCTCAGTCAAATCCCAATACTATGCAGATCTGATCAGTGCCGGTGAAGGGAATTCCAGGGCCCTATTCTCAGTGCTAAACAATACACTACGCCCCCCGGACTCTTTCCCCCCTCTTTTCTACTCGACAGAACACTGTACCTCCTTAATGACATTTTTTAACAAGAAAATAAGCAAGATTCACCAGCAACTGACCCCTCACTCATCCTACAATCTGTCTCCTCTGGCTTCTCATTCCCTCCCCCACTTCAACCATTCTCCAGCTTCCAACTCCCCTCTCCCACTGTAATTTCTGACCTCGTCCTGAAATCAAAATCATCCACCTGCCAGCTCGACCCACTGCAAACCTCTTTAGTCACTGCATGCCTCCCCTCTCTGTTGCCCCTGATAACTGCCATCATTCACTCCTCCCTAACCTCTGGCTCTGTCCCATCATCTCTCAAATCTGCGGCTGTAACACCTACTCTAAAGAAACCTGGTTCTGATCCCAACAACTTCAATAACCTTCGTCCGATTTCTAACCTACCATTTATCTCAAAAATCCTGGAAAAAGCAGTGGCATCTCAGGTTCATACTCACCTCCATAACAATAACCTATATGAACAGTTCCAGTCTGGTTTCCGCCCACGCCATAGCACAGAGACTGCTCTCCTTAAGATCACAGACGACCTCCTGATGGCAGCTGACTCCAGACTATCATCCATTCTCATCCTCCTTGATCTGAGTGCGGCCTTCGACACCATCTCCCACCCCATTCTCCTTGACAGGCTAGCATCCATTGGAGTGTCTGACATACCCCTGGACTGGTTCATTTCCTACCTCTCTGGTCGCACTCAGTTCATTCAGCTTAAATCATTCACATCCCAACCGTCTCCCCTCTCCTCTGGTGTTCCTCAAGGCTCTGTCCTCGGCCCCATCCTATTTATCATCTATCTCCTTCCTCTTGGTCATATTTTCCGAAAATACAACATCCACTTCCATTGTTACGCGGACGACACCCAGCTCTACCTCGCCTCTAAACCCACCTCCAACATCCCGCCCCCCTCCCTCTGTGTCTGTTTACAGGAAATCAAATCCTGGTTATCCTCCAACTTTCTCAAACTCAACAGCGATAAAACTGAGGTCCTCCTTGTTGGTTCAAAATCCTCTCTCAATAGCACTCCCAGTTTCACCATCCACATTGAAAACTCCTCTATTTCCCCCTCCATTCAGGTTAAGAGCATGGGTGTCGTCCTAGACAGCTCTTTGTCATTCCAGACTCACATTAATAATGTTACCCGGTCAGCCTACTTCCATCTTCGCAATATCAACCGCCTCCGTCCTTCCCTCACTTCCAACAGCGCTGCCATCCTGGTCCATACCCTAGTCACATCCCGCCTAGACTACTGTAACTCCCTCCTCTTTGGTCTCCCCCACAAGTCCATCCGTAAGCTCCAACTGGTCCAGAATTCAGCTGCTCGCATTGTCTCCAGAACTCCTTCCATCAATCATATCACGCCCGTTCTTCAACAACTCCACTGGCTTCCTGTCAAATTTCGCATAGACTTTAAAATCCTGCTTCACACTTTCAAGGCCATCCACAACCTCGCACCCCCATACCTCTCTGATCTCCTCCACATCAACATTCCCTCCCGGGCACTCAGATCAGCCTCCTCCATCAGCCTCACTGTGCCCTCTGCCCGTCTGTCCACCAGGGGGTCCAGAGCCCTCCCTCCCCCCCGACATCAGGAACATTAACTCTCTATCCATCTTCAAATCCCATCTAAAAACCTACCTCTTCAAACTCTCATACTCACTTTAAGTTGTCTTCCACCCTGCAGTTTTCTGATTTTATTTTGTTTTTATTGCACTTATATGTGTCCTTTGCTTTTTTAAATGACTGTTTATATGTTGTGTAAGGCGACCTTGAGTGCCCTGAAAGGCGCCATAAATAAAATGTATTATTATTAATATTATTATTATTATGACTTTTGTTATAATTTTTTTCGACATGCTGTACTATGACTTTTTCCGACATGCTATACTATGACTTTTTTATAACTTTTTTTCGACATGCTATACTATGACTTTTGTTATAATTTTTTTCGACATGCTATACTTTGACTTTTTTGACATGCTATACTATGACTTTTTTCGACATGCTGTACGATGACTTTTTCCGACATGCTATACTATGACTTTTTTCGACATGCTATACTAGGACTTTTTCCGACATGCTATACTATGACTTTTGTTATAATTTTTTTCGACATGCTGTACTATGACTTTTTCCGACATGCTATACTATGACTTTTTTATAACTTTTTTTCGACATGCTATACTATGACTTTTTCGATATGCTATACTATGACTTTTGTTATAATTTTTTTCAACATGCTGTACTATGACTTTTTCGACATGCTATACTATGACTTTTTTATAAAAAAAAATTCAACATGCTATACTATGACTTTTTTATTACTTTTTTCGACATGCTATACTGTGACTTTTTTCGACATGCTATACTGTGACTTTTTTCGACATGCTATACTATGACTTTCATAAAAAAAAGTGATGGAAAAAAAGTCATAGTATAGCATGTCGAAAAAAAAAGTTGTAAAAAAGTCATAGTATAGCATGTCGGAAAAAAAAGTTGTAAAAAAAATCATACTATAGCATGTCGAAAAAAAAGTTATAAAAAAGTCATAGTATAGCATGTCGAAAAAAGTCATAGTATAGCATGTCGAAAAAAATTCTAACAAAAATCATAGTATAGCATGTCGGAAAAAGTCATAGTATATCATGTCGAAAAAAAGTTGTAAAAAAGTCATAGTATAGCATGTCGAAAAAAAGTTGTAAAAAAGTCATAGTATAGCATGTCGAAAAAAGTCATAGTATAGCATGTCGAAAAAAAGTTATTAAAAAGACAAAGTATAGCATGTTGAAAAAAATAACAAAAGTCATAGTATAGCATGTCGAAAAAAAGCTGAAAAAAAGTCATAGTATAGCATGTCAAAAAAAAGTTGTAAAAAAGTCATAGTATAGCATGTCGAAAAAAATTATAACAAAAGTCATAGTATAGCATGTCGAAATAATGGGGAGGCGGGGAGACGGGGAGACAAAGGGCACAGGTGAGGAACACACATGATAGTGGGAAAGTCAAGACACCTAAAAAAACATGAGGAGAATTTAGTACAGGGAACAGGAAGTTCCAAAGTAAAACAGGACACCAACAGCACCAAACACAAGAGACAGTAACTACAAAATAAAAGAGAAAATCAAGACAAAAACACAAGATCATGAATAAAAGTCACAGTATAACATGTACTAATAAGTCGTATATAGTACGTCAAAAACCTGCTGTATTATTTAATTAAAAAAGTCATAAAAAGTCAAATAAAAAGCTTTGAATGCAAGCCACAATATTTATATTGGATACAATATATTATTCACTTTTTCAAAATGAACTGGAGCAATTTAGTGACAAGGCAAAAGACATTTTAAAGCTCTTTGGCTGCATCAGTTCTATCCCATCTTTAATGGTTTTAAACCTTTAGATCATAAACTTTCTGCCGATTTCATTGACTCTTGATTGAAGGGTCCCAGGGTATCCTAAACAGCTGAGAATCTTACCTGAGATTGCAACAGCAGTCTTCAGTCTGTTCCTAGGATGCTGCAGCAAGCCATCTTGACAATGTTTTCCTATTGAAGCACTAAGCCTGCTGTCATCCTACACACGCTGGCTCTGGCAGGTTCTGCAGCTTTAAATATAGACGCATGGGGTTGCATTTGGCTCGTCTTGTGTCAATCCCACACAATGCAGCCTGAAAAAAAAATTGCCCAACGGGGGATTTTTCTCTCTCCTTCCTTATCGATCTCTCCTTCACTTCATCCTCACACACCTGTGATGAGACAGAGGCAGAAGAGTTTTATAGTTTCCTGTCACACCAGGAAACTCTCTTAAAACACACAGACTTAGGGGAAAGGTAAGAAAAGTGACATGACATCTCATTGGACTGGTCTGGTGGGCAAGCGGACAGGGAGAAAAGAGCTTGATTTTTACTGTGTGACCTAATTGATTGTGTACCTTATTGATTACTGTAAGGGAAACTCTCCCCATGAACGTCAGACAGCAGGGTCAGGGAGTATTTCTCTACAACCCATTTGTTCCATTTGCTGCAGCCTTGGGTGGAGCTGGCAGGAGGGAAGTCTAAAAGATGTATTGGTGCATCAAACAGAAATCCCCCGCGTTCTTCAGTACATCACCATCCGTCTCTCATTTCCCCCATGCGTCCTCTTTATCAAAGGCCCAACATATGGCGACTTTGGAAAAACTCGGGAGCAATTAGAGGAGCAAACTTCACAGCCCAAGTTCAGCTCATTTATTGTCTTCTCTTCATCATGTCCCCCTCCTCAGTGGTGCTATTGCTCTTCAGACCCACAGCGATTCACGGGGCGACGCCTTACAATAAAGCACCTGTCCATTTTTACAACATCAAGTGGAGTCAACCTTCACCAGAATTTTATCCTGAGCGACACAGAACAAATGTTCACTTGCTGCGACTGCTTTTCACCGAAAATAGAACAAAAGGGATTGTCAGCATTTGTGTGTGTGTGTGTGTGTGTGTGTGTGTGTGTGTGTGTGTGTGTGTGTGTGTGTGTATAGAAACAGAAGAGAGATAAAGGTGCATAAGTGATATAAAGAGGATATAAAAAGACAAAGCAGTGATGGGATTTGGAATAAAATGAAAATGTAACAAAAAGTGAGTGAGAGACCGAGATGACTGTTGGGTTTTTGTTTCTTCTTGACAGGTGTTTCCTGAAGGAATGTGACAAAAGGTGCAAAAAAAGAAAAGAAAAGAAAGAGGCATTTTAGAAATACAGACACCATTGTTCTTAAGCTCCTATAATTAAAATACACTAATACAAGTTCTGGAAGAAGTATTTTCCCAGATCACAGTTCATGACAAGCAGTTTTTCAACATCTTATTCAAATGAGGAGAATTATGTAACATCATAAATTGGGAGTTTGGTTTCCAATGTCAAAAATGGACTTTGAACAGCAGCTTTTCAGCCAGAATGGAAGAGAAGGGCTAAAGTTCTCCCAGTTATTTGATTAAAAGCTCCAGAACTAAATAGATGAGCAGATTTTTGCTGTTAGGTCAGCAATGAGAAAAGAAGACCTTGTGTCTATTTGGCTATTGGTGATACAAATCAACTTCCTTTAATCTCCAACAGTTTTTCAGAGTGAAAGCATCTTGGCCGACCACTCTTCCCCACTGCCCATTAGAAATGCATTAGTCCTGGTGTGCTTATATAACTCTTGTAAACGCTGGCCGACTGCAGCCGTCTCTTCAATCAATCACCACACAACCACTGGCGGAGATAAGACTTTCAGATTCATTACAGAGATAGCCGAGATTAAGCAACTGTTGGGGTGGACATGGAAATCAATTTCAAAGTTGTAGCAGATATCTAAATCACAGTTCCTCAGTCTGTTGGGATGATCTCTGTCTGGGTTAATGCAATCATTTCGCCCTGCTAATCCTGGCCCAGGGCCCCGGGTGCTGGAGCTGGAGGAGCACAGCCACGGCTCATCCGCCTGTTCAGGAAATTCACAACACTTCCAACAACATTGAACTCTCATAGTGGCGAGCTGATTGAGAAAATAGGTTTCAGAGACTTACTGAGTAACTTCTCTATTGAGTTTGGATAAAAACAAATCTATGTATCTGTGGTCTAAACCAGAGTTGTTCACTCTCTGCTCTTTTCTGCACCTAAAAGTGTCCATCACATCCATGTAGAAAATGTTGCACCCAGCATTTTTCTCTGCTCCACGCTGACTGAAGAGCGTTGCTCTCAGGTCAGGTGAATAATAATGGACTACATGGATCGGTCCGCTCCAGGAATCAATAACATCAGTGTAACAGCGCTCCTCTCCGCGGACCCTGATGGGTCCACATTTGACAGATGTGTCCAGTAATGAGAGAAAGAAAAAGCCAAGAAAATAAGTCAATATAAATGATGAGCAGGAAAACTTAGAATAGCTCTAACACATTGTGTTCCCTCGCTGCCCCCTTAACTGCTATTTTGGCACCATTAGATTTGTGACTTATTGCACTAAGATGACATTTTATCAATAACACCCGAGGGAACGGCTGAACTATGGCAGTCGATAATAAAAGAGAAATAGCTAGTATAGTTTTTCCGTTTGTATTGGTTCCCCTTAACCCCTCCCTACTTTGAAGATGCTTTAATGATGCAGTATAACACCTTTAAACGTTCACGAGTTCCAAGAAAACAGCAACAACAACACAAGATCTACTCTGACTTTGAGAAAGGTCGAAGGAACAGAAAAAAATACATTTTATTCTTTGTGATTTAGTCATTATCTGCATCTGATTCATCTGCACTACCCTTATATGGAGGTGAATGATTTTATATGATTGTCACACGTTGAGGAATGCCCTAGATTTAGCCCTCACTGTCAATGTTTTTAATTGGCTCTCTTGTCTTGGTAGAAAGTCTTTATTTGGTTGGTTGTTTGGCTCACAAACATATCAAGTGGACACTAACGAAGGGCAGAAGGCGGCTGTGTCTGCACGCCTTGCCAACTTGTCTCAGAGCCTGTTGTGGAAGAATGCCCATGTTATCAGTTTAGGCCTTGATCTGATTTGATAAGTGTGTCCTGCTGGACAAGGAAATGAACTGCACCCTGCAGGCTGCAGCCCTCAGGCTACCGTCACGTTCTGCGTGAAGTCTCCGCCCCACCTGGCGACGAGAACCTCATGCAATCGAGATATGGTTAGTGCATGCAGCTTTAGCTTGTACCATAAGATCCTCACAGAGATGCATAAGTCTATATGTACAGTATATATAAGCAAGGTTTACAGAGAGTGGACAAATGTAATAATATTAAAAATTCACATTATAGTCATTATCCATTGAGCATTGTGGTTATTTCTTTGGTTAGGTTTGTCCACACTCTGCATTCCCCTCTATTTGTCCCTCTGTTGTTTTCCCTCTTCCATCCTTGCTAATGAGCAGCTATTAGACTTCCACCAGGGCCATCAGCTCCAGTGAGTAATCCACTTCACAGACCGGCTCTGCTCGGCCCACAGCACACCACAGCTCCCCCTCCAAGGAGGCGAGCCATTTAACTGTGACTGTTGACATATCTGCTTGCTGTAAGTGAGCGAGTGACGGGGTGAGTGAGTGAATGAGTGACAGGGTGGTAGGCAAGAGAGCGTGTTTTCTTATTTGCCCAAGAGAGTGTGAGACAGATGCTGTTAGGAACTGACTTACATTTCTAATGAGCAGAGGGGCATCAGGAACCATTGGTGAGTGAACAATCTTCCCCTGCAGACAGAGCTCAGCGGAGGTTCTTGGGTTGGGTGGAAGATAGAGCCGTCAAGCAGCAAATGGTGTCACACATCGGGGAGTAAAGGACTGCTACGACCTGTGTGTGGGGAAATAAATATCCTTTGACACAGCCAGGCATGTAATGTGAAAACCCAGACACCAAAAAGGACGCACGCACAAAGGAAAAGCAAGCTAAAATATTCAGCAGAATGACGGGGCAGCTCCTCCCCAGCTCATTCTGGGTCATCGAATCAGTGGTGTTTGACAGATTTATTTCCAGCGAAATAAATATTTAAGGATTGCCTTTGTAGCGATTGCTCTCAGAATAATTTCAGCACGGCTTTCACACACGGCTTTGTTTACCATTGAGCACATTCTATGGATCAGACCTAATATTATCTTTTCAAACAGCAATAGAAAATGTGAGATGACGTTGGAGCTTTAAACCTCAGAGGGTGTTGGTTTTCAGATTGTCTTTTCAGAATTGACAGCTCTGAAAGTGACACAACAAAGGCAACCAAGGCATTTCCAACAAATACTATTAAGTTCAGTCTGGGTCTGTTGAGGCAGGTGTCAGAAGCTGAAGCTGGAGTCTCTGGAGCAGAACATGTTATGAGGAGCAGATTCAGAAAGAAGAGTCATTTCAACACACAGGTTGTTACAGATGCTCATATTGTACACATATATTTGTAGACGTATTGTTAGCAGTAGACAGAATAACTTTCATACACTCTGCATTCTGTGTAATTGTTTTATGCAACAAGCCCTCCAACTCATACGACCACAGTTGTCGTTGGTCCATGCACTCGAATACGACCTCTGGGAGCGTATTGCGGAGATTCTTCCGCAACGATAGTAGTGGTTAAGGTTAGGGTTAGGTCGACGTGTGGAGGCGGTCTCTAGGGGGGGGGTGGGGAGGGTGTGGGGGGAAGATGTCGTGGAATCGGGGTAGGTTTAGGTCGACGTGTGGGGGGGGCTAGAGGGCGCGCTATTTTGAAACGTAACATATGGTCGTAATTCGGTGCTTGACACACGACCTATGTGGTCGTTTTCTCGAGGAGGACAGTCTGGTTTTATGAGTTGAATTAGTGCTTTTAACATATAGATTTGGTTGTAGATGACTTCTTAAAAAAGAAAACAGATAATACCTGAACATGTGCTGCTTGAAGGCAGGCCAAACAAAGACAACCCAGATGTGGACCGACACTAACTGTCTCCACTAACTTGCATGGGAGAAGGGTGGCAACTTTTAGTTAATGGTGTTTTAATTGCTTTTCTGTGAAAACAGAATTGCCTCTGGGATGATAAAAGTTCTAATCTACGCAGTACACCATCTGTTAGTAACTGTTAAAGGGACACTCTGTGCACACAAGTCTATTTGAGAGATGAATCAGCCGCGTAACTCAATAGCAAACAACAATGTTGTGAGTTTTGCCGTCTGTTTGCATCAAGGATTCACTGACCTTTCACCTACAGGTGAAAGCGGTTCATGAATGAAGAGAGGAACAGATGGAACAAGTCGTAACAGTTCTTAAATCTTTAATGTAAACAGCAGTTTTGAGGGGCTTTGAAAAATCCCAAAGAAAAACATCGGAAGGTATTAAATAGGAAGGGGAAAATATATAAATCATACTAGAAATAACAACCATGATCTGTTTTTTTTTTAAATTAAAAAAATACATAAATTTTCAATTTTGTGGCCATATAGTCCCGAACACACACACACACAAAAAAAGACAACTTCCCTTAACCAAAACACTAACATCCTCTCTGTAATACCAACTACTAGGCAGTTTCACAATTTTAAAATCCCTAAATTATGACAATCTTACAGATGATGAACAAAAAAAAGCTCAAATATTGCTTAGGAATGTTTTGTACAGCAGTCATTACAACGAGAAGAACTCAAACAAGGGCGAGACGAGTGTGTTGTGTGTGTTTTACAATGGTGGTGCTTTTACAGTTGTTTTGGCAAAGCCACTGTTTAGGTGTGTACAGTATGCAATAAGCAGTGGTGGGATAGAAAAATGTATATATTTCAAAGAAAGGCTTTGTTACTGTAGTACAGCGCCTTTATTTTCAGGATTGACTTATTCTAACAGTCGTGTAGCAGGACAGAGTTAATATAAGAGACGATTTTCAGTACTCCTCTTAAAATGGACTACAAGCTTCCTTTCAGCCTCTTGGAAAATAACCAACTGCCACAAACACTGTAAGTTAGAATGTGACAGGAAATACTGCTGGAAAAGTGACGAGAAAACTCAAAACCCCATCCCTCCTTGTTCCTGAACTACACAACAAGTATCCCCCCCCACCCCCACAAAAGCCCTGAGGAAAAATAATAAAGTAAACATAAAAAAGGACAACAAGGAAGTTGAATTTCTAAGCTTTTTGTCTACGACAATCTTCAAGCAGAATGACAGCAGGAGCCAAAGAAGATGTGAATGTCTCGAAGCATCAGGCAGAGGAGGAGAGTGAGGAAAAAGATGCAAGACGACCAACGACAGGCCAAACAAATGCTTCCTGGTTACTCTTCTCCGTGGCAACATGATGACTATGCATCGAACCCGAGTCCCATCGAATGCAGCGAGCCTATTAATACGCACCACTTTCTCTCTTATACAGGTCTACCAAGAAGCAAGAGGAAAATAGTTCAGCAAATCCTTTTTCGTTCGATCACAGTTCATTTTTTTATATTATATGGTTTTATTGTTTTTTTTTGTTCTCCAGTTTATAAGAAAAGGGGATTGGTCCAGGGAGTACAGTAGGTGCTGGGTAGGTTTGGGTTCGGGCTCGTGGGGTCGCTCGTTTAGTTACAGTCATAAACAAAGTCATAGTTGCTAGGTTCTTTGGGAATCGGGGGCGGGGCCTCAGGAATCTGGATGTTCTCTAGATCCAAGAGGCGGAGTTTCATCTCCATGGAGAGCAGGGTGTCCATGTCAGATTTGGTGTAATCGCTGGTCATCTCCTTCCCCAGGAGGGCGTTCAAACCGTCTGTCCACACGCAGTACTGCAGAGACATGGACAGAGGTGGATCCAAAATGAAACAAAAAAGCCAAAACCACGAAACCAAATACTTCCAAAATCCAGAAATTAAGCATGGCATGTTTCCAAAGGAGCCTGTTGACATTATGCAGAATCCACATGCAGGCATAAAAGAAGCAAGCCCCCCCCCGAGAGAGGAACGTTGTGTACACTTCGGCTCAGGAGAAATAGAGCAGGAACACCTTCTCCTCTCTTGTCCTAAATACAAACTTCTATGTTTACAAAAAAAAGACAATGATAAAACATTAAGCACTAAGGAAATTCTGTGCATTATCCTGAGAGGAATTCTTTATGTATTAGCCCTTTGTGTATATTTTGTATTAATGCTTCCAGGTTGCCAGACATTAAAGTTACATGGAAATATATGATTATAGTCAATATATCATTAGTCCACGTTTGATACACGGTGATACAATGACACACAACATTGCCAGATAATATAAACGTGTCTACCATCACTAGCTAAGCCCTAAATATCTCACTTTCTGCAGATCAATGGGGAGAAATGTAGTAGGAAAATGACTCTCATCATGATTAATATGACATTGCAATATAAAGTTACATATGTTATGATAAATTATTTGATCCTCTACTCATTATTGCACATTGTTCATGTCTCTGAATGCTTAAAGATGAGACTAATACACACATATTTAGTCCACTGTGTATACATTAAATAAACCACTTAAATACATTCTAGCCATGCTTTCCAGAACCAAACTTCTACACTAACATACACGTTATACTTGTATACTGAAGGAAGAGCGCGTTCTCTTGTGCGACCTCGCATGTTCATTCTGTCTGACAGTATCTACAGCCGCGGGGGTCACGCTGGGATTTGTCACTGTTGGCTTACCTCATGCTTGTCAGGAGCAATAAAGTTTAAATACTCGTCCGACTCATAGAGGACGGAGAAAGCCAGCTCTAACACCTCCTGGAGAGAGGACAGTGTGAAAGGCAGGAGGAGTAAGGGAAGAGAAAATGTTGCAGGAGACGGTGGAGGAGGTGGGATGGAGAAATGAAAAGAGGGGAAGAAAAAAAAACGAACAGGTGAGATTTATACCACAATGCTGTCATAGCAGTCCAATCTCCCTCACATCTTTTCACATGAGCTGCACATCACCTCATCGGGTATCAGCGAGGTAGAGCTCAGAGAGAGAAATACACGGGACGCCCCATAGATACTAGATATCGAAAAATGCCTGGGGAAGCTGGGAATATGATGCGATACGATATGATTTCGAGTAATCCCTCAAAACGTAAATAGGAAGAGCATTGAATGCGGTGCGGGGGTGGGGAAGGTACACCCAGAGCCACATTTGTGTACATGAAAGCAATTCATTAAATGCCTGCTTGCAATCTGTGTGAAATTAGCGTCTGATTTACTAAGGCAGCAGGTAATTACGCAGCCAGAGACTGGGACTGCTGCCTAGGTGCACTTTGTGAGGGATGTGGCACGATGGGCGGATTTGTCTCAGATCAGGAGGCTCAGAAATTTAAAGATGCAGTGATGCTGAAACAGAAATACTTATTAGTGCAGTACTGGGAGTTCAAAACCTTTACTAGAGCTCAAATTCAATTTATTACTCAATTCCTTCACGGAAAGATGAGCGTCAGTAAGTTTCAGTAATGAGATGCAAAATCATGCAGTCTTGAAGCACAGAAGGTGTTTGAAAGCAGGTAAATGTACATATCTATGGAGGGGTTATACTGTATGTGTGTGGAATAATGACAGAAACCCTGCTCGCCACCTCACCCTCCCACCTCTGTGACAGCGTCCCACAAAGGGTCCACATGCCGGCTCTGCTCCGAAAGCCTGCAGAGGTGACTTTGGCTGGCCTTGTAACACTGAGTAATGAAATGTGCTTGTGTTCTCATTCACAAGGCCGGGACAGGCCCGCTAGACGGCCCGCAGACCCCCTCGGGTCATTCCCAGAGACGAGGTGCGCTTATCGACAGGGTAATAAAGGAGACAAAGCAGAGAGGAGGCGTGCTCCTTTGTCTTCAAGGCTATGTATCCCAGATCCAATATATCAGAGTCCTGTGTGTGTGTGTGTGTGTGTGTGTGTGTGTGTGTGTGTGTGTGTGTGTGTCTGTGTGTGTGTGTTGGGGGTTTGGGGGGATTTGAGGCAAAGTGCAGGAGAGGAAAGGCTGATGTGTACACAGACACAGACAAGATGGCTCTTTCATCCTGGTTAAGGCACAGCAGAGTGCACGTCGGTGTGTTTAAAGAGCAAAAAAAAAGATGGCGACTGGTTATGTAATTTGTGTCTTCAGCTAAAGGACTATTCTGTGATTTTTGTATACATATCTATGTACTGAGCACTGAGACACAAGCGTTATTTCCCAAAGCAAAATTATGTAACTGATATCATGTTATGCAACTCTCACGCACACAGAAACCCATTTTCTTGCCTGAATACCCACACACACACACACACAGTCACACACACAGTCACACACACAGTCACACACACACACACAGTCACACACACACACACACACACACACACACACACACACACACACACACACACACACACACACACACACACACACACACACACACACACACACACACACACACACACGTGCACAGAAACACACGTATGCACAGAAACACACGTATGCACACACACACCTTGTTTTGCTTCAGGGCTCCCTTCTCCTTCATGTGAGGACAGTCTTTGCCGGTGATAACAGCTTTGATATCAGCAACAGGCACTGCAGAGAGGACGGAAGTGAGTTAGCAACAACAACAACAACAACAACAACAACAACAACAACAACAACAACAACAGTTGCTGAGTTTATTCAAGTGATTACAAGTTTAAATTCTCCTCAGATCGGTCATCGCAGGTAAACCTGTAAAGTCAGGTAATACTGACTTTTAAAGCTACATTTGGTACCTATAACACATATAACTTCTGTCTGTCTAAAACATCATCACTTCATAATTTATTACTTTTTTAAGTCACAATTAGCATACAAATTCTGGAGTTATTGCCAAAAACATGTTTTGTGACCTTTGACCACCAAATTCTAATCAGCAACCAACATGGCGGCTGGGTCAGAGTCACCAACTGCAGCTTTAAAGCCGGCCGTCAGTGTCAGGTACAGTTGCTTACCCACACTGTGTTTTGGGGCTATGTGTGCCTTAAGCAAGGATAGATCGACTTGAAGCAAATACATATTTGAAAAAGACTATTCATATTTTACTCACGTTTGTCCTGTAAGGAGTCGTGGGGCACTTCGCCTTGAGGGCTCTCCTCCAAATCTCCATAGTGCAGGACTTTATGGTTCGGAGACAGACGACAATACCAAAACTTATCTGGAAAAAAGGAAGATGGGAGGAAAAAGAGAGACAGAGAGAGGAGTTATGAATTATGTCAGCGGCTGGCATAAGACATCATATGGGATTGCATGAGTCATCAGCAGAGGAGAAAATTAGCATGGCAAAAAAAAAAAAGAGAAAAGAAAACAGCCTTGAGGAAAATCCACAGATGGGCTCCGATGCCCTGCATGAGTGAGGGATCTTGATGGGCAACAATACAGATGGTGGCCTTAATTATTTTAATAATGATTCAACAACAATCAACACACTGAAGTCAACATCAAAAGGACAAAGACATCCAGGGTTTCTTTCTCAAATGAGACCTGATGCTCGTGAAACACTTTCACTCAAGTCCCAGTGGAGGAACAGAAAGTCAACGTAGGTTTTATTGCAATAGTATTTTGGTCAGGTTTGGTGAAATGCTAGACAGAATTTGAGCAAAGACATGAAAAGCTCCAAATGAGATAATTGCTGAGTGATTTGAGTGATTCTCTTGGCCGATGTGTAATCCTCCAGCAGCCTGTATCTACCAGCTGTGTCTGTAAAGCACAGCTCTGACCGCCAGCCTCCGCAGCCGGCCTGGTGTTCTGGAGCGTCTCCCTGCCAAGGTGGGCACGGAGCTGAGCTGGCAGCGAGCAGCCGCAGACTGGGGAGGTCTGACTGGCGGGGGCACGGGTGGCACCGTCCAAAACCTAATTGCTGAAAATAGCGCGTGGCGGTGCCAGGCTCACGCAGAGTGGCACCGCTCTGCAGGGAGGAGACGGAGATGTGCGATCGGCCATTAGGGGAGGAGAGCTTAGGTGGAGGAAGCCCTCATCTGTTCAGCTTAACTGCACATATGTTCTACATTTGACTTGTAACTCTGTATTGGATTAGAATGTTTTCATTTTTATAATAGTCGAGCTGTGATTGTCTTCGTCTGACTCACCTGCTAGAACAAGGGTGAACAACGGGCTAAGATTCAACAGAATCAGGCCAAAATATCTACTTTTGCTTTAGTGCACCATTTATAAAAGGTACTCTCCGAAGTTACCTGCCAGTACACTGCACTTAAAAGACTGCACAGGTAGTACTCTGTCCTCCAAAACTTCAAAACACCATCAACCTGAGCTCTTAGAGAGGGGCATCTCCTTGTAATGGACAGAATGGCACTTTGGAAGGTAGAGAGAAGAGTCATCTGCACTGAGGACAAATGAATATTTGATGCAGGTACTTGAGTCCCTGTGGGCTGAAGGACTTTGGAATAGTCGTACAAGATGGAGAAGTGGGAGAAGGAGGGAGGGAGGCGGGCACATTTTTAATGTGGAAAGATAAGACACGTAGATTAATAAGTAGTAAGAGAAAGTTTGGAGTACAGAAGACAAGAAAAAAATGACGCTTTAAACCAAATTTCAGCATTATGAGTGAAACTTTGATTTTACGTCTCATTTAATCTTCCTATAGGGCTCCTGTTATTCTCATTCAGTTTGCTCTTCACATTCTCAATGCATGGACATGTGCATATAAGTACCTGCATGAGTACAAAGGCTCAGAGAGGAGAGGGAGGAAAGAGTAGTATGTGTGTGTGGAGGGGAGAGAGAGGAGAGTGAGGGTGACGGATGAAGGAAGCAGGACCTGACGGTGGAGTACTTCCACACATGCACATGGAGGAGGAGAAATAGAAGTAAACCCAAAAGAAGAGGTGTAGAAAAAAGCAGGTCCTTGAATCCTTCAAGAGTCCTCAAAGACGGCTACAGTTAGCTCATAGCAGGCAGACGACTCCCCCACAGTCAGTCAGCGAGCCGCTGCAGCAGATTAAAGCCAGCGCGAACCCAGAGGCTGCTGCACTAAATTAAATCCAGCGAGGCTCATGAACCGCTTTGTATACGGCTGCGTGTCGTTGCACTGCTCCTGAATGGCTAATGCTTTTATTTGTCTGTTCTGCGTGTCTGACAAGTAAATCCTGGATCTCTGAAGTAACAACCGTGATATGTTAATATGAGGCCGTTCCCAGCATGTCGCTGTGTAAAAGCCAGACAAGCATAAATCAGCCAACCACACGCAGTGAAGACGAAGATACCCGATCTGAGCGATGCTTCCCACCTGAACATCTGTCCCACAACATCTTTACTCCGTTTACTTTTCAGTCTTTTCTGTTTCTGTAATCCAGCTTTGACAACATCTGGATGACAGCTGCCAAGACGAATCATGATCAGGCTTTCAAATGCCAGAACGCATCGGCGTCGTTTGGAAAAACTCCACCAGGTTGTGCTCAATTCGATTTGACTTATTGGAAGTAGAGTTCCTGCGGGGAGGCCGATGACAGTAACGCAACGAAAGCAAAGCAACAACCGGGGCTTGTCTGGGGTTTTGATTTTAATGGATTTGTGTATGAAGACAGAGCGAGGTGAAGGGAACTGCAAGAGGGAGGAAATAAGAGTGTAGGGATCAACAGGATGGCTGAGAAAACGTATATTATACTAAATGTATTTTAAATTGATCTCAAAGTGGTCACAAATGTGTGATCTGCAAATATAAAGTAGGACAATTTGTGTATAATTTTTGTGTTTCAATCTACACACAAATACCAAGCAATCTGAACACATGCATCACCACTTTAATATCCGTATTATATTAGAATATACTAATATATTTGTGACATTCTTTTGAATTTAAATTTAGTTAGTTACATTTGCATGTGGAGATTTGAGAATATTTTCATATATTCTAATCATTTTACACGCAAATGATTGTAATACATTCAAAATGTTCTTTTTCATTTGTAGGTCATGTAACACACATTTACTCCCTCCCCTCTCCCTCTTTACTTTCTAGTGGTAGTGAATATGAATATCAGAGCTTCCTCTACTCTCCTCTACTGTATCTCTGAAAACGAATCACAGCAACAGGAAATCAAGACAATCAGGATTGTGTCTATAAATGCACGAGACATTCGCTTCCAACAGATCGTGGCATGCATGTGAACATCTCAAAAAGCTTGCAGCCTTCGCCATCCAAAACACCACAAATAGTCTCACTTGTGTTATGTCTCATCAAAACACACACTGCTTTAACCTCTTCACTACACCCGCCCTCCTGTACAGTAGAGCCCGAGGTTACCGAGTCTGCAGTTTTCCTTTCTTTCCTCTCTCAAATGTATCCTGGCAAGTGTGCATACACATGTGTTCGCCCTGCTTTTGGCTTTGTGTAGCTTTGTATTTCAGCATGCAGAGGGGGAAGGAGTAGGATGAGGTCGAGTGTTTGTGCGTCTCAAGACACAAAGACCACGTGTACTGCATTCCCGTAAAGTAAAAGACCAGTAAAAGAGGCGATGCGTCGCTACGCGTCTCTGCCTCGCAGGCCGACCGAGCCAGAAGAATGTGAGGGAGCGATCATGACAGCGGATCCACGGCTGCCCAGAGCTTCAAAGGTGACTGTGATACACATTTCCAGTGGGATTTTGCTATAGCGGAGGGAATAACGCTGCGAGTGCAGAGAGGAGGGATGAAAGGCAAACAGACAGAGGGAGAGGAAGGATTACGCCGGTGAACGCAGCATGGGGGAGATGTGAATTTCCATGTGTAGTTATGACCTGTGGATGTACGCGTGCTTGTGCACGTGGGCATGCATGCCACTGCCGGGTGTCTTACCTTGCCTCCTGCGACTACTGATTTTCCTGAAGCAGGTTCCGTCACACAACCTGTTGAGCCTCTGCTGTTTGATCAACTCCATGATCTCGGGCTGGATCTTCTCTCTCAGCTCCCTTTAGAGAAACGGAAAAAGAACAGATTCATTTTCGAGACAATCGTGAACATTTCGAAGATGCTCCGAGATCTGGAAGCGAATTATTGCCCAGATTTTCCGGCGGCGTGCAATATTCATGTAAATCCCCCGGATTACAACTGTCAGGAGATGCCAAACACACAGACTTCCACACGTGCATGCACATGTACACACACTCAGAAATATGTCATATTGTCCCAAAAGGCTGATCAGTGGGAACCTGTGTTGCTTCAGCTCTCACTGTCATTTATTCATGCTTCTACATGTAAGTGTGTCCGCGTTGCATGTGAATGTGGAGCACACAGCACTAGTCAACATAAATTATGTATATTATCTGGCCGAGCAGCGCTGCTGCTCCCATCTTTATATTTCATCATTATACTTAAGTCTTTTCTCTTCCCATTGACCTCTATTCTTTTTCTTTCTTTAGAAACATGCAGACTTTGACAGGATTTCAGCTCTTCTGCTCAGCCATGCTTATCCCTTCGCTGGTGTTCTTGATGACATTTTTGTCCTTTTTCCCTCTTCCTCCTCTCCTTCAGTCTCTTGTGATCTTCATTTGTCTCCCCGCTCGCCCTCGCTATCTTTTGTGTTTGCCTCATCAGTGACTCCAGTCATTACATTGATCTGTGGTCGGACCTTCACACCGGCCTCTTTAACAAGCAGCTAGTGCGGAAGGTGTGGCTCATGGCAGGAAGGACGGATGATGATGTCTCGGCTTTACCGCCTCATGTGCTATTTTTCTGACTGAGCTAGACACACGACACTGGTCTCGTCTGACACTTTGAGGTGGTTCGGCTACACTGTCTTCTTAGGAAGCAGCTCAATGTAAACCGATTCTTTCCAGCAAATGTAGGAAATCACAGACAATTGAGTTAAAGGGCTGAGGTGTTGTGCTGGTAGACCTCTATAAAAGGAAGCACTCTGGATGGTATCAGGTTTTCAAATAGTTAAAGGAGTGAGGCACAAAAATCCATCCCCAGCTCCGTATGAATGTACAGTACGGACACAGTACGTCTGTAAAATATTTATGAACAGGTGGAGAAGGGAATGAATAATGGATAACATCTTTTCATCCTACACTATAGTTAAGTTGTGTATTAGTATTTTTCTCAGAAGTGTATCCTCAGCATATTTACATCAGTAAACATATATAAAAAAACCTGCATAGGACTCATAGTAGAAATACCTCAAAGACTCAACAGGAAACACAGCATTCTTCTGACGCCATAAGAGTTCCTCTTCTCCTCCTTTTGATGTCTAAAGTCATTCTCTACATTAACTATTATTATAGCAGGCTCCTTTAAATCTGCAGTCTGACATGCTCTGCTCATTATGTTTACCAGTCAGGACTGTGATCTATTGATTCGAGGAAAATTCCACCCCGTCGTTGGAGAGACTCATCAGCTGTGATGTTCAACGTTTTCCAACATTCATTCGGTGATAAAATGAAGTTTGCTTTTTTTATTTCACAATATCTTCAGCCTGAGATTGGATGTGAACTTGTTGCATTCTGCTATACTCTTATTGTTCCTAGTTAAAACATAATAAGATAATAATAAGTTCTCCATAATAAGATATGTTTGTTACATTCTACCAAATTCAAATAAGATAATGACATCACTTTAGGGTGCAAATTTATGCAACACCCTTTGTTTTTTGTCCTTATGTTCTTTCTCCAATAGTATTAATTAGCTGCTAAAGTTTGGTCTCTACCCTTCCAATATCGATTTAATAAGCTCTTGGCTCAACATTGATTACTCTTCAGAGGGACAAGCTCTCTCTGTGAAACGATTTTCCAATAGTGCTAGCCACTCCATTAAATACAGCCGGGACAAAACAATGTTCTCCATTACAGGCCCTGCATATGATCAGTCAATGAATGAATGAATGATCTATTACGGACCGTGCTTTGTGAGCTGGAGGGTCGCTAATGGAGTATTCACTGGGAATGTCATGTGCGGGCAATTTGAATTTAATGCATATTTTCAATCGCGAGGCGAGAGCGCAGGTGCGACCCGCTTCATGTCGGCAGCTGGCATTTGGTTGACAAATGGAAAGGAGAAAAATAGAAGTAATTACAAGCATATTAATGACCATGGCTCTTTTTTGTAGATGCAAATTATGTT
Organism: Eutrigla gurnardus; assembly: GCF_963514095.1. Classification (NCBI taxonomy): domain Eukaryota; kingdom Metazoa; phylum Chordata; class Actinopteri; order Perciformes; family Triglidae; genus Eutrigla; species Eutrigla gurnardus. The sequence continues at coordinate 11,712,552 of NC_139928.1, read as the reverse complement.
CTCATTCGAGTCTTAAGACCTGATTAGGTAGAGGAGGAGAAGGGAATATCACTGAGCAGTTGTCAGACAGCTTTTAGGGGACACATGCATCCTCCTTATATTTGTTTGCTCGACTCACAGGATGGGGCGGGACTGGAAGTCTTCCTGATTCATCCTTTCCGACTGGCGTATCTTCAGGATCTCTGTATAGCTCAGGTTCTGCAGGCGACTCTTGAACTGGTCCAGAGAATTAGGCTTAAGAGTCAGCGCTCGCATGATCTGCTCCCTCACCACCTGCATTACCTGCAGAGAAGAAGAGGCGGAGGCTGGGTGAGATCATCGTGGATGCAGTGTATATCGTCAGTACAGACAGGGAGTCAAAACTAACCCCCTCCCTATTCTGGGGATCAGGGGAGCATATAAACTTCTGTTCAGTTCCCAACAGGATTAATGTTTTTTTTTTTTCCAGGACTGGAGCCTGTAATCCAGTCTAGTGCAATGAGCCTTAAGAGGAAAAGAGGGAAGAAGAATAATTCGACAGTGGCTAGTCAACTGTTAGCCTCGGTATCATGCATCAGTGAAATGCATGACAGAACGTGCCTTTAATACCCAAGCTAGCTAATACCATTAGTCTGGCTGTGGCTGCAGAAGCATGACATGAGCATCACTCCCACTCGAGGGGTTTCGTGATCAACCGAGGTAAACCATACAACAGGAAAACACTTCACGTGTGTCCGGATCAATTAGCCTGTCGTGTTTGCATTACTGTCAGGAGATGATTAAAGTCTCTCACACAAAATCATCGTCAGCCGTGAACAAACAATATCAATCCTCTCAACCGACACAGACCACAAACACAGACTGAAAGTAAACATATTGATTATACAGATACAAAAAAACTGAATACAATAAGAAAACAGTGGTCAGCTTGTGAAAACAAAGTGGATATGTATTTGACATTAACTTTAAAGTGACAAAAGTAATAAATAAATGGTTGACAAATCTGCATAATGGCCTTCATATGCTTTATTATCTCATGTCCTGAACACTGGGACAATGTGAGCAAACCAAAGGCCTAGACTTAGCAGTGTTTGAATAAAGTAAGATGTGAAATGGAATTAAACCTCCTTTATGACAGGTTTTACCTCGGCTAATGAAGTAATAATTCTTATGAAAGTAGAAAATCTCCTCATCCTTCCACATTTATACTCGAGCCTCTGGAAAATGACTCCTAAGCTTCATTGACAGCTGCTTCCACGTAGCTTTGCACTCTGACAATCTGATTTGCAGTCTGCATAATTAGAATGTGAACAGTAATATAAAATATCCTTTAATCACACACAAGTGAGCAAACATAATTCCTAATGTGCTGGAAATTGTTCAAAAACAAGGCGACGTTAACTGCAACAGTGGTTTCCCCCTTCAGAGCTAAGAGTAGCTTACAGCTCTCAGATAGATGTTGGCCTGTAAATCAAGCTGATGCACTATATGAGATATTTGGCCATAAAAAATAAACTTGACTTGGCTTCCCTAGCAAGGTTGAGCAGCACTGTTTCCAGTAACTGCGGGCAATGCAGCAGTAGACGTGACAGGCAGCCCTGATTATGGATCAGCCTTGTTAGCAGCCACTTCCAGGCCCGCGGGCCTGCAGATGCTGATTCACTGGATCAGTGCATACTGAGGTGACAGAAAGAAATAGACTGTCTTCCCTTCTGTTCTCTTTGAATTTCCTCCATTGTATTTCTCTGCGAGCCTTGTTGATCAAATGCTTGAGGACACAGAAGTATTTCCAGCCTCCGCAAACTCACAATACCCTGACTCTGTTATAATGAGAGACAATGAGGATGTCTGTATATATGAACTGAATTAGACTTTCCTAATACTCGTATATTCTCCTCTTCTGCACTCTCCCGTTTCATCTTGGCTCCGTAACTTCAACTATGCCAAAAACCCAGCGAGCCAAGAACCCAAACATAGTTTTACGTAATATTCTTCTCTCTGTTTGCGTTTACTGCGAGGCGATTACTCATCAACTTGCTCACCTCTGAACTCGCACTAGTCAGACTAAGCCAGGGGTGAGAGCATGAAAAATAGACAATTTGCACTGCCAAAAAATGAAATATGAACAGCATAAACCTCCACCCAGCAAATCCAACAAAGGCGATCAAGGATAATCCTCTTGAATCAGCATCTCTAGCCGTCTAAAATATTCGCATTAAGAAGCGGTCTGGGCTCAAAGCCCCCCTTGAGATGCTGGTGCTGTACAGCGAGAGCGCCACAAAAAGGAATTAACCCATTTCTAATTCTATATCTGATTGCTCCCAAAAAATACGGGGAAAAAAAGAGTTCTCTCACTGATTACACAACTTTAATCCGGGGATTATTTTTGGAATGCAAATATGTTCAGAGGCGGGAAGAACAGTTTTTTTCTCTCGAAATAACGGGTAACAAATTGACCTGGAATAAAAAACAAAACACATGACAACGGGAACAGAAAATAGTTATTCAAAGAAAGATGTATGTGGAGTTTTGGAGCTCTGAATTGACATTTTAGTGTAGATTTTGACCCTGTGTTACACATGTAGTCGGATTTATCTGCAAAACTCAGACACAGAACCCCATGGTGGTCTTCTTTTGTGTGACTGGCATTAAAGATGATGCAGAACCTCAGTGACTCAGCACAAGTACACCCTTCAAATCCCCTTTGAGAGAGGCGGACAGATGTTGACATCAGGATTTTTGTTGTTTAAAAAGTAAGCTCTGCTCTCGATGCTGTGTGCCGAGTATTAACCTCGTAAAATAAATTGGTATAATAATATCACAGAACCCTGACACTGTTCTTCCCATTGGTCAGGACTTGTTCTAGATGACTATTTGCAGAGACTCTGAGCTGAGATGTAGGCTTGCGGCAGCCAAGTTACACAATTTCTATTTTTTTTAATACTTGTCAGTCCCTTCCAATCTTTCAATGGGTTTATCCATCCATAAAAACATCTGTCCATTCCTCCCCGAGATGAAACGGCTGGTCACATATTTAAGCTACGTGTGGTTGTCATCTCTGCAGACGGCTGTCTTCTGTATTCTCTGTAATGTGTACGCCATATTGTCATGGCGAGAAACAGGTGTCCGGCTAACAGCAGATTTACAAGCCGCGCGACGGGCCTCCCGTCCTCTTCCTGTTTGCATTCTAAAAAAAAAATTAAGCAGATAAAATGGATGAAGCCACAGCTTGCCATCACGCTACGAGAGATTCATCACTCCTGTCCACCACTTTTAATAACAACTTCACGGAGTTGCCCATCATAAATGTTCAAACACATACACACTCGGATAATCCTGATAATTAAGTCTCAAATTAATTTATTTTCCCATTAAGATTATAAATGACCTGTCAGTGTGTCTAGAAATAACACGTTTCCCTCAAGAAGCTGTTTAAAAGTAAAGGAAGTTGCATAACAATGAGTGAGTTGTTGTTTATCCATATGCAGTACCTCAAAACACCCAAATCATCCCTTGGAATCATTAAAATCAGCAGCAAACTTCTATTTTTGGGTGTATTTTAGGAGCTTTTTGATGCAGATGTCGTCACCTGCCGCTTGTGTTCAACCTCATCCTGCTATCTGGAGACAGACTGCCATCCATCCCCGGTGTGTCAGCAGAGCTGTCCTCGGGGAATGTTCATTAATTTGCCTTGTTTGCAGTCATGGGCTCCGGCAGGAAAACAATTCTGTTGGCCCATGTGGCTGCACTCATGCTAATTAACACGCCGAATATTCATCACTTTTAATACGAACACATGGTCCTTTCACAACAGGGCGGAGGGGCATTATGAATATTTTATGTTCATCCTTCTTTTTCATCCGCTGATTGCTCGGAGAGCACCTTGGTAGAGGTGAGATGACATCAACGCTGAGAGAAACTTTGTAGACTGAGCTCGCAGTCTTTGGGCTTGGTTGTTTTTACTGCAGTCATCCTAGCTTCAACTTCAGACGATCAGAATTGTTTATTGTCAGAGCTGTCAATCAAAGATTTATCCCTCCTACTGTATCTTCTCCACCTTTATTTCCGTCTTTGTCTACATTCCCTCTCGTGCTCCAGAATCTCTCCCAGACAATAGGCCATCGTTCTTTCTTGTAGCTCTTTGGAAGGAGAGTCGGCCAGCAGAGCAAGTGTCAGAAAAAGTAATTAAACGCTGTCCCACAAGCCGTCTAGTACACGTAATGAAGCGCCGGCTCTTCCACCCTGATTCTCCTCCTCTCTCTGCCTCTCAGTCTCTCCTGAAACAGGACAGCAGGGCAGTTTCTGGAGTAGCCGCGCCATCCATCATCGACAGCGCATCAGCCGTAACAAATTACCTCCCTCCCTCTTCCACCAATCGATTGTCACCGCTGCTCCATTTACCTAAAAAAGGGATGCTAATGACATCATTTACCAAGTGTCAGTCAAATGCTCACCTGCCACTCAAGCTCGGGGTGGTGAAGTCTGCAGGTTGTGCTGGAGATGCACTTTGGTGGGCAAACAGGGAGGTAATCGCAGAATAATCACGCTGCTGATCACAAAGTCTACCTCACGATACCACGCCGCCGATGCAATGAGCTACTAAGATGACTTTCACTTAGGTGTACCTTGAATTATGAAGCTCACTTTGTCAACAGCTTTGCACCAGAAGCCAGACTGAGACAGATGTAGTAAGTTTGTTGCTTAGAGTGCTGCTTGTGTTCGTCAGATCCACCTGACGCTCCTCCGCAGTCCAAATATGGTCACTTCCTTCTCTGGTTGCAAAAAAACAAGATGGCAAGAGCTGAAATGCCAAACTCCAGGCTTCAAAAATCATGGTCCACAAACCAATGGGTGACGATGACTACATCCACTTCCTATAATCATGTCCTTTGGCTTGAACACAGCCAGAGCAAATCCCAGCACCGGGGGTCTGATGCCGGGGGTCTGATGCCGAGTAAACATTCTGTTGCTGCGGTTCCAGGGGTTAGACCCAGATCTCCACCAGCCTGCTGTGGTTTCTGCTGTGGCCGCTGACAAGGTGCCCATCTCACCAGAGCTGCCGAGTGCTGACCGCTTCCCTCGGCATGGCGGTCTCCGTTTTGTCATTTCTGCCACTTTGGATTTAGTCCAATAAACAAGCCATCAAATAGTGGAGGTGAAATCCTCACTCGTATTTCTGTGGGAGCAGGAGGCTAGGGATTACATTTCCCCCTCGCTGTCAACATGTTCCATGTTGAATTAATAATTATCTCCTTCAAAGTTGACCATCATGTCATTAAAAATAAAACAATGCCATAGAGACAGACATGAAAGGATGAATATCTCTTATCATGCTGTGCAGAGAAAGGAGTGCTGCTACAGGTTGTATTCAATTTGGAGGCTGATAAAAAAATTAATAAAAGATGAAAAAGCTTTGATTTACGCCTCTCATACCAAACAAAGCTGTGGTTGTCACTGTTAAGTCATTATGTATTCAAATACATTAAATAACTGGGCTTTCATCCAGGATAGCTCCCAGAGAGTAGTCCACACCGGATCAAATCAAGTATTGACAGGTTAAAGACAAGTAGAACAGATATTTTTTACTTTGGTATGTATTTATGAAATGATAGTGACACCAATCGATGACAACAATGCCAAGCAGGCTGTTTTTTTGCTCTCCGTCACCCGGGCGTCTTTGTGAGAGGTTTTTGGGGAGGCACAACGAAACACAGATCTCGGTCTGACAGGCGTTAGTCAGCCCGCGCTATGCCGTTGCGTCAGAAGCCCTTCCCATTTGGGCTGCAAAATAAAAAGCAGGTTCTGAAACCACAGTCCGTACGGCTCCGTGTGTCATAGTGAGAACGGTCACAGAGACATTGGAGACGACATAAAGGGGACAACATGGGACAACCTTCATCTCCGTTCGGATGGCAGGATGGGGATTGTCAAATGTGACAAAATGAATATCACATAACAGGCGGCATGAACAGTCGTACAAGTTTGCAGACTGTTGGACGTCTACCAGCCTCGCTTCAGAGTCTTAGTCTTGCATACACAATGACTTGAGCTGAAATCATTGGTCGATTCTTTGATTATTTTGCTAAATCTGCTGGTGGTTAGCTTCAAAAATGTGAGGCCTGTCGGTTTTCCTCCATTTTTATCAAATTGTAAAGTTTTGGAGTTTTGGATTGTTGGTTGAAAAAGATAAGTCATTTCATCGCCATGGGTACTGGGAAAGAATATACTCTGCATTTTTCATTAGTTTATGGCATTTTATGGACACAGTGACTCATCGATGGTGAAATTAAGGGTTAGCAGTAACCCGAGTAATTACCTTTCACAGCTTAATGAATAGAGGGTGAAGAACAAGAGGTGAACGCTGCAGACAGGTTCCCAGATTGTATTTAGTATGCAGCGTCTCCTGTTAGACTCTCCTGACAACCCCTCTATGTTAAGTCTGCCGAGAGCAACTAAGAAGAAAGGCACTACTTTCATCCATTCAATTATGTATCTAACCCCCACAGCTGGAATGTAAGAGTCGCTGTATCTGCGTATTTCAATGAAAGAACACAGAGTGGTCAGTGAAGAGCTTGTCTCTAAGTAAAAGTAAAAGCCTCAGGGATCAGTTTGACAGCATTACTGCACCACAGAGGATCTATACACTTACAATGCAATTCATTCACTCTTTTAAATGCAGTATACAGTATGAATATATATATATTTACTTCAAGGGAAAAGTGAAAGATTAGCCTTCAATTCTAATATGATGCTGTGAAGTTTAATTAATAATGCATGATATTTGAATTGTTATAGTTTGTCAGGCAAATCTGAATCTTTACCCGTTGGTGTACTAGAATGTTTTTCTCTCAAATAGAAGAACACAGTAAGTAATAAACAGTTTCATATTTTCTTAAGTGCTTTGGGGGCCTTTTAAAAGTTAATGTGTGGTACAATAAGTAAATAGTAACATCATTCATATCAATCAATAAATAAGTAGCTCTTTGGGGCCCTTTTAGTTGGGCCCCCAGGTCTGCCACTGGTGTATTTTCCTGAGCCAGAGTTTATTTCACCGGTGTTTCTGATTGTGAGTCAGACGATTATGTCAAACTGCTCAAGATGCAAGAAAGTGCATTGTTGGGTGTGAAGTTGTTTTCTCCAGAAAGCTGCAAGCAGCAACGCCACAGACCGAGCGTTCGGCCCGTCCTGAACAGGCATGTTTTCAGCAGGTACTACACTAGCTCCATGTAAATTCCCAGCATCCCCCCCATGTACACGCAACACATCTGGAGACCTCCCTCCATCAAGCCTATTCTTCCTTCCGCATGAATAATCCAGGGTCGGCTCCGGCTGTTGCTGCTGTTGCCATATTTAGAGTGCGAGCCCTGCAAGCTCAGGCAAACTGGAGGAGGAGCTTTTTTTCCCCAACCTGCTCCATGCGAGTTGCAGCACGGCCCATATGGGGAGCAAAGTCGCATGGGAAACCGCCACTTACTGTGAGACAAGTAATGCAGATGAAAGCCAAGTGCTGACCTTGGCTTGTGCACGGCTTTGCATTAATGAGTGTTTTATTATGACACGGCTGTTGCTGGAAATATGAACGTTCTGCATTAATTGTCCCAGAGGGATGAGTAAATTGGTTGTGATCAAACATCCATTCAAGGACATCAGAACAGGTATTATTTCATTATATGTCATATAATAAATCCCATCAGGGACAATTCAGATCCTTTGGATAATAATGCATGTATTGCTGAATAGAAATTCTCTTAAAAAAAAACATGTTTGGATCTGATTGAAGTCTAAAAACAAACTGAGATCATTCAAGTTCTCCATGACAAATGCAAATAGCACAATTTAGGCCAGTTTCAGGGCTTTCACACCAAACGTTAGACATTGCAAAGAGCAAGGCCATCTTTGGTTATGATGCGAGCTGCAGCCATGCAGTGGACACTACACTTTCCACCAGATTTGCGGCAAATTAGCTGCACATTACCTCTCGCTTTCATGTGTCTGTTCTGACTCGCCAAGAGTTAAGCTTTGGGCCCAGCTGACCTTTTTTCTGTTCATGTTAAGGAAGGCGAACTGTCGAGAAAAACCAGGAGTCCCTCACATCTTAGTGTCTCCCTTACATGCGCCATCACCCTCACACCGATAGATGAGGTGCTTCAAATTAAACCCAGATTAAACTGGATCATCAGGCGACACTAATGACTATTTCAGCACGTATCCATAATAAGACACGCCCACACACGAGAGCATTTGTGGAGAATTTTCAGTGTCTGCACGGAGAATCTCAAGTTCACACTGTGCCGACTTCTGTCTCCACAAAAATGATTACACACATATTTTGTATCCCAGAAATGATGCACACTCATACATCAGTAAACAAAAGAGATGTAAATAAATGAATAGACGGATGAATAACTACATAAAAAGACAGGAAAACTCGTCTTTTCCCTTGCTGATTTCCAGCGAGCTTCTGAAGATGGGACAACAGTATCATTATCTTGACACAACACGATGTGAGCTCCGCGTCTCTGCTCGTGTAACTCTGACGGTTTGATGCTAATGGTTGCTGATCTCTCTGGTCTGATTAGCGAGCTGAGCTTCTTCGTTCTGTGTGTAAGTGGGCCAACGTTGGCTGACATCAGAGATCCCCCCCCGTTGGGCGCACGCACCAAACAAACTAGTGCATGGTAGAAAAGGAAACAAGTGCCGGCCTAGACACGAAGCTCGGTTCTTGCTTCACGCTCTCATACAAACAAACACAAACTCATAAAACCACATGCGTGCACCTACAAGGACCCGAAACACACCAATTTGTTGCGATGCATGTACCGGCACACACTTGCGTGCTGTCCGAGCACACATACTCGTGCAAAAACAATAAAGCAAACCTTGTTAAGGGAGTGGGAGGCGAGGCAGCCAGGCGGAAAGATATAAATAGCCTGTCTGAATTCAACAAAAGAGGTGGATTGGGGGGGGGTCGTGATACAAGAATAAGGAGGGAGGAAAAGAGAAAGAGAGAGGAAAGATCCAGCACGCTGTAGAGGTAAATACGACCGGTATGGAATAAGAAAACAGCGGGTCTCATTGCAGGAGAGGAGGGGAGTGGGGGAGGGGCTGGTTTACTGTGTCCCGATGCGAGTCATAGATGTACGGCTTCATGCAAAGCACGACAGCAGCAGCAGCAGCAGTCACAGTCGCTGGCATATGGCAGCTTTTGCAGCGCGTTCACCAACTGTACCAAGCTGCTTTTTTTTTTTTTTTTTTTGGAATCCGAGTCACAGCATCCACCCAAAACCTTTGGCACCTGCACTCACATCACCATCGTGGCATCCCTTCATCGCTGACCAGACACACCCATTTCATTCATCATGTATATATACATGTTAACCTTCTGGCGGTGTGGAGGAACTGTCCCGTCGCCAACACACACAGAAATCATTTGCATATGATTTGCATTAAGTGTCCTTAATTGATTTGCAGCGAGCAGCCTTAAAAATAAATCCTCCAATTTAAACACAAAAGCTTATTCTTTATGAGTTATACGAGGTAATGTGTGATGTTTGATGAGGGGGTCGGTCCAGGATTGCCATGTGAATAATCCCACATGGGACAGGTCAGCCTTTAACATGGTTGAACAAAGCAGATTATCTCCTCTCCTCTCTATCACCTCAGGCCAGGGTAGAAATGTCAAACACCAGCTAAAAAAGAAAGAAAGATAGCTTTGCTTCACATCTGTGCTTGGTTTATTTAGCTGAGGGGCTAGGTGACCAGGTTCAAGGTCTCAAGGGCTCTTTTGCAGGACATTCATACAGACAACAGTGGTTTTTCTAGTGATCAAACTTATTTCATTTTTTTAGTACATTTCTTAGCTTTCTTGCAGTTAAATGAGAAGATTAATTAAGATATGATTATTGCGTGTGTCCAATATGAAGCTAGATCCAGTTTGCTTGATTTAGCATAAAGACTGGAAATAGCTTTTTACACGTTTGTTTTTGTACACCCGCAACCCTGAATACAGGATAAGCAGTAGACAATGGATGGATGGATGTTTTTGTACAGATAAAATTAGAGTTAGAGGTCCACAAAGTTGGATTTTCTTCACTCCTGGACAGAGGAGGGCTAGCTGTTTCCCTCCCCTTTTGTAGTGTAAAGCTAAGCTGTCTGCTAGCTGTAGCTTCATACCGAACACACATTTGAATGGCATCAATTTCCCCTACTAACTCCAATATGTTGAACTTTTGCTTTTATCCGTGCTTAATACTTTTAGATTAATCAATTATTTGTTTATAAAATGAGAAAAGGGTGACACCATCATTTCCTAAACTTGTAGCTTGTAGCTTAAATGCAACGCAGAGAAATGCCACACATTCATACTTTTAAGAAGCTGGAACAATCAAATATTTGGCTTTTTTGACGTATGACTAATGACTCATCAAACTGCTGAAGAATACTTTTTCATCATATCGATTTATGTCTTAATTGACGAAACAATTTCAGCACAACTCAGTTCGGACTAGTTCACCTCATCGCCAAGACATAGTTCATCAGTACACATCAAGGTTTAAAAGCACAGCAGAGTGAAACTGTTGTACTGTGCATTGTCCAAAACGAATGAAACCCGGTCCTGGCAGTAATTCACAGACTCTTGCTGTGCAGTCTGGGACTGACCCCCACTCTAATCCTGTGTCAAACCCCTCTGGCTAAAACACTGGTTGAAGCTCATCCAAGGCTGAGAGGGACAGTGTGTAGCGGAGGAAATCAGTAGTAGTGGCATCGGATTCCTCTAGTGACAAACGGCGGGTTGGTGGTGTGGAGTAATCCCATTCACAACAACATAGCCCAACCCCCCACCACACTGGGATACAGATGATGCCTGGAGTGATGGGGGTAGGTGTGTACGCGTGCATGCGGATGTGGGTGTATTTGATGAGGCATTGTAATCTAGCAGATTATATGTGCGAGTTGATGAAAAGGCTCTCGGTCCGTGAACCTGCGCATGCATTGCCAAGGCTTCAGAGCCCCACCTGTCCCCCCTCTCTCTGCCCTTCTCCATCCCTGCTTGTTCCTCTCCTCTCATACCACTCTCCCTCCCCTTCCTCCTCCTCCTCCGCAGCCAGGCAACAACACAAACAGTCCCTCTTCCTCCTTTACTACAACCTCCCCTTGCTCCATCCCATCCACGCCAATTGCAACCCACTCTCTCTTCCTTGCTTCCATTCTTACTTACATGTCATCTCCATGTTTCCAAGTGTGGTGTGCTATTCTCCACAGTGACTGCTCAGTCCTCGTGCTTTTGCCGGAGAAGGAGTTTTTAACGCTCCGACGGGAGACAGGGATGGATGGAAGGAGGAAGCGGATGCTCCTTGGAAGAGTGTCCTAGCTGATTTTGGACAGTTAACTTTAGCGTTAGCCACAATAAGGGAAGACCCGTCTATCAACCCTTTCCTTTGTTTTTGCCTATTCCCCCCTTCAGGTTACCCGTTTGCTTCTCTCTTTTAGCATTTTCCCTTTAAATAAAAAAATAAAATAAAATAAAACAACAAGCTCTCCACGTCTCTTCTTTTACTGTCTCCTTTACTATGATATTTCTGTATGCCTCCCTTTCTGCCTTCCTCCCTCCCTCTCTAAGAGCGTCAGCCAGGCTGCTCTGCTTCGCTTATGTTGATCTCCGGGCTTATGCCCTGATTGGACGCACGCCACGATCAGAGCCACCAATGGTGGTGCAGCAAGTGGATCACATGATAAGTGTGTGTGTGTGTGTGTGTGTGTGAGAGAGAGAGGGGGGGAGAGAGAGAGAGCAGTTTAGACGGAGGGGGAGGGAGGGAGGGTTGAGAGAAGAGGAGGAGAAGGAGGAGGAGGAGGGGTACCGTGAGTGGCTGCAAGCCGCTACATCAGTAGCTGCCTGAGCAGAGAGAAATGGAGCCTTGTGTGTGTGTGTGTGTGTGTGTGTGTTTTCCTCCGGTGGGGAGGTGGAGGAGGAGAAGCTCTCAGTGCACAGACGTTGGGATGAAGAGACGACAGGCAGCCGCACAAGAAAGAGTCTCCGACAGACGCGCACAAAGCAGCGACGCGTCGAAACACAAGCGTGTGCACATGCAGCGTAGAAGTGGCTCCATCTTACTGAAACAGAGCCAGAGTAGTGCGGCGCAGCAGTGGCGGTAATTGGACAGTGGTTGCTATGGAAACAGGGGAAACGGTTGCTTGACGGTCAGCGCTGTGCCCTGGGAGCATCAGACTTGCCTCCATTAAACACACACACGTACACACAGCACACACACCTCTTGTTCTGGAGAACCACGTCTTTGACTAAACAAACAAGACAGAAATCATTGTGTGTGTGTGTGTGTGTGTGTTTGTGTGTGTGTGTGTGTGTGTGTGTGTGTGGCTTCAGTGCCACAGTGTTTTTAAGCTTCATTTAAGCCTGTGAGCCTTTGTCTTTAATGAGCATACATTCATGTAGGAGCCGGTGTGTGTACGTTCCTGTCTTTGTGTGCAGGGCAGATGCTCAATCAGCCATGCAGAGCTGGCACACACACACACACACACACACACACACATCCAAATATCGATAAAACCCGTACGAGGTATTTTAGTATTCCACACCTCAGAAGGCTCCGTGCTGTCAGCGTCTAGCAGCGACTGTGGGAGCTGCGGGGGAATCGAGCGCTGCGACTCGTCATGTTTTGAAGTGGACGGCGTCGGGTTTATCCTCGACGCAGCTTATTATCCATCGCATTCCATTTGCATTTACACGTTACAATAAGAGCCTATCTGTCAGATTTGCTGAAGCATATTTGTGAATATCATTGTGACTGATTTTCTACCGATGGCTACTTTAGACTCATTCTTCATCAAGACGCCGTAAAAAAAAAGAAAGGCCACTGAGACACCAACAACCAATTATATGACTGATTGCCCAAGACGAGGCAGCTCGACTACAAAGTTCAATAGTCCAGTTAAAATGACCAATTGGTTGCAGTAAAAAGGACAAAAACGGCTCGGAATCAGTGGAAGTGGGACGGACAGCATTACTATTATGTATTACTGATGCTAGTCTCTGATCACAATTATGCCTGCACCATCCATCATTAGGAAGCACTTACTGTTAATACAAATCAGTGTTATGTTTCACATGATCCATCTAAACAGAAATGTTCTAACATTTGTGGAAAGTCATTGTTTCATTACTTCAAGTTTTACCGTCCCCTAATCTTTTATTCACACAAAATAATTATTGGATTTCGTAATAGCCACCTTTCTTATTCCTACCCATAAAGAGTGGAAAAATGGATCCATTTTTAATTCCAAGCCTGTGGTCATTTATCAATTTCTTTTTAGTTACATACGTACAATGTTTTGAGTGTGAATTTATCCCATAATACTTCATGTGTCGGAGGTAAGTGTTTGGATTTCAGTCTGCAAAAACTTTGTTACAATAACTTCGTACATTATGTTCCAAGAGAGTGCGATGCTATTCTAATGTGTTATTATTACAATCTAATAACTCATTTTGCACAATGAAATCTGAGGGTTTTGATCAGATCTGAAGGATTAAGAATTTAATCAAATCCTACGTGTTATTATACCCCACACAGTTCCTCACAGACACACTTATGTCACAAAAGGGAGGCTCGAGACACTAACTGCTGTTTCACTGTGACTCTAAATGTTGACTTTTGGGCTTTTCCTTTATCCTCATTTAAGTAATCACTTGACGGATTGCATAGAGCACTTCTTCTTGTCCTTATTAATATTTAGTCATTTTTATGAGCTCGTTCTAATGCTCAGGATTTAGTGGGATTTATACTGAGCTTCCCCAATGTGCTTTTTGAGGACATCTTCCTCCATCTTCATTTTGTGCAGTAAACGCCCGTTTCGGTTGCACACAAACGTTTGTTGACAGAACTGGGAACAAAACGACAACATTCAGGCACCAGGAGAGGGGCTGATGTCTCCAGATTTTGTTTTTTAAAGTTCAGAGCAGATACAACTCAGCAGCGTTAAGAGTCTGGAAGCTGAGAGCTCCGCACGCACCATTTAGCTGATAGGAAGCCCTCGAGACCAAACAGTTTTACCATCGACAAGCTGCTGCTGAATTTCAAACTCCCAAGGTGCAGAGTGATGAAGGATGAGGTCGGGGAGGGAAGAGGGGAGAGGGAAGGGAAGCATCATCTATCCCGACTCAATCGAAACCGACTTGCCTTCAAGGGAGGGGTGTGAAGGATGGCATTGGATAATAGGATCGCTTGCTAGGGAAGGTGTTTGTGTGTAGGACGGTACGTGTGTGGATTTCTCCCCCAAGATGAACTCGAAATACAGCTGACCATGACATGCGGTAGTCTTTCCAAGCCTATTGGAGCCGGTTGAATGATTCCTGGCACATCTATCATTAAATTATACACTTCCTCTTCATTATTATAACATTTAAGTCATCAGACAAACAGACATGACAAATGATCTCGTGTCTCACTGCACATTTGCTTTTTTTCCCCAACTCTGAATTCATCAAACCAAAAATTAAATTAAAGGTTTTTTTTTATTGACTGGCAAAAGTAGAATTGCAGATGGTGGCGAGGACTTCAATAGACTGTACGTGGGTTTGACAACGGCTACAGAGACTACATTCTTCATCTCGATTCCAATGGGTTACGATTCTCCATTTTTAGCTTCCAGCAGCCGATCAAAATGCTGCACCGGGCCTCAAACCAAACAAACACATTTCACAGTGACTTTTTTGGTGATTTTATTCTTGCATCACAGCACTAACTTCTATTTGTGAAGACATCCTGGCTCCTAAAATTCACATTTCCCTCTTCCATAAGTTTGCTCATAGTGAAATCAGAGCATGATGCAACTCCAGCATCACCTCATTTGTGCAAATGACTTATCACTCATTCACAAACAAATAAGATATGCACACTCTTGAAACTTCCTTTTGGGGTTGCTGAAGGCTGAATAAGCTACTACAGTGTCATCTCCGTGCAGCGCAGTACGAGTCCATTAAAGATAGTTTGGCAAATGGCTGCAGAGCAAATGTGGAGGTAAGGACCGTCTCATTCCTGTGTGAGGAACCAGAAAGGACCAGAGCTTGGACACAGGGTGGCTTGTAGTGTGAGTCTGGTACATGACACCATAAGATAATCATAATTTGTGGGTTGCAGACAGAAAACCGAGGCACTCGTGAGGGTACGACCAATTAAAATGCCTTTATTGGTACATGGCTAATCTATTAAAAGCGAGTCAACGCGTTTCAGCCAAACTGGCCTTCATCAGGACAAAAGTCCAAACTGCCAAACTGGCCTTCATCAGGACAAAAGTCCTGATGAAGGCCAGTTTGGCTGAAACGCGTTGACTCGCTTTTAATAGATTAGCCATGTACCAATAAAGGCATTTTAATTGGTCGTACCCTCACGAGTGCCTCGGTTTTCTGTCTGCAACCCACCCTTTATGGATCTCCCCAACTGAAGAGCACCTGAGGGATACACTTTTCTGCAACACCCAAGAAGCACTCCATGCACTGCGTTCCTGTCTGATAATCATAATTTGTTTGATAAATCAAGGAAGAAAGGACACGCCATCTGTTGACGACTACATCTGATGCCCAATCGAATTCACAACATACAATATTTGTCATGAACACCTCATTACTATCACCGTCTGGCAGTGCACACACACACACACACACACACACACACACACACACACACACACACACACACACACACACACACACACACACACACACACACACACACACACACACACACACACACACACACACACACACACACACACACACACACACACACACACACTTCCTGTGTAAGCAGACTCAACGTTAGTCGGCTTACAGGAAGTTTTTCATCTTCATCCGGCTCCAAATGAAGATGTAGTAGTTTAATCAGTGGCTCAGCCAATAGAAGCAGCTAATGTTTCATATCCGAGAGAAAGATAATTTCTGATGATAAAAAAGCCCCCAAGATGTGTGTGCAGTTCCTGCTCTAAATCTGCGCTCTTAAAAAAGGAAATGCCTGAAGCATGTTCATCAGTGTTAACTGTAGAAAACAACATTTCCATGTCTGTGCACCTTAATCAGGCCTGCTATTTGCATTGGCCTGTTGGCAATTCCATTCTAATAACTAACAGAATTTGAGATTTATACTGTATATTTATGAGTGAGCTGTGCGATTGTGCTTCCCGCCATTGTCTACAACAGATAGTCAATGAATCACGGCACACATCCTCCATTGCTCTTGTAACTCTGTAAAACACAGTCTAAGCTGGGAGCCCATATTAGGGAACTGCCCTAAATTTACACACAGCTCAAATGTAAATGTATATATTTAAAATAAATGAAATGGCTACATCACAACATTTTGCAAAAACTAAATTACACACATTTTTATCGAGTTGCAGTTTTTGATTGGCAGCTTTGATGTAAAAGCCTAACCAGAGACAGAGCTGCAAATTAGCTAGATGCACTATATACAATCCATCTGTTGATCCGCTCATAACGATGTGTATCTGTGTGTTCACGGCTGGATAAACAAATAAATAAACAGATTATTTTCTGAAAATAGATGTCTCATTCTGGATTGCCTCTTCCCGTCATCAGTGCTTTTTTATCGTTTTCAATTAGTCCAGTTTAACATGAGCTGTAACCCGATTCAACAGGAAATTATATATTTTTTAAAACAGCCCTGGACAAACTGGGAAAAGCTATTTGCCAATTTAAAATTTGGAAACGTATCAAGAAATGTTCCCAGAGCTGTCTCATCACATTAGTTTAGTGCGCATACTGGCATAGTGTACTTCATTTTGTCACTTTTCCAGTGAAGGCACTACAAACTCAAAACCTCGCTCAGTATTGAGGTAGGTCGCAGTGTTTCTCAACATCCCGTCTCTCAGAAACAAACGGCGTACCTTGTTGAAGTCTTCACTCGTGGCTCTCATCTCCTTCCAGGTTTTGTTGAGCAGCTGGATGCAGATGCAGAAGAATTCCTCAAAGGAGCGATCGTGGGTGAAGAACATGGGGTGGAAGTCGTGGCAGTTTTCACTGGCTGTGGACGGAGAGAGATGTCACCTGCAGTGCAGCAGCAGTTTGCATGAAAGCTGATAGCAGTAAATAAAGCCCGTCGGTGACGGTAGTCCATTACAGGATGACACTTAATTCAACACAAAACAAACGACTTTGCATTTTCATTTATATTCTGTAATCACTTGCAGTTACTGCCCTAGATAATGCTCTAATGGGAACAGTAATTACATGGTCATTAATCTGAATTAGGCCCGTACTTCAGCATAACTACAAGAATTATTGACAAAATAATTGGTAAGCAGTTGGTTTCAGCTGAATATTGTATTGCTAGAAGCAACGACTACTGGAAGAGTTGCAGTTAAATTGACATTGCTACGTCCTCCGTTTTGTCACATCTGTATTGACAAGCATCGTTCCCCTGTTGGAGCAGAGAATCATTTCCATAAGAGCCATTTTGTGATTGTTTCTCATTGATTGGTGATTTCATAAGTTTACGCCTCGTATATTAGCTGTCTGGGGCTAAAGGGTTGCTAATACAACATTCTATACAACCGTTACTTTACTGTTGGCCTGACTTGCATATTTAACTCATTATACTTCTACTCTCGTAGACTTTGTCAATATTTACCACATTAAGCGACTGTGTTTATTTTTCATAAGTGTAAAATGAGACCCAGAGCAGCATCTGGCAGTCTGGCTGAGGGATAATTGTTATTTTTTACTTTTATCAAAACGCTCTGATATAATTTGAGTTCCCTCTGGTAAACAGTTAGGTAGTGTGCGGTACATGTCTAGGGCTTTTATTGTGAAAGGTAAGAATGCAAGGAGTGGATGTTTCATATGAAATCATAAACAACTGCTGCTGAAAGGGTCAAATGTTTAATGATCATACATGATCATTTTGAAAGTTAAGCTTTGAAAAAGTAAATCACCCGGCGTGTGCACATTAAATTCATATTCACAGAGTAGAGAGTATAATATGAAGGGACAGACTGTTCATGAGAGATAATCTGCTTCTGCATCACAGACGTGGAAGGAACAGCCGCCGAGAATGAGATGCACTTTCCCGACGGAGCAAGGCGGCATGTTATTGAAAATTTAGCTCACAAAATACCCCTTGGAGACAAATTGTGACCAGCAAACACCGTTCCAAGTGGATTAGGTTGAGATTTTCCATTTTCCAACGCCAGAGATGGTTTATTTTCTGTATTAGCTGTGTACCGAAGCGTTTCAATCCACACTATTTGTGCGAGAGTGTGTTTGAAATAAGAATGAGAGAGAAAAGGGAAAGCCGGGGCTCTTGAGTGCCCAAACCATATTAACCAAGAGGTAGAATAACAAGGCGTGACATTCATCCGAACTAAATTCATCTACCTCTTGTCGTCTTCCTGAGACGAGTTGCAGCCTTGAGCCAAAAGGTTGGTTCATTTATAGAGTTTGGGAGCGGAGCAGCAGGGGCACATGGTCCACCACAAGCAGCCATGAAATTGGATGGAAGAGGTCAGGCAGCAATTGAAACTTCACAGTATAATGAGTGATGCCCGCGGGCCACGGGCACGGTGACCTGAGCCTTGATTTGGAGCGATGGAAGGGAGATTAAGGGGAGGGCGACGTGGAGAAATCTGGGGGGGGGGGGGGGGGGCATGCTATCGGTGCCGGTAGTCAATCAGGAAACTAATGGAGGTGAGCCAAAACAGATGCTGACTGGCTGCTTAGTCAACACTGCGTTGCCCTTGGGGACAGAACAAATAAAAATAAGAAAAGAAAAAAGTCAACTTAAAAAAAAAAGTCAAATCCCCTTTAGGTCGACTGGTTGAAGTTGTTGGGAAGGTTGAAGTTTGAAGTGACCTCTGAGCTAAATGGGCTGTTTATTGATAAGACCAACAGAGCCCCGAGGTGGCAAGGTGCGGGGAATTACATGTCAAGGCTTATTTGGGGGATACAGACAGTGAGAAGTCTCATGTGGCTCTGCAGGAATTTCTCCATCCTCAGGTTTTTTTTTGCAAGGCATGCTGGGATGCAGACAGTTTTATCACCTCTCGCTGGGCTCAGCAGGACGCAGCGATGAGGCTGGAAAAAAAAACAACAACTTTTGTAGCGTGTTGACGCTCAAAATAGTTCCCAAACTGCGTTGTGCATTGTAATACGCTTATTGCAAACTTTGCGTGGAGTGCGGATCACTGAATATTTCATCAGACAAACATAATTCATCCATGCTGAGGAAATTATTTAAGAGGGGGGAATCTGGGCGCAGCTGCTCTGCATTTTAGCGAGAAGTAAAATGCAGCAGTGGGGGTGTAATACTAGTATATGGGGAAAATATAGTCTAGAGATCACATTATGGTTCAGATGACTCATTTAAGATTTACCCTCGGGGGGCATATATATAAAAAGGGGCTACGATTTCATTGGTTCCTTAATTCTGGATACAAACATCCACAAATTAAAGCTGCAAGTCAACCTCAGAGTTGCTGTTGCGTTTCAAACTCAATGCAAAGGAAAACAATACCATCCCATTTCTTACAGATTGCGCTATATTCCATTGAGCCTTCAAGAACTGAGCCGTTTGAATGTATAGTTTTTGCAGAATATGTCCACATGAAGGGAAAAAAAAAAATGTAGTACTTCCCTGTTCAACTGCTTTCCAGCCAGCTGAAATGTCACGTCTGAATCATTCTCACCACTGCACAAATGCACTTAAAATGATCCGCCTGAACGGAGACGGCCCTGTGCAAGTGCAAAGTCATGTAACCGTCAGCGATTAGGTAACTATCGATTTAAGACTCACTAGCCTTAAATCGGCCCTGTTTCCTTTTTTTTTAACCAAAGCGATGCTTCAGCATTATTCTGATGATGGACCTGGAGTTCTTTGCTCCTCTCGGCCCAAATCGTCATTAATGAATTATGAATTATGATTTGTTGGTTATTTAAAACCTTTCTACCTTCCTTTCTTCTTCTGAGGAACAGCTTTCTCTCCCACACTTGGTCATGGACATGCGGGGGACAACCGGACACATAAAGCTGCTGAGGAGTCTGACACTTCCCGATGGAGGGGTCAACTGTAATGAGATTTCTTTGTCCCGTCTTGCTTTCCATCCATCTGTCCAGCCAGATGTTCAGTGCCTGTACCACCCATAAAGCAGGCAACAGGACACTGTGATGACCAGTTTAGCTTATGCTGGACCATATGCCCATATAGATTAGCATAAAAGTTACAGTGGAACATTTTTAGACTATATTCCACTGCCAAATTTATGACAAATAGATCAGATAGTTGTACAACTGTTTGCCTTTGTTGTGACACTAAATTGATAACAGAAGAGAAACATATATTGCCCTGCTCGATGAGGTATCAACTTTCAAATCAAGTAAAACAGGTAATCAAGAACCAGCACCACACTAAAGGTGCATGCGATGTCAGCGGAATTAACCATTTTAATTAGATGGTTTCCCTCACTGCTAGAGTTGAAGTCAAGGCTGACGCTTCATTGACAAGACGCTAACAAATAGCTCCTTGTGTGGCTTCTTTTAAATACCTGCTCACTGTGGATTCTGGGTAGATGTAACTGCCAGTATGCTGTTACACATTTGTCTTTATCTTTTGCGAGACAATGTCGCTGTCGGGGCGCTTTTTTGCTTGATGGACTGAACGATGTAGTGTGAACGTGTCATAAGCTCTGTGGGCAAAGAGGAGTTTCAAATTGGTTCCATCCATCCATCGCCTAGGATGTGGGCGGCTGGCCTGAGGTCAGAGGTCACGGTCGTCTCCCTGAAGTGACTCGGTTTATGTGTACGCAAGCGTGACTGTGAATGTGGGACAGCTGGCGCCTGTCATGCAAAGTCCCTTTGTGACGTCAACTGAGGACTAATTACTCAACCGGCCACCGCAGAGATGAGTCCTGAAGAAGAGGCATGACTAAGCATGCATGTTAATAGTGTATGTGTATAGATTTGGGTCGGTGTGTGTGTGTGTGTGTGGGTGAGAAAAAGAGAGATAGTGAGAGACGCGAGGGCTGAATTCCACCCTGACATCTGCCAAGGTCCAGGGAGGATTTGTGTGTGTGTGTGTGTGTGTGTGTGCATCCATGAGTGTGCATAAAGTAAGCGAAACAACCCCTGGAGTCACCTTGCGGCTACGCTACATGACGAATACACAGCGGAAAGTGTCATCCTCACCCTAATTACAATACCAGCATGCTCTCTGGTGTCCGACTGTGACAAAGGGAGTGTGTGTGTGCGTGTGTGTTTGTGTTTGTGTGTGTGTGTGTGTGTCCAGCGAGCAGCGTCAGCACCATCTTTCCGGTCCACTCACTGTTTGCGTGTGCAGGATGCCAAGGCAGCAGGTACACAGAGATGCAAACCACAGTCGGCTAGATGACTTTGCAGGCTGAGTGTGTACTTCATGCCACAGCAAACACACACACACACACACACACACACTGGTCATGCACATAAGGCTTAACCCAGGTTCAAATAAACTCATATTAAAGCCATCTATCAACGCAAACCAGCCTTTTCCACTAACTGTGCTGCTCTCAAATCTCTCCTGTAGATCACTTTACTCCATTCACCATTTTTAACTTAATGTCCTACTCAGAGTGGGTGAAATCACTTTAACATGTCCCCTCATGATTAGCAGTAGTATTTTGTTAATAGGTACAAATACAATTGCAGGTTGCATAAGGCAAGGCAAAACATGAACTAAACCAATCAGACGACAGCTCCCATTTCCTTTAAAAGCCAGGAGCACCACACCACATTTCAAATGGTGACTTGCTGGTGATCTATTTCATGGATTTAATGAAATAGATCTTTTTCCAATAAAATGTGACTTTTGGACAATAACGCTATGGGAGATACTCGGATTACAAGGATCCTACGCAGCCACCACTGGAATCTAATTCTACAAACAGTATAATATTCATAATAATGGAGAGAAGGGAAAGTCAGACTGAGAGCATCTACTGAATCCATCAGTGCTCGGGGCTGAGACATACATCAAATAAACTTAGCATTATATCTGCTTTCATAGACCCATGTTTTCTCAGAAACGATGAGGATCGTGCAACTGCATCTAGCTGTGGATTTTCTATCAAGTCACAACTCTTATATCTCTTATATCTCAACCCATCAGGAGCTACAGTACAGATTCTGACGTGCACATCGTGCCAGACTGTTCTGAAGGAAGATCTGGCACAGTTTTCAGTTTGCCCAAAAACAGAAAGTTAACAAAAACAGAACATTTTCCAGCTTACATCCACATATGTGCACATGCACGCACACATGAAAGCCTTCAGAAAATGGCCTCATGGACGACAATACTGTTATGGTTGGGGGTGAAACTGAAGCATATTCCTTCATTTAAGGTCAAAGCCTAAAATTTACTGAACCGTTCAAATTCATCACAGACAGAATCATCTGTGATTGTATGAAATAATAATTAACAATGGAAAAGTTAATTTCTTGCAATTTGCACTGCGAGAAAATTCACATTCACATTGAATTTACATTGTTACTTTGAGTGTGTGTGTGTGTGTGTGTGTGTGTGTGTGCAGGACGACAACAAGTTGAAAGTTTGAAGGAGACAAGTTGTTGAGAGTATGATGGTAAATTACATCCAAGAAGAGTCCACGGCAGCAAGTGGCAGCACTGTCATGTATGCTGGGTGGCGTTTCATCCACCGCTCCACTTCAACCCACCAGGGGCTGCTGGGAGCTGACAGGGGACAGGATCGCCTCCCAAGGATGCTCCAAACTTGAGATTCTCAAGCAGCCATGTGTCAAGTTTGTTGTTATTGGTGCACTCCACTTTAAAAACCGTTAGCCGGTGTACGCCTGAGGCGACAGAACGGAAAACCCTAAAGAAGGCTGCCCTACTTTAACACGCGGCTGCAACCAGCCAACGTTGTGAAGAGGCTGCCACATAGATCTTCGTGTCACGATGTGAGGGGTACTTGGAATTCCACGCTTGGCCTTTCCTCCCCTCGCCATCATCCACTTCTCTCATGAATCATGGAGGGAGACCTACGGGAGGGATTAGCGGCTAGAACCTTGAGATTCAACGAGTCATTCCAAATGGGATCATTAGCATACTAATGTTTGATGTTGGATGTAAATTCTCAACCCACTGATACTTCATTAGTACAACAGCTTACAGTGGGAGCTCTCCCAAAATTATATATGAAACAGGACACAAACCTCCCAGGGAAGGTAGGCTACCTATCAGACACTATAATTCTCCTTCCTTCCTGTTTCATTGAACTCTCTAAGAGGTGCCAGTGATTGTAAAAAAAAAAATGAACGCAAGTTTTATCAAGCAAACTCTTAATAAGTCATATTCTTGTTCATATTTGGCCCCAAGCAACTGCTCATGTATCATATTAATTACTGGATAATGTAATGACTTGTCAGCATGTGGGGAGAAACGTCTCTCTCAGTGGGTCAGAAATGTAATTAATCCCATTAAAGTTATACTCCATTCATAGTCTATTGAGTCTGAAACACAAAACCCTTATAGGCTGGAATGGTGGAGGATTTTTTTTGTGGCGTATATCTAAATGGATAATATTCTTCTTCTCTGCAGTCGTCGAGCATACATAAAGACATACACATCACGACAACGTGGCAACATAAGACACCTGCCCAATAATACACTATTCCTCCTGCACAGAGGGAACTGTAAATTATCTCGTCATGGCAGGTGATGAGATTTATGAAGGGTTTTGGGGGGAAAACTTGCCTCTAACATACAGTATTATTTGCAATGGTCAAAAGCCAAAGAGAAAACAGACAAACTGAAAATGAATCAGATGGGACAGTCGCAACATCCTCTTTTTGAAAGTCAGCAACAGAGTTTAAAGGAAATTGAATTTTAAGAAACAAAAGATACTATTGGCATATTACTTCTATAAATCATGTCAGTTTGTATCTTATTAGCGTCAGCGACAGAGACGCTGGTATTTTTTTCATTATGTGAGTTTGTCCGTGTCATCATGGCACAATGTGGTCCTCACTCTATGCCCCGACACAAAAACATCACCTTATGTAACAAATCGATGTGTATAAAAGCTTTGTGAAGCACCTAAACCTCACATTTCTGTCTCTTCGGATGCAAGGCTCATTACTAAGCAACACAAAAGCTGTGACGTCATAAAGCTTAATATTATCCTTGGAGGGAGAGGAAAAAAAATTCAAAATTAAAAGCCCAAATAGAAAATCAATCCAAATATCTCACATGATATAATGTTAGTGTACTATGACCATGAGCTAAGACGTGCAAGGGAGCTGTCTATGGTGTTGAACGTGGCCAGGAAGGTTTTTAGACCTTGGCTGATGGATCTCTGTATGAAGACATCATGTGACTGACTGACTGTGTGTGTGTGTGTGTGTGTGTGTGTGTGTGTGTGTGTGTCTCCGTGCCTGGACCCGCCATGGTTCACCCCCCCTGTTCTCCATCTCAGCAACAGGAGCATTACTCATGACGCCTGGCCCTTTTTTTGAAATCACTTCATAAATATTCCATGGAC
This sequence comes from Eutrigla gurnardus, assembly GCF_963514095.1. Taxonomy (NCBI): domain Eukaryota; kingdom Metazoa; phylum Chordata; class Actinopteri; order Perciformes; family Triglidae; genus Eutrigla; species Eutrigla gurnardus. The sequence continues at coordinate 11,688,019 of NC_139928.1, read as the reverse complement.
CCTCTTAAACAGGAGTCTGAAAAGTCACGGCTTGGCGCCTCACCGATGCAGATTCCATTAAGCCTCGTGTTGCAGCAGAAACATGGTGGGACAATTAATCTTTCAGGATCTAAGGCACGGCAACAACGGATGCAAGACACAGAGAGAGAGAGAAAGAGAGAAAGAAATGGTATGAAATAATAGAAGCTGGTAAGGGAGAGTGACACCTGGACGGTCTTATGAATTATGTAGAATCCGGCAGCGTTGACACCTGATTCCACCAAACAAGCTCCTTTAACTCCTTTCTCCAGAACACATCTGCATAGAAATTAAATATCTCTACAGCAACTAAAAGGGAAAATGTCAAAAACGAGGGTAGCGTTAAATGGAAAAGGGTAATCCGCTGGTCTGAAAGGAGGCAACCGTTACGCCAGATTCTATGCTATTTATTTGAAAAAAAGAGGGTAAAATTCCACTTGTCTGTGTACTGGTGTATTTTTGTAAAGCATGAGAAATAATAACATTTCTGAGAGGGACGTTCTTAAGACACAAAGAGAGGGGAAAAGAGGCAGCCTTAAAGAAAAAAGCATGAAGAGTGAGAAAAATCTAACTGGAGAGAGAGAGAGCTTGAAGAGGCGAGAAGGGAAGAAGGACAACTTTAACAATCACCAGCAAACTCAGAATCCCTCCATGTTTCATCCCCATGAGAAAACAAGAAGAGAGCGTCTGGCCTCTGCCAGAGCCGTACTGGCATTTCACACAGACGCAGCACAAACGAGCCACAGAGGCATCGCCCCCATTTATCCACCGTCACTTCTGCTTTTATCCACCAAGAATGTGGAGAAGAAAAGGGGGACATTTTTAAGGGTGAAGTGAACTTTATTTTTTGTACGAGGGGCTCTTTTTTCCAGTAGATTTGCAGGTATTTCTTCATAAACTAAAGTATTGGACAAATTGACATTTCGACCCAATGAAAAGTCAAGAGGGTCACCAAATGATCCCAATTACACACGACAGGACAGCCATAGTAGGGAAACACAGGTGGGAATACTAAGATGAATTAATTCCCCTTAGCTGAGCATGCTGACTCAGCTATGTCACACTGTGATACAATACAGTTAGAATTGGTGTTATTAATAACACCCGTGCCTTTCATAATATAAAATGGCTGCTGTAAAAAAAAAAAAAAGGATATGGCTGTCGCAATTCGTTTTTTTTTTACTAAAATACACAACCTCATGGTGGTGCTAGAGAAAAAAAGTCCATCCAATAGCAAGGGTCAAAGTGGTGGACCAACGACATGCTAAACTACAGTATTTTAGGGTACTTCATACATAAAAAAACAAACCACGAAACAACAAAACAGATGTTATTATTACACTTTAAGTTATTGGTGAAATACTGCACCACCGTTTTATTATCCTGACTCAAACACCACACCATCCAACAGCTTCGTTAGTGTCAGATATTTCATTGTTCCACTGTTGAAAGGTCAACCGAATGATGAGTCGATGTAGAGTAGAGACTCATTCCTCTCCCTGCTTTCCCCCAGGAAAACACACGCTCATGCCCTCCACATTCCACACACACTCAGGCGGTTTTTACATTCATCCTACTCACGCTTTCATTCGTGCATGTTAATGTACGCGGAGCTAATGGGGAGTGTGTGAAGATGCACTTTTGCTCTCTGCAAGAGAAGATGCACTACAGCGTTCTACGACTTCTCTGGGACCCAATGGCTTCCTTCCCGCATGGAGATGCATACAGCATGATGCTCTGTGAGCGCAAGTGTGTGCAAATATTAACTGGAAATTGTGACAAAGATGGATGGGAACATTAGGATTTGGGACACAGTAAATATGAAATTGATGTCATTCCTCTCTTGTCCCCAGTGATTTCCTGCAAGGGATTTGTTTGATTTTATTCCCTTTGCGAATAACTTTTTAAGTGTGTGTGCCCGTAGATGACCTACTTGTGTATACGTGAGTCCTGTCATGTCTTAAAACCAGGTGTATGTGCTGCTATAATGTACGGTTTCTCATACAGATAAGGCAATCTCTGCAGGTTGTAGATTGATCGTAATTCTTATCCGTCCCCCCGTTTTACACACATACACACGCATGCACAATGCCACATCATAAATATTAATGCTAGGTTCAGTCTCCCGGGCTAACAGCTTCAGTAAAGAGGACAATATACAGCCACTGGGAATAAAAAGGCCCAGAACTATGAGTCAAGGTCACTGCTAGGATTCAACTCCAGCATTCAGTCCGGCAGGGAAGATTTAGTATCATACCACAGCACAATCTCCATCTTAATAATGATAATAATAACAGCAATAATAATAATAATGTTAACAACAACAATAATAATGCTATTTGCAGAATTTGTGTGTTGCATATTCTGTAAGTTATGTAAAATCTGACTCGAGCTCTATTTATTTGAAGTCTTTCAAAACAAAGTCTTATTCATAATGATGGCCTGGCATTCATCCTAGGGATTTGCTATTACATAAGCTTTCAACTATATGATTAGAAAAGCCAGAGAGATAAAGAGGTTTCCCCATTTAGGACAAGTCTGGTTGTTTAATCTGCATTTGGATATAAATGAGCTTGAAGCGATCTTTCTATGAGAGACTAAAGGGGAGCATAGTGAGTCCATCGTGAGATCAAAAGGGCATGTGCAGTGGAGCACATCTGGATAAAAACTAATGAGACACTGAATAAAAATAAAGCACTGCGACACACTGCACAGGAAATAAACATCACAGACACGACCAGAGGAACAGAAAGACAGCATTAAGAGGAAAGAGACAACACATCTCTAATATATGGGAAACTAAGAGCTGTCACACAGCACCGTAGAAGACATGAGCCGTCCTCTCAGCTGGACATAAAACCCTGTCCTCACCCACCGGGTCACCCCAACTCAAAGCTCACCTGTCAGGTAACTATATTTGTGTAATAAAGCAGTGCAGACAGCAATCTGGGTGGTTAAAATAAATTATCTGAATCCATTTGCCTTTGCCGACTATGTGCTCAGAATTTAATCTGTTGAAGGTGGAGACATTTTGCATTAGAGTAGAGTCTGGCAGAGATAAGAGATTATTAAAAAACAAAATGACAATATGCTTAGAAATTTAAAAAAGTATTCTGCACCTTCTTATCTCATATTGAAACCTAGCCTGGCACTTTTATCAGGAATGTTGAGGACAGCTGAGAGACTACGGATGACATTCCTCGGAGGATTGAGGGCACAGATACGGAGTGGACACTATACTTCAACGGACCAAAGTCCTGCGCTGCAATTTGCCAACCAGAGTGAAGAACCCTGCAATGCAGCCAAGTCTAAATCCTCCATGAAGAAAAAAAAACAAAAAGACATGAGCAAATGAAAAGGGCACATCAGTTTAAAACCGAGCTAAAAACGCCGTCTCCCTCCCTACAGGGAGCAACAGGGGTCAGTCTGGAGCAGAACGGAGACCAACTCCCCCATTTAAACAAGTAAAGACAAATGAAAAGGGCACATCAATTTAGAGTGGACGTGAGCACGGCATCTCTTTCTCTGCACAGTGTGCCTCCCAGGGGCGGTATATTAGGCTGAAAGGGGCTCAGTGGGGGCGAGGTGCATCACTAAATAATGAACTCCTGGCGGCACAATTACTGAACATAATGGCTGCTTTCACCCCAACAGCAAGGGAAGGTGTGTATCAGTGAGTGTGTGTGTTTGTATTTTTGTTCACGTAAGTATATGCATCTCTGGGCAAAGCAGTCCCTGAGCTATTTTTCCTATCGTCTATATGCTCATTCTGATGATACTGTGAGTAAAACAAGCAGCAAGGCAAGGGGAAGTACCAGCAACGATACACTGAGCGTGGACGGTGTGTGTGTGTGTGTGTGTGTGTGTGTGTGTGTGTGTGTGTGCTTGCATGGACTTACGAAGCTCGCCCACTTTGAGAATCTCACAGAGCATCTTGGTCAGCTCAATGCTGCTCCGGCCGAACGGACACTCGTGCTTATCTTCCCGACTGCTGTTCTCCAGGACGATCTAGACACGCAGACAAATAAGCCAGACAGGAAAGATCAGGTCAAATATAGGACGACGTGGGTTTTTGGTTTTTATTCGCTCTCTGAATACAATAACAGATGTGCCAATGAATGAACAGAACTCCGATCCAGATCAGAATCCCGGAAACGTGATGTCCTTGCCATGAATCCTGCTACTCCCGGAATTTAGGGAATAGTAAAAAGATGATGTAGATCCAGATCCAGATGCAGATTGAAGATCCGGTAAGAGGTTGAGGTCTGTCGAGACCAAGACCTCAGGCCACAAAAACAGTTTCTTCTCATCAACAAGGCCCGGGACCCCCACTGATACGCACTCTGACCCCCCTTCCCCCATCATCACCCACACAGTCATCTGCTTATGATGATTGTACAACAGTTAGTCTGCTTTATTAACGATAAATTGTACAACAGTTAGTCTAAAGGGGAGCATAGTGAGTCCATCGTGAGATCAAAAGGGCATATGCAGTGGAGCACATCTGGATAAAAACTAATGAGACACTGAATAAAAATAAAGCACTGCGACACACTGCACAGGAAATAAACATCACAGACACGACTAGAATAAAGCTTATTCTATCACAGAATAAGAATATATGTCTGTGAAGAATATCACAGACACGACTTTATCTTAATAAAGCTTTATTGTTTATTCTTTTTTAACTATTGTGCACATTGAACACCAAGGCAAATTTCTTGTATGTGAAAACGTACTTGGCAATAAACTCCTTTCTGAAGCCTGGAAATGTATGTAAAGAATCTTTATTATTTGGCATCTTGCTGCTTTCAACCCATTCACACTGTCACCGGGTGGTAGAGGCAAGAATTAATGTCTGTTTTGACACTCGGAGATCCTACAGGTAAGTGGCTTTCGGACGTTTAGTTATATCATATTCAAATAACAAATTTGGCATCAGGTATGCATTCCCTGAGTGCCTCTGAGTGCTTTGTGGTTATAAGTATATGTAAAGTATTCTTTAATTTACAGTCACTGGTTTCTTGCCTTTGAAGGCCATTTTCCCATAAACATATCCATTATGGTTGAAACTATTTATGCATTGGCTGACCTTTCCTAACCCTCTAAACTATCTGCTTGGAAGACAAAAAAAAAAAAACAGGAATGAAATCTCAACGGCAAAAAATGTTCAGTCTAATTATGTCGATGGTGGCAGTGCGCCACGAATGAGGCCATCAAGGTCCCAATCATTTTAGCTGCTGACAGTTTAATTTGTGAAATTGGAGGCTGTGTTTCCTCCCTCTGGTTGACTGATAAGGCATGAGTTGGCACGACTAAAACATCTCTTTTCTCACATTCAAGTCAAGACTGAGACTCACACAATATCATTATGTCAGTACACACATTGATCGCAGGTGTAGTGATTACACTGCTGCATGTGTCAATAGAAAATCACTCTAACCTTAATGAACAAGTAGGAAACTCTAATGTCCAAACGAGTGCATGCCATCCCATTAGAGACACCATACTGTAGTTATTCTACATCACATCAGTCTATAATAATATAATACTGACAGGAACTTAATCATTTATGTGTTCATGATTTGTAGTTTTAGCTGCAAGATGATTTGGGAACGGGCCAGAAACTACAAGTGAGCTGGAGGGAAGAAGGTTTGGTAGGAAGCGGAGGCGACGAGGAGACTAGCTGAGCAGTGTGTGTGTGTGTGTGTGTGTGTGTGTGTGTGTGTGTGTGTGTGTGTGTGCCTGCATGGGACAGACCTGCATATGAAAGTGTATGTGCATGCTCACCCTGATGTAGGCGTCCGGGTGGTGTCTGGCAAAATACAGCATGTTATCCAGAGCCAGCATGCCTGGAGGGATCTGGGTAAAATCCACAGCTGGATTCACATGGTTCTGAGGGGCAGAGGAGGAGGAGGAGGAGGAGGAGGAGGAGGAGGAGGAGGGTGAGACATGGACTTTTCACACATTCAAGCAAACCTTTATTTTAACCTTTATTGGTACAATCCACTGAATGTGTTATTTATCTCCAGCACAAATCAACAGTCTGACAATTTACACAATACAAGACAAAAACAGGAATAAAGAAATCTCTCATATACAGAAGCAAACATTTTCTAACTTTGACTGATTATTTTCATAGGATGCCATCGCAGAGCAATAGGAAATCCTTTATTTTACAGTGTCAACATTTTTTGTTCTCCGGATGTGAAAATGTCCTTGAATGCACCTCTGAGGATGTGTTTCTAAAAACAGTCCATCTATATTCAGTGAATTTAAGGTTTTCAGCTGAACAACATATTTGTTTGGAGATGCATGGTTGTTTCCTGGATAGCGACGCTATCTTGAACAGAAATGAATGAATAGAGTAGAAAGTGGTTGCTGCCAGGAAGGTACAGCAGTGAATCAATCTAAACACATTAGAAATGGACAGAAAGAACTTCAAGCATACAAGATTTTTTAGGTTGGACTAAAATACCCAAAGTGTCAAGAAACAACACCCAAAACGTTGCAATAACATCGCCACGTCTCCAACGTCTACACTGCCACCTTCCATTACGTGTGAATAGTGGATGAGATATGCAGATACACGCTGCCTGTACTGTCACAGTCCATCACTCTGAATTCCCCCCAGACACTGCAGAGAACCCAGTCGACTAATGATTAAATCCACGGATACACATGCAAACACGCCACTCCGGAGCTAATCTTGAGTTTAAAAAGATGAGACAGGATGTTGAAGAGAAAAGCAACGGGACGAGGAAGGAAGGAAAACGGAGGATGAAAGAGGAATGGATGACACGGAGAACTGGCTCATCACTTTTGTAATTCTACCTGACAGGAAGCAAACTTATAGGCGCTTAGAGACGCGGGGGCATGCGTGTCTTACAGAAAATTATGGAGTAAGGGAAGAATATTCCAGCATGTTAAACAATCTCTTCTTACATAACCTGAAGATATTCGAAGGCAACAAATTATCTCAGCAGTGATAGGGTGTATCTAGAGAATTAGGGTTTGTGTACATGTGTGTGTGTGTGTGTGTGTGCGCAGTGCGTTTTGTGTCTGCAAGCTGTCTAGCACGGAAAGCAGACTGAGGATTTGAGCGTGGGTTTTTCTCCGCACTAGTGGAGACAAGGCAGTCCAATTGTCCTTATCTTTACTGAGCACACTGCAGTAGAAAGTGTGGATGAGTCCCGAAACAGCTGTGGGCTTACAACGAGCCACAGTGGGTTTAACTCCAGTTTCGGTGCTATCGTCAGACCACTGCATACAACACACACTCATATAGATGGTACATTAAAGCATGCATGCTTGAAGGTAGCAACAGGACAAGAAATTTACTAACAAAAACACACTTTAGGAGAACGTGAGTGAGAGAAGATTAAAAAAAACCCTATGGAGGAAATACTATAGGATGAGTAAGAGAGAACTGTGTTTAATGTACATACACTCAAGTACATTTTGAGGTACTTCTGCTTTACTCGAGTCCAATCCAATCAACAGCCGTCCTGTGTGGCTCGTTTAGTTTATGATCTCAGTTTTTGAGTTTGTGCAGAAGCCAGAAAAACGTCTTCAGAGAACGAGTGAATTTACGAGAGTCTTTGAAAAGGAATGCAGAACTTACAATGAAGCCCAGCTTCTTGTAGTCCCGGGTGTACATGGACTTGCGTTTCTCGATGCTGCCACTGTTGTTGGGCTCGCACTCCACGTCGAAGGCGATTCTCCGCAGCTCAAAGATGATGTCCCTCTGAGCCTGCACACACAGAGAAGAATATTTAATGTGCTGCTCAGAAGTCCATCCGTCTTTTCTTTCAGCGTTTTATAATTTAGGAATGCTTCAGCTTCGTCTCCAATGTGTGGGGTCTTGTGCTGCCCAAGGCAATCTGGCCGACAGCCACGTCTCTCCACTCTTTTTATTACTTGGCCAACCTAAAATAAATTGTTTTCCCCCAAAGCTAGTCTGATGAGGTCCAGTTTGCCTTAATTTTTCTGATGAGTTTTTTGCATAATGTAGTCAGGCATTTTTGACTCCAAACTATTTAGTCTTGCTGATGTCTCATTTTAAAAGTTAGTCTGGTGATATTATATATTTTTCTAACTGTCAACAAATCCCTTAAAAACACAAAATCAGACTGAATCCCAAAGCTGGATTTATCTTATTCCTCATTACCACAGTGTTCCATTGTTGACCAAAAGCCACACTGCTGCATTACTTCATTATGATGCACATGGGCACTATAGACATACACCGCATTGCTGTCAAAAATACTTAAAAATGCATATCAATACGCAGCTGAAAATAGTCCACAACACATATCATTTCCTCCATTTTAAGTGGTGTTCGTTAAAACTATAGCACTCAGTTGAAAAGTATTGACAGACTAAAACAGTTATGTTGACAATAACAGAAATATAGAAGCATAATATTAGAAGCCTTCTTCTTTAAGTTGTTATGTATCATATTACTTCCTTTTGTTGTGTCGATTGCCAATTATTCATCATTCACAGTCCCCCACCTGGTCCTGGGGATCCATCTTGGTCATCATGCGGTCCTCCAGCAGGTTGAAGGTGAGCACCTGCAGGACGTACAGCTGGTGGGCCATCTCGTCGTTGATGGGTGTGGGGCTCCGGATCACATTCTGCACGGTGTGGAGGACAAACAGAGGAGGAGGAGGAGGGAGGAAGAAGAGCAGGGGGGAGAGTAAGACAGAGAGGAAAGGTGTTAGATTGCCAAAGAGAAGGCGAGGGTGAGAGGACGGGTTTTGGGGTCAGAAAGATGAGATGTGGATTTTTTGGAGGAAGACAGTATGAGATAATGAAGGAGAACGAGAGGATTTGGGAGTAAATCACCAGGATTAGAAAACAGAAGTCAGACGGGGGAACAGGAGAGGGAGAAACGAGATTCAACACGAGGGTGGAAGAGAGACAAGGGAACAGGTGTGAGACAGTAAGTACAGTAGATAATAACCAGCGACATGAGACAGGGACGGGTGTCATTTCCTTTCTGATATCACACTGGTGCAGAGGCATGAACCTGAACAGAGATAAAGAGAGACAGACAGAGAAGGAAACACAGAGAGGGATACAATGGAGAGGTAGAGAGGAGAAGGTCATGTTAGACTTACACTGAGAATGATGGAGCGCAGCTGTTTCTGGGCGAGAATGTGGGCCATCTCCTATAGAGGGAGGGAGAGATAGAGATAGAGAGAGGGACAGGGAGAACAGAGGGAGAGAGGCGATTAGAAACAATATATCAATAAACCCACAAAATATAGATATTTCTTTTAAGGGTTTTCTACATTGAAATGAGAAATGAATGCGGGCAAAAATAAAGAAAAACTGCCACAGCGCACTGCAAAGTCTGCAGCGGCCGGCTGTAGAAAACAAGAAAGCCATCCCAAAGAAGAACTTAATCTTAAAAAAAGGGGGTGCTAAATGCACTAATTGATGCCTTCTACAGCGCATACTACAAAGTGTGCTAATCAAGGGTGCACTTACTGTCAGGGGACAATTTAGGATGTCCACAATGTGCTCATCAAACTACCATATCGTGTGCAGTGAGGAAACAAAGTCAGAGACAGAGAGACAGAGAGAGGGTGAGTGAGTGAATGTGGGGAAAAAAAGAGAGTCTGAGAGGAGATTTTAAAAAATATATATTTTCTGTCAGTGGTGCAGCTTGTGGAGGAAGGGGGGGGGGGGGGGGGGGGGCAACGGAGTCAGCAGAATGGCGGGGGAGAGTGGGGGATCATAATAATAGCTTTACTGATGGTCGAGTCTTTACCACAAACACACACACAAGTAGCATCAACCACATAAAGTTGCTAAAGGTTGCTGCAAACCGACCGCATGAATGCGATTTGTGCAGATCCTTGTTCAATTACAAGAATGTGCACAAACAACGGGTAAAAATGAAACACAATCTGTATGCAGCGTTGCCGTGGAGCTTATTTATGCCTCGCATGTCTTCAACTTTGTATGCTGCATAGGAGAAAATCTGTGGGTGAGCATCATTCATTATTAATGTCAAAGCACATCGCTGGACACGACGGTGCTGATTCGAGGGGGATCATGTGATCAGCTGCAGGGCAAAGCGTGACATAGGTGAGAGAGAGAGAGAGAGCGAAGGAGAGGGACGAGCAGCGAAGTGAGAGCGTGGTCGAGCAAAAAATGTCACTTCTGTCGAGAGGAATGGAGGGAAAGACGAGCGGGGCAGGAGGACGTGGACTTTCACGCTCGCTGTTCGACTAGATTTTACACTAGACCGGAGACGGGTTATAAACACATGACACAAAAACACATACAGGGACACAAAGGAAACCACACATCTGAACGTACCGTGTAAAACACTACATCATCATGCCGATTACAGTATGTGCCTCACCTGTCTCTTCTCCTCAGGAGCTTTGAGGAAGAGAGCATTGATGACAGCAATAGTGTAGGTCTGAATGTCTTGATCAGTCCTGGAGTTAGAAAACAGCAGAATGTTAACTACTAAATGGATCATTATCACCTAACCATGTGGTAATTTAATCATTAAGATAATACATCTACATACATACAGCTTACTGATCCACTTACCCTTGAAGATGTGGGATGAGCTGCCCAATAGTGATCTCTTGTGCCACCTTGTGGTAAAGATCCTGACTGTTGAGCACCATGGACTCCAGGATGGCCAGGGAGCGCTGCAGCACCGCTGTGTCCATCGCCGATTTGTTCACGTAGCTGGCGATCTGCAGGAAGGCCAAAGCAAGGGGAGATAAAGAGCCTGCAGCAAACACTACATAATTTATAAGGTACAACGTGAGGTCAGCAAAACCTTTGCTTTTACTTAGTTGTTGTGATCGTGCATATAAGGTAACAAATAATTGTGTCAAAGGGATCAAAGAAGTGATGTGTATGTTATTTAACAGCTTTTATTTGACAAATATCATCACCAGACTATTTTGAGAAATTAAGAAAAGCCACTGGTTGGCATCAGGAGACATGATTAAACTTCCTTGTGTTTATCACAAAGGCCCTCAAAGAGATGATCTGATTGTTAAATCTAAACTTTCCCCAACAGATATAAAGTAAAAGCAGGATTATAAATGTCCGCCAAGTAAGTCCCTGTTAAACTCCGGCCCTGTGTAATGAGACATTTTCTTGGCTGACCTTCTTGATGAAGGCCACAGAGAAAGTGTCCCAGGAGACGATGCCGTGGTCCATCAGCTCCACGAAGGCCGTCAGAGTGAAGGACAGCAGGTCGCCAAAGCTACACGATAAACACACACAGAGACACACATAGACCAGAGGAAACTTCTCTCCCGCAGATGGCTTGGAGCTGTGTATAGCTGCTAAGCCCAGATGGCTTGGAACATAACGAGGAATGAGCGGTCAGCAGAGAGAGAGAGAGAGAGAGGACAGAGGAATGCGAGATTAATGCTGCAACCAGGTTTGCTGAAAAAAGATGGAGAAAAACAGGGAGAGGAGAAGAAATGGGAAAGAGGTTTGTCGATGCAGCGCAGACAGACTGGCCTTCGACAAACAGCAGCGGCTGTCAGAAGGCCAGCAGGAGCCGGGCAGCACAGCGCGGTGTTAAATCAGGACCAGAAAGCTACAGAACGGAGTGAAGTCATGCAGTTACACAAATATCAGGAGAAATAAATCAGAGAGTCACGAGAGGCCAAAGCAGGGAACACATTAAACAGCTGTTTTATCTGAGACGTAGTACTGCTGGAAGTACTTAATGAGACACTTAGAAATCAGAATCAAGCGTTTTAGCTCGCATATAACCCGTAGTTGACTGGAGTGTTATTTCTGCTTTTACAAAACGGTTCGGGAAGCTCCAAACGGTCAGGTGTTTTATGGCTTCGCCAATACGTTTTGCGATACTGACCTCTGCTGCTTAAGATTGGCATTGCAAAAGCACCATCAGTTTATCACTTGCATTGTGTCAAGGTGATATGAAAATATACAACTTCTGCGGAGCGATAATCCAGCAAAAATCTTAAATCTAATTTTTTATTGAGAAAGCAGCAATCTTATGATGATCTCATATTTGTATTTTTGCTGAGTATGGTGTCTTTTCAGCTCCGAAACAAAAATGATAAGAAATTGAATAATTAACCATACAGGATGCAAATATTGTTACAGATGTCTGTGTGATTAGTGAACAGTTTAATGGGCGATAAGCAACCCACAGCACGAAAAAGACTTTTACAGATGGAACTGGGCATTTAGAGGACATACTGTACTTAACTACACAAAGCGACACGACATCTTTAGAGGCTATATTAGATCAAATAAAGGAAAACTTGTTGATTGAGGGATGATGTTCCTGCAGTGATGGAGGCCATTGGCTAATAAAGTTGAAGAGAAAGTATGAAAAGTTGAGTGAGTGAGCTCAGAGACAAATCCCTCTGAAAAGCACCGCTTTGTAAAGAACACCAAGATTTACTAATTAAGGGTCACTATTAAGAGTAAGAATATGTCTTTTTTTTTCTAAATAAATTTTAGAAATAAATCTTGGCTTTCTTTCAGTCTGTGTTGAAGAATTAGGAAGTCCTTCGAGTCTGTTGCCCAAAACCACATGCAAAATAAATCAAAGTGCAACACCGATTTCTAAATGGAAGCCTGGAAGTGGCCGTGTTAAATATATATGTATATATTATTTCCCATAAGGAGCAAGGGGCTAGAGTCTTAATCATGCAGACTCGGCCAGCAGGTTAGGAAGAGCACAGAGCCAATGATGTTACCCGGCCGGGGGGGAAGGGGAGGGGCTTACCAGGGCTTCATTATCTTCTGTAGTTTCTGATAGCGTCTGTAAAAATTTGAGAAACTTTGGCGTCAAAGGTGGGAAACAAACAACCAGCACAGAGCAGGGAACAACACACATCACACCCTGGTGTCAAGTTCATGCGTAAATGTCCCTGAAAGAAGAGACCAGACTCCAATCAAGTCTGATACACATCATACAAATGATTTCTGAGTCTGAGGATTTCATTTCAATATTTCATTCAAGATAAACGTTCATACACTGAACAAAATAGCATTTACCTCCGTTGTACAGCAGGACTCTCAGAACCTGTGCAAATCCAACCCAAACTGTCTGCATGGATAGATATCACTTGAGGTAAGTGAAACATTTTTTATTTTCCCTTAATTTTTTAAAGCAAAAACACCCCGTAACGTGTTGGCTGAAGTTGCACTGTACATTCTGCACACCCACATTAGATGTTCCATGTTTTAGCCAGTAGAGGGCGATGTCTGCCTTTCACTTGTGCTTGTATTGGCAGCAGCAGCAGCAGGATGCTAACTTAGTTCCACATGAAAACAGTACAACATCTCTGGCAGAAGCATTAGATCACAGCACCGCTCTGCCCTCAAGAGTCTCCAGCACTGAGCCTCTTGAATAATTACCGTCCACCAAGTTGGTTGGCAGGCACACTAATGAGTATGTGTGTGTGTGTGTGTGTTTGTGTGTGTCAGACACTGATACCTATCTGCTTGTCTGTTTCATAAGCTCCTTCTGTTGAGATGGAAATACAGCAGACACACACGCACACGCACACACACACACAACTCTTGAACTCTCCAGTGCTGAATAACTCATGTGCTGGTAATCTACATAAAACATATTTAATGAAAGTGCCAGAAGCAAAGTGGAGTCAACATCAGTGCTGCTGTGATGGCTCCTAGCTGTAAGATCAAACAAGGGTCAAATATTTGCTAATTTGAACATTATATGCAAAAAAGAAAAATAGAAGAGGCTGCAATGATTTCCAGTCAAACAGTGAAACCGGGCGTAATGCTAGAGGCTGCTGTCTCGTATTCAGAAATAGGAGATCATTAAGTGGTTTCTGCTGAAGAGGAGACCTTAGATTTCACACTGGAAGACAGTACAAAACAATCCGGAGCATAAGAGCAGAAATCATTCCGTTTAAGAAAGGGTTCGTTCAATTTAAGAATCCACGGCAAATAATTGTTTAAATTGCTTTCCCTGCAAACATAAATCAGTGTGTGCTTGTGACTTGTACTCACGTAAGTGCCTATTTGACATTGTGTGAGTGTGCATTTACAACATGAGTGTCTTTAGAGCCGAGACCTTATGCAAGAAAAACGACTCTTCCATCCGTCTTTTCTCCCGCTGGGTGAAAGGGGACGAACGATGAGAGATGCACGAGGCAGAAAATGAGAACGTCCCGGCCGGCTGCTGCATCATATGTCTGCTTGTATGTGCATATGTGTGCACGTTAGTGTTTGAAACGCCTGCTGATACTTTGCTCTGGGTTTTTACTCTCTCTGCATAGTAGGCATCACACACACACACACACACACATCACTCAAACACACACACACACATCACTCAAACACACTTCCCACTGGCATCACGGCTGAGAAATTCCACCTCAGCAAAAAATGTCCTCTCTTTAACCTTCAGTTGAGTTGAGTCTCTAGGGCCACACAACACACAACACACACACACACACACACACACACACACACACACACACACACACACACACACACACACACACACACACACACACACACACACACACACACACACACACACACACACACACACACACACACAGGATCTGCTGAACAGTCACAAACCAGTGCAGAGCTCTCTTCTCACTTCTGTGTAATGTCACTATAATGGCAAACAGGAGCCCCTAGGCATGATCTTCACATGCCAGTTCTTCTCTTCCAGCTTTAGAGTGTGTTACGGGATCGCGTCCTGGCTGTGGATCCTGTGCAGATGGCCTCTGAAGCTATGCCACAGGCCCTACTGGACGTAGCAGACGTAGACCTCCTCAAAGATGCAACCGCAGATATATTACGCAGAAAGGCTCCTGTTCAGCATGAAAGACATTTTTCATATCCAACAAAGACAGTTATTTCCCCAGAATGTGAAAGAATAGCAACAGCTTTTGTCTACCACTGATTGTAAGGTAGCAGCTTTCTTTTCAGTCCCTAGACAGGACAAATGTTCCCATTATCTAAGTCACAAGGCGAATATAAAAACAGAAACAAGATTTCTTCAGGAGCAGGCCTGATAATGACACATCTACCCAGTGGTGCCATGACATCCTAATGTATGCTGAACAACAATCGGCATCTACAGAGAGACAGCTGCTGCACAAGATGATTTGAGGAGAGACACTGAACGGAGAGCAGTTCAGTCCGCTGAGTGGAACCTCATCAGAATGCACAGTGCAACAACAACCAAACCCCTGGATTCTCACTCACCTCAGATCAGTGCAAAAACTCCACCTGATAACTGAGATGCCAGACATTCATTCCCCAAACACACAATCAACTTAAGCCAAGTGAGATCAAACATCATGAGTGGGGAATAGAAAACCACAGGAACTCGATATTCTTTCAATCTACTATAAACTACAAAATTCAAATTCATCACACAAAGAGGATTTGGAAAACACCGCAGCGACGAAGGAAATACAAACCAAAGAAAAGAGATGGACAATTTGACTTACTCAGTCCCGCTCTCCACCATCTGAGTGAGCAGGGAGATGCCGTCCAGGTTGATGAACTCTTGGGCGAAGGTGATGTCCCGCGACGCGTTGGCCAGGTCCTTCAGAGACTCCAGCTTGGCATCCATGCTGGACGACTGGATCCGTTCATGAAGCTGGACGGCAGTCTGGTACTGGAGTGGAAAGGAAAAGGGAAAACATTTTTTTAAATGCCTTGGGATAGTAAAAATAACGTTTATAGCCTCCGTGCATCCAAAATGGTCAGTGCTCTTTTGTACCAAGAAGGGTATTTTGCAAAGAAATAAAACATACAGGAGAGGTGGTCAAGCGCAGGATCGATCCATTCTTAATGTCGTTGCGATTCTGTGGAGATTTACAACAAAAAACGAAGTTAGCGAGCACTTGAGGAACATTTTTACATTGTCGCCTGGATTTAACAAAATAAACATGTAACCAAACCTTTTCTGTGATGTAGAAATTTGTGGCATCAGCAATCTGCAGAGCAAAGTTCTCATGGTTCCCCAAGGACCACCTAAAATCCATTAGATGAAGAGAGGGAAAAAGATTGCATAATGTGAAGAAAAGTGGAGAACATCTTATGTAAAATTCGGCTAATAGGATTTAAGTATGGAGATAGATAGAGAGGGCTTTTGCTAGAAGCTCCCTGGAGAATTATTTCCAAACCCAAAGGCATGCAGCACACAGAAGGAGCGACTGCAGACTCACCCCTCACACACTTCTTTAATGATGGCCGAGAGAGGCTTTTTCTGTGGGAGAAGAGAAAACTACATTTAGTCCACAGTCGGAGCTCGAGTTCCTAAAACAGTGGTCAACTCTGAGTGAGCTGCAATTATTTTATATTATAGGACTGGAACAATGAGAGGCTGTTCTTCAGTAGCCTGCATTTAACCGACTGCTGATGTAGGACCAGTGACCGTGTCTGTTGCACCATTCTGTCTTCAGCATGATTGAATACGAGACTGCTTCCACATCACATCAAGTAGCTTTTCTGTTGTACGATAAAGTTTATGTCCCTTCTAATCTATACTATATACTGTAGGATATGCTGTACTTTTTACAGCATCAAAACAAGTCATTTTTTATACCTTCCATCCCATAACATAATGATCTTCTTATCCCTTTTCCCATTTAATGAAATATGCCAAACTTTCAGTTAGGCCTGCCATGATCATTTTACATTATGAACTTATTGTGTGATATATGAACATCACCTTGATCATTTTTTTTGGGCCTCGATATTGCCTGTTTTGTTTACACGTGTTTGTTAACATAAAAATGTCACTAACAAGGGGAAACCCTTCTATTATAAGACTTTGTGGGCATTGTGAATAAAGTTAATTTTATTCATTGTTTTATTTTATTTGTGTATAATTGAGATTTTTTATATTTCCACATTCCAATTCTGTCTGAATGTGTTTATATAGTCTTAAGAATTAAATGCTTATCGCTTTATTAAAAAGGCTGCATTTGCACTATTATACTACTTTATTATCATTATATCAGTGGGATAACATAATCTTAAAATAGCCTATGTTCAGTTGCATTATGGGACATCCATTTTTTTAGGAGCTTGAACCATACTCTAGATTAAAAGTCAGGATAGTTGGTCTCTGACCATCTTTAAATGCTGTCCTCCTTTTTTTACTTATAGTTACGTGTCTGTTATCCATACTGTGCCCAACGTAATCTTCAGGCATGAGCTAAAACTAAAACCACCAACATCCTCAACACAACAGTTTCACGAGCGTCTGTATACACGCTTCACTGGGGATTACCCTGAGCAACAAGAGAGGCTGCTTCAAAGAGCAGTTCGCCGTAGTGATGAAGATTTACAGAGAGAAGATAATGGTGGCAAGATGACGGGCATACAGTATATGACAGGGAAACAAAGGCAATGAGGTGACAGAAGAAGAGAGGAGGCTTTTATGTGAACATAGAATAAAAAAAAAACTGGATAAGATAAGATAAGATAAGAAGGGAAAACAACAGCAAACACAGGAAGGGGGAGAGAGGAGGAGAGTGGTGGGGGAGAATGAAGAACAAACAAAGTGCATATGGAGGAACGAGGTGACAAATATAAGGAGGGTGTGTGCATAATGCCAGGCGGGATTAACTTAATATCCGCTCCCTCGCCACTGCTGGCGTCCTCAGGCTTTCTGGGACGTGTACGCTGTCAGACGGCAGTGAGCACGCACAATTTGTGCAAAAATGTGTGTTTCAAGAAGCATTTTAATGTTACATGGAACTGAAAAAAATGATTGAAAAAATATCAAAATTCTGCGGAAAAAAATGTTTAAAAAGCAAGTTCATGAACACTACTTGAATAATCTGGGTTTCCACAGCAAATGTTCAGAATTTCTTAGTTCTACTGTGGTTTCTTTGATAATGAGCAAATTATTAATATGCTCACTCATCAGAGAAAGAGCAACGGTTTGCAATATTTTAAAAGACATTAATCCACTTGTGCATTGCTTGGAGCAATTCCTTCTCTCGTGCATGATCAAAGACGTTTCCGGATTCTAATTGTATTATTAATAACCTAACACATTTAAATGCGTTTCTGTTTAAACAATATAAAAGATGATATATTACTACATGTGCAACACTTTTCAGAACTTGTATTAAGTGGAACGGGGACTTTACATGTTTAGCTCCTGTATCACCACAACATTAGAGAATTGTATCAGGGCTTTGATGGAGTGCTACGGTTGTGCATCGGGATTTTCTTTCTTTAGAAACAGATTTGATTTTTGTTAATGTATCTTTTATTCTACCTCATCAGAGATTTAGCTTGTTTAACATACTGTATATTGAAGTTATCATCATCATCATCATCATCATACACAGCCTATTTAAGTTTAGAATACATTTGGGTTGGATCGTCGAATACTCTTCAATGTTTCCCTGGTTATCCCTTCCAGAATCTCTTTTCTCCTCTCATAACGGCTTCAATATCTTCCTTTTATCTTATTCCCTCTGAGGTCTTAACACATATTGCTTTGCCTACCCTCTCATCATCGGCAAGCTCCACCACCTCCATGATCCCATCTACTACTCGATCACTCCCCTGTCTGAACTCCCACCAAATCTTCCTCGCCCTTACCGTTACCTCCACTATACTATTCACGTTGAGCATTGGCATGAATGGGAAACACACAGCTGCAATCTGCAGTATAATATCTTATATTAAAATCTGATGTTCTTGGGCTCTTGAGTGGCAAAACAAATATGTGAATTTAGGTTTGTTTTCGTCACACATGAAAAAGATGTTTCTGTAACCAGGCAACGACACAGTTTAACATCGGTTTAATGCCAGAACCATAGTGTATAAAATACAGTCACAGTTTATTTCCCTTTGGTTTGACTTAAATTCTCCTTTCCATCCTTCCCGTCCAACCCGTCCCTGTTCTCTATTAAGTTTCTGACAAACAATAACAATATTACAATTGTCTGTACTTGTACCAATTCCACAGCTTTCCAGCACAAATGTCGGACTTTCGTGCCTGCGGGGCATTTAAAGTATTTGGAGAGAAATCACAGTGGGACTTATGCACACACACACACACACACACACACACAGCTGTTCGTAAAAGGAGGAGGAGGACAAAACAACAGAAATCCGGAAAAAAAGCATATACACCCAGATGTCATCACACACACATACACACACACACACACACACACACAAATAGTAACAACGCAAACACACCCACACACAATTTGACTTATGCACAGTTGTACCCACATATAAAAAAGCAGAAAACACACACACTCTGGGTCTCAAGACAGCGCAAGCAGCTGTAGCCCACTCCCCATCGCATGACTCAGACAGCCATACGCTGCTGCAGGCGCCTATTGTACAGAGGAGATGCAGAGGGAGGAGGAAGAGGTGGGGGCTGATGGTGGAGGACAAGAGAGGAGGAGGCGCGCAACGCTACTTTCACAGTTACAACAAAAGATGGGGAGGAGGAGTGAGAGGGGGAATGAACAGGAGAGGAAGCATAGGAGGACAAGGAGGAGGATGCAACAGATAGGAGGAACAAGAGAAAGATGACAGGGAGAGATAAGAGTTAGAGAAAAGCAGAGGAAGGGGGAGGGGGGGAGGGGGGGAGGCGAGGTGGCTGCCTACAGATGAACGATGAAAAAGCTGAGGAAGAAGAAGGCGTTCAACAATTCAGACCGCAAAGCCCGGCTGATAAACGGTCATTAAATACCAAAAGCGACATCCCTAAATCGACACTTGAGTGTCTAAAGGACCGCGTGGCAAAAGCCAGAAGCACATGTACGCCGTAGTTGTACGTTTCATTCAGTGGTTCATCCATTGACAAGGGAAATCATGGCTTCAGTTGCCACGGTGACTCATAGCTTGTACACTCATTAGCCCATCTGTGAGTCACACACACACACACACACACACACACACACACACACAGCTGAATGAGTCTCATTGACGATATCGCTGTTCACCTTTTGACCATAATTTACAGCGACCACATCATGAAAATCCAAATCCAGTTTCAAATGCATTATAGATTCTAGTCTAGGTCCTGCTTTTGACACTTCCAACTCAACAATACTCAACATTCACAATCTGTACCTCCACCTGAATTAGAGCTGACTACATTTAAAAATAACCATGTTATTTATGAATGAGGAACAATCGTTTATTTAATTCACATTCACATTTTACTGTCATTGCTATGATTTCCCAGTGGGCTTTGCAGTTGAATCAAGTTTTTTTTTACACCTACCTGGTCTATCTCCATGAGCTTGGGGAAGGCCCCCGGCCACTCAATGGCCACCTTGACAATGTCTGCCGGCGGCGGCATGATTGACGGGGAGGGGGGGAGGGGTGGGGAGGTCGGGTGGTGTGAGTCTTTCACTGCCTCACACCTCTGTCACTACTTCTGGAGGCCGCTCATCCAAACCTGCAGGACAAGAGTGAAGGGAAGGAGAGAGAGGCAGATGGAGGAAGACAGAGGTGGATGGGAATGAAAAGAGAGGGGGGAGAGGAGAAAATGAGGCACATTAGTCAAGAGCTTGCTATAGTTTGCTTGCATTAGTGTCCTCTAAATTCAAAGAATATGATAATGGAGGAAGGTCGACAAAAGAGCAGTGCTGAAATATACATAGGACAGGAGTATGCAGCACTCTGGAGACGGCACATCAGCACCTGGTAAATTCACTCTGGCAAGAGAAGCTACTGAACAGCTCCAATAATTCATTTTCATACAACATTTAAAGAATTAGAGGAAATTACTCAATTGACCCACTTACATGAGTTTTCTGTTATTTGTGCCCACACACACACACACACACACACACACACACACACACACACAAAGTATACACACTGGCGTCTTATATTATCATCACCATCTGAGGCTCCCCAGCTGCAGTGTATAAGGGTCTGTGATCAGCACTAGTGTCGACACCACACATGCATCACCTGCCATCTCTAGTCGTTGGCCCACAGCTGCAACTCATGTTTATGACATCATGGTTGACACTAAGAAAACTTTATGGAAATTCCTGCAGATGCCTGCACTTAAAATCATGTTCAAATACACAGTTCAACCCAATTATACACACTAAAGCAGACAAACATATTTTTTTTTTCTTTTTTTACCTTTGAGACTACTTTTTCAGAGGTAGCCCAATTTAATTTGCAGCTGTTGACACACAGAACAGTAGGACACGCTGGGGCAGAGCTTAATTCAAATGAAAGTGTAACTGCTAATGAGGTCACAGCCTGCGAGTGCACTGAATAGTTACAATGTGCTCCGTCTCCGGGACCTTGCCTCAGTTCAGCCATTTAAAGACAGAGCAGAAAGACAGGCAACAACTTGGCAGCATTTTGCCACGACTTCCAAGTATACGACTCCTTCAAGACATTTTCACAGGCAGAAAAAGCAGCATCTCTCACTGAAGTGATGATGCAGCACTTTTACAAACAGCCAGTAAGCCTGCAGGACAGCGAGAGCTTTCAAGGCAGGTTAGTGGCTGTTTGGGCTAAAAGTGCTTCTTCTTCTTCCTGTGTGAGGCAGGGAAGTCCGTTCAAACTTTATGGTGCAATATCAAATTGTGGTTTGCTATATTTTTTTTTAAAGAAGATGGAAAATCCGGAGGAAAGTTGCTAGGGAAATCAAAAATAGGAAGTAAAAGCAATGGACGGAGAGAAGACAAGGAGGGAAGGATAAGAGCATTTGTTGGACGTTCATTTTACAGTGAGTCACACAACAGACAAGAAATAAAAGCTGTCATGTCAAAACACAACTGAAATACCCTGGTACACGCACAGCAACAAACACACACCAACGCTCGCTCCTCTTCAAGCGAACGCACACATTCAGACATCGGACCATCGGATCCTCCTGGGTAGCGGCTCGCTGGCGTCCGTCCCTGTGCAGAGGACAACTGTGATATCTGACAGAGGAACAGGCAGCCGGCTTGACCTGAAACCCTGTGGCTTTCTAAAATAAGCCAGTTAGAAGTTCCGCGGTGGAAAAAAACAGCCAAATCACAGACACTCTGAGTCCCCATGGGGAGAGCTGGGGTAAAGCCACTTCTGTGTGCTCGCAGGGGGGTCTAATGAAATCCACCACCAGCACGCGGTTATCAAGTGGAAAATGTACCATCGATATCCAAGAAACCAAGTGAGAAAGGCATTAATAATTTACTTCCTGGCCTGTCTAGAAAACTTGGATCATCCTAGTTCCTGGTTTAGAAGCTTTCTTACATATTTAATCTCAATCAATAATGCATTAAGACTGGCTCAGAGTAATTCCTGGGAGAAAACTACTGAGCAGAGTAGTGTTGATATGCATGTGTGCATCAACACGGGCTAAAAAAAAGAGACTGATGACATGTGTGCTCAAAACACTGACCTCAAATGTTTTTAAGTGCATGTCTGGAGTCTGTGTGCTACTGTGCAGCACACGCGGTGCCATGTGACATTCATTTTTTTTTTTTTTTTTTTTAGTGTGTTTGACGAGCATGTAATAATCTAAAGATAGTTTACGTAATGAGAGCGGCCCGGCGTTGTGTGTGAGTCACCCCATAATGATCCACATAGCCTTTATTCAAGGGCCCGTTACCATGGCAGCTGCTGCATCAATAGCTCGAGATGTGGATGCATCTTTCTTTCCAAAGCGCGTGTCATACTCAAGTCACGTTTGTCACAACTCCCCAAAATATGACTCACTCCACCCCTCCGCTTTGAATTTGAACCATTGAAAAATGAGCGAGTATGTTCATTGAAGATTAGAGTGGTTTTGGAGCATATATTAAATACTTTGTGAGACTCTGTGCCTGCAGTGGCGTTCAGAGTACGCAGCTGTGCATCTCTGCGTTTCCCTTTCCCTCTGACTAATCAGCTGCAACCTTACGCAGAGAAAATATCGCTTCTGGTCACCGTTCTGGAAAAAGCAAGGTGGTGAGTAAGATGTGGAAAACTTTATGGACTACTTCCTGAAACAAACATGTATAGTTTTAAGAACATCAGCCAATGTTAATTCGGTGTTAGAATAAACAAAATAAATGTGTCTCATGATGACAAGCCTTGCTTCAGATATACAGAGAAGGTGTGAATGAGTTTAATTCAGATAACAGCGTGTTAGTCATCTACAGATTCTCATCCTTCTCAAATATGACTGGCAGTCAGTGAAGGCTCTTGAGACGAACTGGTTTTAACCATGCTTTGCGGAATGCTTGCAGGGATTTCAATGTCGGTTTGCATGGATTGCTTTCAACTTTTGTACAGATATTCATGTTCCCCTGAGGATAAAATGCAACAACGTTGGTCCTTTGATCCTCCAACTCTTCAACTTCACCATGAGATTCACATTTTTAGTTTTGGACATGTAATTTGGTTCAGATCTCCTTGTCTTCCTCACAGTGAATTCTGTCTGCTGAACTAATAACGTCCCCGTTAATGTCTTTGTGTTCGTTGCTTATTAGTTAATGTTAGCATGATAGCATTGTTAGCATGCTGATGTTAGGCACAACAGTCCTTTTAACTAAATGTAACTAAAGTGCAGCCTCACAAACTGCAGACCCTTCGTCTCATTTCAACTCCACAAAAGAGCGGACCTAAAAGGATCATTTTACTTTATTGTTTTTTTGGCCATCATTCCTATCAGGAATGCCAAAAATGGCACTTTCATCACTGATGGGCTCAATAATAAGATTGAAGGATTTTTTTCTGGTAGTAGCTAAGGAGTAAGCCACCTTGCTTCCTCCTCATCACTATTGGCGGGCAAAGTTCATGAGCTGAAGTTTACGTGAGCATTTCTATTATAGTGGAAACAGGAGTTTAGATGGGTGACAGAGAGAATGTGGGGAAACTCCCGATTAATTTACTTAAATAAAGATTAAACATGGCAATAGTTTTAGTCTGTGTTGTTATTCGATAACCACTCGGAAACAATACAATTTGTATATATTATATATATTTCTTAAAAGGTTTTAAACATGCACTTAAGTTTGATTAGCCAAACTAATTTAGAAGGCAAAACTAAGGGAAATGACAAAGTTTATACCCAAACTGTCGGCAAGCAAGTTCAATAAATTGAGTGGGATAATATATCTGTGGATATTAGCTAGGAGCAGGTATAGCAGAATCTGGGTGTCTGTGGGCAAAAGATTGGGAACAGCAGTACAGAAATGCCAAAGATATATTTGAGAAACAGAGAAGCTATAAAGCAACTGAGGGTTGGTCTGGGATGATTACAGCTCACTGGTGAGTGCAATACTGTCATGATAGAAACGGAGAAGACAGTTCAGTAAACTGGAATTATACTTTACAATGGAGTGTAACGTTCTTCTTTTCATGTGAAGTCAAAATATAAGGCTATCCTCCTGACTGAGGATATGTTTTGGTTTTCCAGGAAATACTGTGTGTGTGTGTGTGTGTGTGTGTGTGTGTGTGTGTGTGTGTGTGTGTGTGTGTGTGTGTTCTGAGCATCTTGTCATCATCTTCCGAGAAGTACAGATGACTCAGAGATGGACGGCCTTGAGGCTTATTGATTGGAGACACACACACACACACACACACACACACACAACCACACACACAACCACACACACACAACCACACACACACACACACACAAATTTAATTGCTGACAGCCACAGTAAATCCCTTGAAAATGGGCTCAAACATAATTGAGACACACAACGGTTCAACACTTGGGGACAACACGATACGGAGTTGAATATCACGATAACGATATTATTTACGATAAACGACAAGTTAAAGTGCATCATTTCTGCCCTTTCTGCTTAAATACAACAGCATTTACCAAATGAAAGTTAATCATTTCTCTATATTTATTGAACAATTCGAACCTTGAACTGAACACCAATAAAGAAAGTGGCTGATCGCAATAACGCCATCTTTCACGACGTGTTGATGATGATAAAACAATGTATTGTGCAGCCCTATTCAACACACCAGCACAACTTCAAAGCAAGTTTCGCACGAATGTTCCTCAGGTGTTTGTCTTCGATATTCCCTACGTGTCATCATGAGTGTTTACTGTAGCCGGGGGGCTGTATATCAATTCCCAATCTGTCGCTCTGGCATCTCATCACAACCTCCTTACAGTGTAAATGAAGCCTTGTTATCGAGCTGGCGGCTGTCAGAGCACATCATGTAAGAGCAGGTGATGTGCTGCGACCCGGTTCAGTTGACTGAGTGTGTGTTTATTTTTCTCTCTGCCACAGGTTTAAACAAGCTAACAGGACACCGACCTCACTCCATCTTTTTTTTATTTGCAGGAGCACATTGTCGGCATCCGACCTCGCTTCCTTCCTTTCCTCTTTTCCGCCATTCATTCATTTGGTCGACCACATCCGACGTTTCTCTATTTCCTGCCAAGTCTCTTTCTCCCCTCAGAACATATTATTTTGCAGATTGCCCACAAAACATAAATCAGACCACGAAAAAAAACAACAGCCTCTGCAATCTCTTCTTCATTCATTTTGACATTCGTAATCTTTCCATTGTTTAATTGTACTAATGTGTGCAATAACACTGCCAAAAACCATCACCACCACTCTAAACGGGCTGCGGTCCAGCGAGGTATTGTAATCTGTGAATGTGTGGAGATAATCTGTCTTCAAGCACTCGGCCACCTGCCGTAAACAGAGAGGCATGTGCCGCTGGGTTACAGCAGCCATTATTTCTCAGGATTAGCTCCAAAAGAGTGGGGAGGGGAAAAAAACTAAATCTCATGTTACCCTGTGATCTGATCTGGTGCCCGAGGTCGGAATTAGGGAACAAAACCATCAATAAAGAAGGGAGAGAGGGGGTAAGAGGGGAGCAAACGGACTTAGAGAGAAGGTGTGTGATTTGTTGGGCAGCAGAGCAGTGCTGGGTTTCACCTCAATAATTCATGATGTGTAATGTGAGGGTCACATCGTCTGTAGAGGGGGAGGAAGAGAGGAGATCGAGAGATGAAGGGGAGCAATGCAAGTGAAGATGAGGAGACAGAGAGGGAGGAAGGGGGTGATATGTAATAGATATTAATGGATGGCAACAATAAATAATGAAAAGTAGATGAAGAGGAGTATGATGAATGAAAAAGCAAGGTGGAGAGAGAAGAGAGGAAAAGGGCAGAAGAAAGTGAAGAAAAGAAGATGATAAAAGAGCAAAGAAGAGTTGACAGAATAAGAAAAGCAGCAAAAGTTAGAAAGCCAAATGTACAGAGCATGAATACGTCTACTGCTTGGAAAGGTCACTCGTTACATTTCAAGCTCTTCAAAAGAATCCGCCAAAACCACTTTCTTATAACGCACAATGACTTTCAAAGCATTTTAATTAGAAACAAACTGGCATGAGGTGGTGAGAGAAAAAATGCCTTTCTGCTGTATTTTAGGGATTTCGACACTTTGAAGTGCAATTATAACTTTTTAAAAGGACTGGCTGATGGAGGGAGAGACAAACAGAGTCAGACTGGGGGGCATGGATATCAAGGGGGAACACGATCCAAGTGAAGCACATCCTTTCCTGCCAGCTCCCCCGGGACCTTATTATGAGCCCTAACGGTGTGAGAGAACATGAGGCAGCAGTTATTTATACCCAGGATGTCAGCGTGACCAACCAGCACTCAGCCTTTGTCAACACGTTTACTAAACTCTTATCCTCCTTCTCCCCCAACCTATCGTTTTAGGTGATTTTAAGATTACCTCAGGCACTCGGAGCAGCCTGGAGCATGCTGAACACCACACCTGTTGATCTCCCATCGGCACTCCTTGATACATATAAATGTCAGGCTACGAATTCTCTCCCCCCCCCTACTGCCACGTCAAAAGTGTTTCAGGCTTTCATGCAGCTTCCATACATCATCGTGATTAAATGGGATTACAGGGATGTCTCCATCAAGTCTTCTTGGCTCTGGTCCTGATCACAGCCCTTTATATTGGGTATCTCTGACACGCTTAAATTGTTGATATGATATGAATAAAAGTTTAAGCGTGTTCATTAAACTTTTTGTGCTTAATGAAGCAAGCAACAGCATGAGGTATCCATGTCATCAAAATCTCTTTTCTGCAGATATGAATCCTTTTGAACTCCCACATCCGGTGCTAAGGTTCTCGTGTGCAGTCTTTGAGTCTATATTTAATCACACTTGTATATGTGTCTGCGTATGTGTGTGTGTATGTTAATCTATAGCGCTGGGTGGATTTCAAAAGAACCCCTTCTAGCTCTTCATCTGATTCCTCTACAAAGGGCCCGCCTTGCCGCAGGGCCTATGTGTGTGTGAGAGAAAGAGAGAGGCTGTGTCCATGGTGTGTGTGTGTGTGTGTGTGTGTGTGTGTGTGTGTGTGTGTGTGTGTGTGTGTGTGTGTGTGTGTGTGTGTGTGAGAGAGAGAGAGAGTGAGAACGACAGCCTACAAAAAGAGCACAAGCCTTTTTCCTGCGAGCTGACACAAAAGGCCACCGACATGGTGCTGAGGACTGAGTTATTGTTGCTCCGAGCGCGACGCCTTCACACGCCTACGCTCACTAGCCACGGGATGGTCATGTTACACCCTTGAGGAGAAGTGTGTGGATGTTAGAAACACACACTCACACAGTAACTTAACACCAATGTGAAAAGTGGTGTTTAACTACCCTCTCTGGTTGAAAGTCAGATGAACTCCGGCACTGCCTCATCAACACCCCTCCGTCATGTTGATTTCTTATCCTTCACTTTCAACCATATTTCATTTACTTTTATCTATAATGTTGTTGAATATAACAACAAAAAGAAACCATGACAGTAAATCAGGAGAGGAAGACTATTCTTAAACTAAGAATCTTAGAAATGCTATTGTGTTGTGCCCAGTCCCTCCCAAATACACACACATACCCAACACCCAGCCAACAGGAAAGCCGCTTTGCTCTAAGACAAAAGGGCTGGCAAAACAGCTACAAATAAAGGAAGAAGACAAAAGGAAAAAAAGGGGGAAGGCTGAGGTCAGGGTTTAGAAATATGGCTTCTAGATTTAACCAAAAGGAGGAAGTGCCATGCAATAAGAGGCTTAACATGCACATAACACCAATGAAAAGACCAAAAATGTTCCTTAAACAACAAAGCAGCGATTGTGACAGCGACGTGGTGACTTCTCTCCGAGTGACTCTTGTCGGGCCCCTCTGCCTCTTCATGTCAAAAATCTGCCCGGGTTCCCACTGAAATGTCGCAAACCAGGATATCCTGTCAAACGTCGGTACCAGCAGCTCGTAGCAACTCTCAACAGCAGCCGACAGCCCTCCCGCAGAGGCGTGAGCACGCTAAGAGGACGCCGAGTGACCCTGGTCCACATAATGTACACGGCTGAATCTACTGCATGTGTGTCTGGATAAACATCTGCACACACAGGGCGAGGGAAGCGTGGAGCTACAGTGTATTGCTGAGCAAGGTACAAGCGTAGACTAAATAGTGTGTTGTGAGCAGAGCAAGCCAGCAATTTGAGGTAAACAAGTGAGTCAGAAACAATTAGAGGTACTTGGATGGCATCCTGCTAAACCCAGATAATCAAAACACTGGAACATTTAGAGACACTTGCCAGAGGAAAACAAAACACGAGGCAAAATTAGGCCCACAGGCACACAAACTAATCCATAATGTGCATTTGGAAGGAACCTTCATATTGCCAAGTAATTACTTTAAAATGCAGCAGATTCATCAGTTGTGTAAGTACACTCTCTCTGTACTACCAACACCACATTTCCATCCTGCCTGACAAACCATGAGGCCACAACGCTCAACTGTCTTAAAAACACATCGGCTCCGACGTTTCCTTTCTTCTCTGGTTAGATGTGGAAAAGCTACGTCGAGTCCAATCTCGGATCGGCTGGAGGGCATGCAGGCACAGGGTGTACGCATAGTATGTACCAAGACATTTAGTGTCCGTGCCCACTGGTGACACCGGAGAGGTGCTCCGAGCCGCACCCTGAGGCCTACTGCATCCTGTGTGTAGCGTGAAGGAAGGGTGAAAAACACCAAGTAGACGTGAGGACTCACCCAGAAAACTTGACAGCCAACCGCTCTGACAGTTCTCCCAAAGTCAACCTGCTTCTGCAAACGGCTGCTTACAGTAGAGTGAGGAGGCGGCTCTTGTCCAAGCAACTTCAGTCTGAGTATCTCCCTACAAGTGAAGTTCTTTGAGCATCATAAGCCATAGACAAAGACTTTGCAACGGTTTGTGCAGTGCTTCGTCTCAGGCAAAGGAGAGCGCTGAGAGAGAGATAGACAGAAGGAGGAAGTAGGCGTTTGTCGAGAAAAGAGGAAGCAGGTCTGTCAGACAAAGCGGTAAAATTCAAAGATAGGAAGGCAGTGAGTAAGAAGCGCCTCGTCTAATCCACGTGTCAAGAAAGAAACCATGCATCCCTCAAAATGAAATCCACACTCAGCTGAGCTGATTGGATTAATGAAGGGTAATCCTATGTCATTATATCATTAGTGTCCCCCTCCTCTAATGCGTTGATGTGAGAATAAACTACTGGACCCTTAAAACAGGTTAGCTTCGTATTGGACACAGCTAGCCTGGATCTGTCTCAAGGCAACTAATTCCAGCAACCAGCAGCTCTGTAGCTCACTAATCACTTTATATCTTGTTTGTTTAATTCATACAAAAGAGAGAAGAGACAGTGTGGATTTACAGGGGGGTTATGTGCCCAAACTATTTCTAGGCCAGGTGCAGTAACTAACTTGAGCAACAGCTTATAAATGAATCAAACAAATGACATAAAAAGGTATTATGGCGGTATCAATTCAACAGATTTAGTAGTTATTTAACCAGGTTGCTTAAAAATAACCCCCAATCAGAAAAGCTAAGACAGCAAAAAGGTCTCAAGTGCCTGGCTGACAATATACGCTGAAATTAGGTTTTCATTAAGTCAAGGATGGCCCAGAATGCCCAAAATGAGAAGTCTCAAAAGTCAGAGTTTCTGGCTGAATAGGCTGGAATTAACTGGAGGGAAAAAGGAAAAGGTACCAAAGTACGAGGGACTGCTACGGTGTTAATTGGTGAGTTTTAGAGGTGCTGGCAGGTGGATTTTGTGACCTTTGGACAGAGCCCAGCAAGCAGATTCCCCCTACTTCCACTCTTTATGCCAAGCTAAGCTAATCGGCTGCTGGTTGTAGCCTTACATTTCCTGGACAGACATGAGACTAAACATCGACCTCTGAAGGACATGATAAAACTCTCATACATTCTTAACGAATATAAGCATCAGACTTGGAATAAG
This sequence comes from Eutrigla gurnardus, assembly GCF_963514095.1. Taxonomy (NCBI): domain Eukaryota; kingdom Metazoa; phylum Chordata; class Actinopteri; order Perciformes; family Triglidae; genus Eutrigla; species Eutrigla gurnardus. The sequence continues at coordinate 11,657,764 of NC_139928.1, read as the reverse complement.
TCAAGTCAGCCAAGTTAGATTCAATGATGCATCTAACAGCTGTCCAAAGATGGCCAGAGAGAAGGTGATTACCACAATGCAGCCCATGCTTTCACTTCCTCTCCTGGCCAATCACTACCGATGCAACAGAGTCAGAACAGTGTTCAACAAGCTACAACAGAGTGAGTCAGATGGTTAACACACAGTCACAAAAGGCCGCTGAGCTAAGAGGCTAAATTCCCAAATAAAGCATTTTTTGTTTGAGCACGGCAACAATGACATCTCCATTTCAGACCGAGAGCTCAACAGGCCATCTGTGCTAGTGTCACTGTAAAACAGATGTTTACTCCACCCATGCTGAGGTCAATGTTGCTTCATATGAGCCTCATGAATGCAAAAGAAAATACAGGACTTTCAGTTCTGACTCAAACTCCCTTTAGAGCTTCCGAAAGTATCCAAGTAGGAAAACATTTCAACAACACCGATGAAGAAACAGCAAGCTAACGGATACATTCTACACCCTTGCTGAGTTTTTGACTTGTGCCAAAGTGAGAAAAGAAGAGAAAGACGAAAAGGCCCACGTTGGAGTTGAGCCGTCATTTTTTTAGGTTTGATCTAAAAAATAAAAAGTCTAATTGTCATGGAGACCTGAGGAAGTGAAAAAGTTAAGAGGACCTTTGTGGTTAATGAATCCTCGCAACAAATCCAAGGATATTTTTTTGTGATCTACCACAACTGTCTGGTAAATCTGCCTCGTCAGGGAGACCTCTGACACAAACACAGGATTGGACATTTTGATGCTGCTGATGCTGCATCCTCTAATTTGACCAAATCCATAGTCTAGTGGTTTGTAATCATGACCCTCAGCTATGTTTACATATACGTCGTTTCTCTTCATCATCTTTCTAGGAGCGGCAGATTGTAATGATCCAATCAGGAGCTATTCAGCCTAACTATGCAAGGTGGGTTGTGTTGAAGCAGTGGAAGAAATGTGAGACATAATCACTACTAGCAAACATAAAAGGCTTTAGTTTGTGAAAATCAGATATTATTGACTGGGGGAAAAAAAGGGAATCTTGCATGCTGGTGTAGCGGGCAACTGTTTTATTTACAAGGCAAGAAGAAATTAAATCTGTGCTGCAGTAAAACCATAGCGTACAGAAGTGTATATCATGCCAAGTCAATTTTTATTATATAGAGCACTATCACAAATCTGTCTCGAGGGGGTTTTACAATCTGTAGCAAAAGACTGTCTCTGTCCTTTTCGACCCTCCCTTGTTAAAACCCTGTATCTTTGTTTGAACCCATTTTGACTATTAACTATAGAAGAGTATTAGTATTATTATTTGTTGAATAAAAAGAATACATAAAAAAATATTCATTTTCTGTATCCACTCTGTTAAAAACCAAAGATTTGTAGGATTTTGATTGTTCACAGAACAAGCTATCTAAATAAATGTCCTAGTCCAGACTCTTATGGCTCTGACCCTTGCCCACATTACCACCAGATGCTTGCAATGTTAGAGAGCCATTAATATGAGCTCACGGTTACACTCAACTCTTAACTGCTCTGGATGAGAGTGTCTGGAAACCCAAAGTGTAAAAATGTAACCGCTGATGGTAGAAAATAATATCAGACAGGGGTTGACGTCATTCGGTCAATTGGTGTTTCATAACATTTGTTTTTCTTATTCACAGATTTTATTCCGTACTTTTCAAACATGAAATGAATCTGCACACAGTCTGCTTGCAGAGGACGTTGTCAGGCAAAGATAATTCTACGACACCTCAAGGGATCATCTATTATTCAAAACCGCATCCAAATGTATTCCACTTGAAGGAGAGCAACATGCTATACTTGTAATAGTCAAACTCCATCGGTTAAGATCCATGCAGCCGTGTCACAGGCAGTTACCGCAGACAGAAAGCTGGGTATCAGTTTCCAAACCTCGACAAAACAACACCTCACAAGTAGGTGTATGATCACACGATGTCCTGCTTCCCAAAACAACACACGCTCTCAGAGCAGAACAGTAACCACGTCCTTTGTGCTTGTTCATGAAACACATGCCTCAGGCCGGCTGCTAAGCTAACAATATGCTAGTTATCTCTATACAAATTAATAAACACTAAAGCCATTAGGCTGAAGGAAATCCCAGCATTTCAACAATCATACCAGACTACCTACTTGGAAGTCTGAGGAGGAAGCCTGAACTGGATTAGTTTTACTGGAATATAATTATGGTGGGCCATGTGTTATAACAGATTCCTCCATCAAACTGCAGTTTGGAGTGCAGATCAATAATCGTCAACACACATCCTCGTATGTGCATGCTGGTCAGGACTGGTCTGCGAACCGTCAACGTACAGTAATGCATGATAACATTACAGAGGGGACCGCGATGAGAACACAACCATAGAGCTTTCCAGAAACGCTACATGTATGTGGTGTAATCTCTGGAACGAGGATGTAACCTTCCATACAGAGTCAGCCACAGCCTGCAGTGAAGACCACAGAGGCAAAGCTAATAACCTGCTAGCTACAGCGGCCACTTAATTGGACCAAACACTCCTGGGTCCATCCTACTGCATGAAATGTCAAGTAGAGTTACACTGTTAGTTGGGTCTCACTGCCACGGGTTGTATGCTCCCATCCTCCCATTATCCTCTGTGATACTTTCTAATAGTAATAATTGGAACGGGTTAAATGTGCTGCGGACGTCCTGCTCGTCTTACAGCAGCGTTACAGTAAAAGTTGAAAAATAAACCAACTTGCAGAGCGGCAGAAAACAACGGTCGTGCTGCTGTGAATATTATGTTTATGTGATAATCTGCCAGCATGCTTATTTATGAGGGAAATTTTCACAAACATTACAACCATTTTGGAAAGCATGCTTTACATGGTTCCTGAGATTTAAATGACAAGATTCATACAATCCATGTCTGTATGTATGTAAACACGTAGCTGAAGCTAGCTTAGCATGAGTACTGGAGACAGGGAGAAACGGCTAACCCTGCCGAAAGGAAACTGGTGCTTACAGCACCTCTAACACTCACTATATTTTTACAACTCAATTAAAAATAATACACATTTAATGTGCTAATCCAGTAGGTGGATTTTATTACATTTAGACAGTGCCAGGCTTGTGTGAAGCTAAGCTAACCGGCTGCTGGCTCCCGTTTCATACTTCTCATCTGGTCTCGACAGGAACTATCTAATAACAGCTATATTTCCAAAAACACCAAACTATTCCTTTAAGTTATATATGGTGATAATGATCCCAAATAATGTAGGTGTGCATAAACAAATGCTTAAATCATCAGAACAATGTGGTCATGGTTGATCTCAAAGTCAAATTCAAATCACGGATAAAGATGTTGTCGACTGAATTATTTGGGGGTTTTATTCTAATTGGTCGGATGTTTACAGCAGCCTACACCAGAGTTACAAAACGGTCCGTTCATTCATCGCCGCTCGCTGATATTTTGGGATATTCAAGTGCTTATGAAACATTACCTGTACCATTAAAATACCCTGGTGTGTATATTTTAATCCTCCGCACTCACACGGCTTGTGTATTTCAAGAGTGTTATGTAAGGTGACCATTACACATGTTGTGTTTCAGTTGGGAGGTGATGGAGGAAAAAAAAAACAATAGGCGATGTGCTCTGTTCAAACACAATCTCCTTTCTCTTTATATTTAAAAATAACATGCCATCCTCCCCCATTACATAACTCAATATCAGTCAGCAGCATCAAGGTTGGCGGTGAGTGCTTGGAAAACAGAAAATAGGAGCACAATTAGGTGTTTACCCTGGAAGCCTTTTCACTGTCAGTTAGGAAAAGAGTGTGTATGTGCGAGTGTGAGCGAGCCCGCGGGCTTAGTGAGTCACGGACAGCGTGACCTTCTGCTGAAAGCTGCCTATCCAGGTCAAACACTCACTCTCTGCAGTGTATCTTGATCTGTATCGTCAATTGAATCTTACATTTCTTCCACACTGACATATATGAGGAGTGAAGGAAATACTGCCTGAAACATTGCAGGGATTCGTGATCGGAGCAACCGATTACGTACATGCTGGCTTGTGCAATCAGCAAAGAGACATTAGCCGTCTATTTTAGTTGTTAGCAGGCCGAGATGCTTAGAAATAAGGATTCGCTCACACACAAAAAAATACAGCTAGAATTACCATGAAAGACACCGCACCATCGCAATTTCCTCCCAAAAGCATTCGGCGCACTCAACCACTCGTCCATTCTAATCTTCACCAGAAGGTTTTTATGGAACCTCAGTTTGAATTCTGAGGCTGATAACAGTGGTTTCTAAACCTTAAATTACCTCAGCTAGAGATGTGGGTTAGGACAAAAATGTCAGCTATGCTATGCTATGACTCCACAGTGGCTGGTCTGGCTGCAGGCCCATGGATATAAGCAACTTAAAAAGCTGGGCCGTTAGGATGAAGCTGGAAAGAAGGGCCTGGATGACTGGATATACAAAACGGCAGCAGTGTATATGAATTTAATTGCCATACAGACGATGGAGGGGATTCAACCAAATGTTTATTGTGGTATACATTTACTCCAGGAATGACACTGGTACTATTCTTACATAAGTCTTACATTGAAATGATCACACGCAAAAAAAAACAGGGATTTCAGATAAAAGAAAAAAGTGGTCTGAAACCTTTTATATTCTCTAAACTGAGGAAATTCTTTGTATAACAATTCATCAGACTGACTTACAACAGTGGAGTATTTGTGGCAAAGAATGTAGACACGAATCTTACAAAGAGCTTGATGGAAAGATTGACACCGCACTCATTTGTTTGTTCAACGTCGGGCTACATGAGCCAGCAAAAAAAGGCTAGAAACGGACCGTTGCGAGCAAAGCGACAAGTTGCCAGGCACCCAGGAGAGGATGTTACTGCAACGAGCCATGAAATAGACCAACTCATTATCCTCACAAAATACTACATAAGACATAACATGTCAATGAGTGAGTTTAAGAGATGCTGGTAAAAATATGTTACCTTTGGATATCACGAGGACAGATGTTTTTCAGTTTTTTGTTTTTATGCTAAACTAACCTAACCTGCTGTTGCCTGCTTATATTTATATATTTATATATAAGGACAGATATGAGAGGAGAAAGATGCAGCACTTCTGCCACCAGCCGATAAGTCTCATATCCATTTGTTTTACTGGTGAATGCCGCATTATGGTTTCACACATGGTTTTACGTTGTGCACAAAGTGAGCACACACTAGAGCCACACACACAAACACACACACACCATGTCTTCGAAGAAGACATGAACCTGAGTTGCTTACTTTTGGAGATATCGGCTGAAGAGATGTCTGCCTTCTCTCAAAAAGCGTTGGAAAGTACTCAAAAGCAATATCTCCTCCCAGAAATCCACAGTTCCATGCAGGAACTATGGTAGAATAGTTCTAATATTAAGAGATCTTACACGTGTGAGCTACAAAGGATAGCGTGGCTGTCACAATAACCGCACTACTGCAATAACATGCTTTTGACAAGTCAACATCAAGGGATGGCAATCAACTGCCACAACCGCTATGTCCATGTTTTTTTACTTTCATGAATTATTTTTAATGGGAGTGCTGTGTATTTACACCACGGATGTTGCAAGTTTGGCTTTTTTGTGGTCATGCGGTCATGCAGAGTTGAAAAATGTTCATTTTTGAGTAAAATGCTGCACTTGTTGCTGTCACATGGAGGAGGGGTGGGACAATCTCCACAACCATCACATGCTACATGGGAGGAGAAAGTATTAACAGACTGGCGGGTGCGCTCTATCTCCCTATGTGCTTTTTTTTACTTATTTAAGATTGTTTGAAATTTTCATATCATCCCATGCATTTAAGAGAGTCAAAAACACAACAAAAGTGTGTCTAAAAACACACACACACAACATCAAAGTGCGATTCTTCAAAAGCAGCAGAGAGTGGGAACAGTTTGACCAGAGCTTCCCCCTGACTGATCACGGCAGACAACAATGATTGGAGCCTCTGGGGCCATGCTTCAAGGAACAAGCCATCCTGAAAAAGTTCACTGGACCCCTCTATGTGTGTGTGTGTTGTGTGGGACCACACAAAAACCCTGCCAGGTCACATGACCGAGGCGGAGATAAATGGTGCTTTTTGGTTGGTCAGAGAGGAAAGTCATAGAAACAGGTCTATAGACCCATTGTCTAATTATAAAGCCTGTGTGTGTGTGTGTGTGTGTGTGTGTGTGTGTGTGTGTGTGTGTGTGTGTGTGTGTGCTGGAGGAGGCATTGTAGCTTCAAGATGGACCATCACTTGTTCTTCATTCACAACAGAAACGCCTCCATCACAAAGTGACCTTGACTACTCTAACAGAACAGCGAGCGCATCCGAGCCTCTCTCTCCCTCTCTCTCCCTCCCTCTCTCTCTCTCTCTCTCGCCTCTCTCTCTCGCTCTCTCGCCCTCTCTCTCTCTCCCTCTCCCTCCCTCCCTCCCTCCCCAAGTGGGTGCATTCAGAGAAGGCAAACAACCACATAAACAGTCTTTGTCTATTAAAAAAAAAAACCCACTGAAGCTGGGCCTTCATTGAAGAAAAAACAAAAACCGCAGACATCAAGTCATGACCAGCTGCAGTTTCCACATTGTGTAACTAATCAAACTGTGTTACTGCGGGGCAAATCAATAACTCCTCTTCCAACAGTGTGTCATGATAGGCATGTTTTACCACCACGCATGCTAGTGTGGCTACACATTCTGTTCCTGAAATCAAAATAACCCTGACAAGAGCAACCAATGCAAAATCAAATGCTTTACACTCACTTCTTTCAAGAAAAAGAAAGAAATCATAATAAAATGTTGCCTTAAAAAATCTCCTCATTCACTATGTTTAAACATACCATTCAATTTGGCAGCGTCAAGCACAAGTGTCTTAATTCTACCAAGATTTAGAAATGGAAAAAGGAAAAAGACTGTAATCCCACTTCCTCAAAAGTGCTAAAATTACACCCCAGACAGGGGGGGGGGAGGGGGGACCAGACAAAAGGTTATTATGGAAGAGATGCTCACACAACCACAAGTGTTGCACAAGCAAAAGGACACCAGCGGGGCTTCTCATTCATAAAACACAGATGGCGCTCATCGCATCCCGCCTCACCGAACACAGCTCTTGAGGGATCTTTCCATCCCTTAACTGGATTATGCTGTTCATGAGGAAGATAATGATGACATGTCTTTCTGCTAATTGAAAACCAAACAGGCAGGTGCTTTGGGAAGTTATCCGCACACACCCACAGAAACCCCACGGAAAGAGCAGAGCGCTCTGCCGACCGGGTGCGTTCTGTGGAAGTCCCAGAATAGAGCAGCGAGGATTACGCAAGAAACAATGCTGTAGCTAAAGGCTTAGTTTCACTCAATTTAGAGAGAAAGGGAAACTTTTCTATGGTTGGAGTGTGGTAATTTCTTAGTGCTAGGTTTCATATGTTATGCTGCCCAACTCGATAAACACATCGCTTTTCAAACTGAATGAACACGTTGAACTGAAAATTGCATAAAAACAACAAAGACATTATATAAGGGTATTTAAACATGAAGACTCAGTAGGCACTAGATGATCCAGCCCTTATTGATGCTGGTTGAGGAGGCTGCTGCATCACTCCCAGACTGACTGAAAACACTCCTTTTAAACTTAAAAAGTACTCTTCCTCTCATTAAAAAGCCAGAATCTATGAATATGTAAATTCTGTTCATTTCAAAAGTTAAACTAGTGAAAAAGGATATCTCCCACTGTGTGTGTTTGTGTGTGTGTGTGTGTGTGTGTGTGTGTGTGTGTGTTTCCACATCACGCTTCTGCAATTTACATATTGGACCACAATTGGGGTCCAAATTAGTTTTGAAGTCACAAAATGTTGCTCGTACCTCACGAGAAACGCTCGCGCTTCAGCATGAATGAATGTGAAAAACAGACTTCTCAAACTCTAAAGTTAAACAGCCAGCATGGAGGTAAAAAAAAAAGAAGCAAAAAGTAGCGACAGTCTCTGTGGGGTTTAAAGCTAAAAGGCTACTGGTTCGCTGATGACTAGAAAGCTCTTTCAGACCCGCTTTGTTACATTATAGGGGCTTAACTCCACTCACAGGGCTGGCGTGTGCTCCATCGAGTTAAATGGGATGTGAAGGATTGGGCATCCCGGGTCAGGGAATTTCCGCTGCAAATGATTGCTGAGCCACCAAGGCCAGCGCTTCATTTTGTTCAGCGTTTAGACGAACACACACAACCAGGATCGACCTCAGACGTTTCAGTATCGGGGGAAGCCACAAAGTCATTTCTCTCTTTTTCTGATTCGTGGAAACGTTGTCAGGTATGGTGGTGGTAGGATCCAATTATCAATGTTTGTGGAAACTTGCCTGTATGAAAATACAGTACTACACTGCTGCAAATATGCCAAAATGTTGTCTGCAACATTTTTAACGTCATTATCATCTTTGAAGCCAGAGTTGTTTTGGGGGGAAAAGCACAATGTTTTTGTCAGAAATTAAGTTGGATACATTTATTTCCATTTCCTAAAGGCACATTTTTTTAAATTGATTTCTGAATTGTGTTTTTCTTGTGGCTCATACACACAACTTTTTGTTTGTTTCCGCCAATTCAACCTGTGCAAAGCACGTCATGGGACAACAGTTTTGGTGATTTGGGGATAAATTCAGAGTGCTTGTTCCATTGCAGTTGTGCTCCTTGCAAATACTGCATCATCGTTTTCATGTAAGAACGAGATGGCATACTGGAAACATAAATAAACATAAATCACACAGCCTTTTGTGTGTTCAATTCCAGTAGTTCTAGAGTTGAAGCAACAATATTAGTGGTTGTTAAATCGAGCTGTTGCCGCAGGCCTTTTAACATTCTAATATGAGAATATTGTTTTTTGTGAGTATTTCATCATGAAGATAAAAGAAATGTAGGATCCATTTTATATTTGAGGGGAACGGCATCATTTCTTTAATTAAAAAACAACAAAAAATGGTTTCTCCAAGGTTGGCTTGTGTAAAAATATTGCAGTTGATCTAAAAAAAAAATTGTATGGATGTACCCTACATGTTAAAGGGAAACATCTGAAGATGTACGACTGCTGCCCACACATCACTCCTTAGACCTGCAGGGTTTTATCTGTGCCATCTCTCTCTTGTGGAATCACAACGATTTACAGTAAGTGATATTTCTGCGCTATCGATTATTCGGTCTGTCGGGAAATCCGGCTGCAGTGTTGCACACACTATATACATCCCTTAATGGAAACATCTCCACTTAGCTAAATTCAATAGCTCAGAGGATTACCATCTCCGCTGATGCATGTAATAACCAAAAGGTCATATCATCATCATAACTCGACAAACCATAATCCACCGCCGCCTCTTTAATGGCTTTTAAAGTGTGTCAAGGCCCGAATCACCGCTACCAGTCCCATTGTTAATGAACATGCCCTCTTGTAAAGTGCCAGTCTGCCAGTCATCCGGCCTCGTGTTGAATGCCGTGTCACTCTATCCCCTGTTGGGTTGTGCTAGCCTAGATCGAGATGTGCGAAGAGCCCGAGAACATTTGGGATTGATTTATGGCTATTTTTACTTTGTCCTACTTGAACTAAATGGTTCAGATACTCAGAGGAGGAAGTCAGGAGCTGAAAAGGGCTTATTGAACTCCTGATGAAAAAAATAACTGGAAAAGCTCAATGAATGCTTCAGTGTGGGGGAAAAAAGCACTTTTTGGAAGGAATAAGCGAGAGATTTCATCCTCAATCCATTGGTCTGTTATTTACAGACTACTGGCTTTGAGGAGTGAAAATCACACACACATACACACACAGGTTTAATAAAAGACAAGGTGGAGTAAGACGTCTCCAGTGACCACGCACCTTGATGGACTCCAACCACACAGTAGCCAAATTGCCTCCAGAAGTCACGAAGGAGCGCCGCACATACACTCCACCGGAGCAGAAATTACTCCTCTTATTAAACCATAACTCAGGAGAGAACACAGGCCTCTCAACAACACTCATTAACTAAGCATATAGCGAGGCAGGCTACTGTTCAGTGTTGCTGGCGCTACAATTATGTTCACACTGATGACTATCATCACAAGCGTAATAAGTGCACTACGGGTGCACTGACATTATGGAAGATGGTCTATCTGGTGGAAATCTCCTGCTACAGAGGCACACACATACACACACACTGAGGAGAGAGCGGGTGTAATGCTAGACTGTGTCGCTGGTCTAGGTGCTGTGAAAGGATTCAGTCACTTCACAGATCAGCCATCTACTCGCTGTGACTGGCACAAGTGAGTGGGAACAAAGGAGTCAGTGTGGCTGTCACACTTGCTCCTCGTTACACTCACCCTTTGCTCCGCCAGCTGTCTCTCCGTCCCTTCCTACAGCTAACACACACACACACACACACACACACACACACACACACACATACACTCTTGTGGCTATACATCAAGCTCACACCCACCGCCACACATGTCTTGGGTGGCGGTGACCAAAAAAACACACACTCTCTACCTCCCTGCTGGGTGCTCTTTGCCTATCCGCCATACTGACTGACTGCACTGTTGGAGGCACAATGTTATTCATCACCACCACCAACGGCTCATCAGTATCACACCACTGCACACAGCCACAACACAAGAGATCCCAGTTGCCACGAATAATATACTGGCGCCGATATAAATATTTTCCATATTAGAGTCTCACAGATGCTTGTTATTGTTCTTTTGCTCATTCCGGTCTACTAAGACCTCCACTTCACGAGTGCCACACCCTTTTAACACAACGCCCTCCACTCTCCCGACAGATGCCTCGTGCCCAATCTTTGGGTTCACCCATTCATTTGCTAACTGCTAAACACTGCCTCCTATTATTTATTTATCCCCCCCAATGTCTTTTTTTTTTTTTAAACCATATGCTACACTCCCTTCCCTTTGTTTACCCAATGAGAGGTTCCAGCCCTGCCTGTGTCTGGTCAGTCAAGAGCCAGTGCCGATGCCACCTCGGCCTCCACCCTAGCAATGTGGTGACTGGCCGCTGCCAAAACACTTTGATCCCTCCTGCGTGCCTAGCCCGATTCCTTCCAAGCCATTCATTGAGGCTTTGCTAGTGGTTCCCTTATTATTGTCAAGTTATAGTAAAACCATGGGTGGGGGCTTTGCTTGTGGTACAGAGGGAGCACAAGAAATGAGGCTGACGTCAGGCTATTTATGGACTGGGGCACAGGATTCAAAGGACTTTATTTTTGCCTTTTATGGGTTAATTGCATGTAACCCACATTTATGTGAAATAGAGAGACAGAGAAAGTGTGGGGAGAGAGAGAGAGAGAGAGAAAGAAGGAAAGAAAAACACAAGTGGAGGGCATTCCTCAGTCCAGGCTTTCATTGCTGTGGGTACGATGTCATTGGATGATGTAATCTGTGCATAGCAGCCCCCTGTACATCTATTCACTGAGTACATGGAAACGGACATGGCATGTTTCACTTGTCAGCTCGCACTGTAATTGATACGGAAAAGTATTTAACGACTAACCACATTACATCTTTACACTTTTGTGTTGACAGGAAATGGATCGCTTTACATGTCGATGTTGGCAGGAAGTGGCTCACCTGGCACGTTCGTTTCAGAGGAGGCGTGTTCCGAAACCTCCCGCCTCGTACTTGTAACAAACTTTCACCACACGTCTTAAGATGTATGCATCCGGTAGCTCTCCCGTCGTTGTGAAAATGCCATTGGTATTTCCTGTTCCTTTCTTCCACAACACTGTCTGGGCTGTAAAATGCTGCCAGACAAGTTGGACACACACACACACAAATACAAACACGGAGGGTTAAGCTTCCCCCTCCAGAAAACAAAAGGACGGACACAGCGACAAGCCCCCGAAGGCAAAATTAAACCCAGCTAGTCCATCCCGACAATACCCCTCTTCTCTCAACAGAGAGCCATGCTGAACCCAGCCGAGCCGAGCTGCGCCATGCTATTCTTCCGTTCTTAGCTGGGAATAAGACACACTGACAGCGTGTAACATCCACAGGAAGTGGAATACACTGATGTGTGGCCAGCATGGACTAGCCAGGGTGACACAGGGTGAGGCAGGTGGTTTACAGATGGGGGAAATCTGCTCAGGCCACAAAAAGCAACAGCATCCCAAGCTCAACACAATAGCACAACGGAGTCTGAGACAACAAAACACTCCTTGATGTTTGGTCTCAGATGGCAGGGAAAACCTGTGTCTACAGAAAACAAGATAACTGGCGGGAATGACGAGGATTTAACACTCATAAGCACAAAACAGGCAGAGGAAAACTCAAGCTGGCTGTCCTGTGGGCGAGAGATAAACTCTTTACTTTTTATAACATTGTGTTCACTTTTGGAGTCAACGGCCTCATATACATTATTGGAATAACTCAGCTCCCAACATCATCAGGCAGAAAAGAGACAAATGATGGTTTGATTAATTGTACGCATTTAGAAACAACCATTTATACATGATGTGTCTAACATGCCTGATAAGGCAAACAGCTGAGAATATTTAAGGAAACTAATTTAAAACCTCCATTTTCCAACATACATCAACACATAATAGACACAAGGGCAAGAGTTCATCAGGGCATCAGCGTCTCCCTGAGCAAGGCTTTGGTGCGCCTAAAAGAAGTCATGTTTATGGTTGTATTCCAGATGAATTACAGCCACGGAGCACATCCACTTGTTGCCAACAGGTGATGAAAGGCAGTGGCAGGGTGTGAAGAGTGATTATGGTTCGTTTCTAATGGCTGGTCGGATGCCAACAGAAACACACTCCAGGCTGCTACTGAGCTTAAAAGTAGCAGAGAGAGAGATGACCACTGGAGCCTTGTGTAAGTCGATGTAATCCAGATGCACCGCGGAGCGCAAGCTTTGCTGCTGCTGCTGCTGGTCAATGTGTGGGCAGCGAGGGTCAGGAAGTAAGCAATATGTATATACAGAGTTGTTTAGATGGAGAGTTCTGGTGAGAACATGCGAGTGAAAGCTGGAGAGGAGGCAGTGAGAATGCAAGACAAAAATGTATACATTAATGAAAGGCACAGCAACTCATAGTCGTACAAGGGAGACATAAAGACAGAGAGCAAAAGGAAGCGCCAGAAATAAGGGAGATATCAAAGTGTCTTGTTTCCGAATGTCCTTCTCTGTGTTGATTTATTCAGGGCCTCGGAGGCAGTCCCCGCATAAAGCAACACACCTTCAATCCAAGGCTTGCAGTTCCCCCGCCAGAGAGAGCAAGCAAGCTGGTGACCTTGGCATGTTATGAGAGGCCCTCCACTCCTCCTCATCAGCCTCCTCTCTCTAGAGGTTAACCTTCCAGTCTCTCGCGGAAAACACCGCTGCGGCACGCCGACATCACAGAGGCCTGCGTCGTGACAGAATGGGTTCAAATTGCTAATCTCACTTCACACATCAATTATGCAATACGTTTAGATATGTTCCTGCACCTTTCTCTTCAGTCTACCCTCAAGGGTTGCTGACAAAAATAGCTTGAAATGAACAAGCTCGCTGCAGCCACCAGCAAACATATGGGGATTTTATCTAAAAGGTTGTGTAGTGCATCTTTTGAGGTACCATCAAAAAATATCATATTTGGCCAGCATCTTCCCCCTCCTCCCCTCCCTGCTCATACCCAGCAAAACAACAAGCTAGTTTTATTTCCAGCCCACCTCACTGTGCCTCCAGTTATCCTCATGAACTGTCCACTCCCATCACGGGACGCTGTCGTCGACAAGATCGTCGTTGTGCGTGCACCTGTGAGATGCAGCGAGACAACACAGGGACAACCTCTGATTGGACCCTGTATGACTCACAGCTCACAAACACATCCATGTTGATATCTATTTATTTATTTATATTACAACGCATTCATTTGAAGCAGTTTATGAAACTTCGTTCAGCTGCTTCCAAAACCAAAAATATTGAACTTTTCTTGTAAAATGAACCCGCCAGAAATTGTTATTGTAATATGATGACGCCTGATCTGAACTCTTCATGTGCACTCCACTCCACCTACGTCTTCAAAACCCTAGAGCAAGTCTGTTACGACAAAACAGGATCTATTTTCTTACTTTAATGTAAGTAGACGGTAAGCAGTGAATATCATTTTCTAAGTTGTTCCATTTTTTTCCACTGGTATATATACTGCAGGTATTTTCTGTTCTGCTAACAAAAAAATAATTAGAAAAGCTGTGCCATTTGAATTCTTTTCACAGCAAGCAAGCATCATAAAGCACAACATAAACGCTTCAGGGGACATGACGCCTCCTGCCTGCCCTTATGATCTCTGCTCACACTAACACCTCATAAACCTTTCCGCAATACACGATGTGAGACGTTACGAATAACACTGCAGCAATGTAGTGAAGTTTGAGAAATACGGTTCGTAAAAAAATCCCTCACCACACCAGTGCAGACATCAAGACAATACTCCTCACCGCCTGAGACCAAAACCTGGTTCAACATAGTTAGCAAAGGCCAAGTGCAGACCTTGGGGAGAGCAGTGCAGACAGCCAGGGCTGTAGTGGACTGTCAGGGGGGAACGGATTCACGCTCACACCTCCAACACTTTCCAAGCCATTGGCAATGATCATGTATCCATGGAAATAGAGAAAGAGGAAAAAGGCAACGGATGTATGGATGGAAGGAATCATGGATGCGTGGATCAAGAGATGCATGGATGTACAGATGGACAGAGCTCGACAGCAACCATCCATACAGAGCAGAAATAGAGATCAATACCCTACACTATTACAGACCACCTAAAGGGCTGAGACACACACACACACACAATACACACAGATATGCAATTGAAAAGCTATAATTAGATGTCAGGTGAAGAAAGCCCATGTTTAGCACCTGGGTTATAATGAAACCCCAGTTACTGTGAAAATCATGCAAAGCAAGCCCTTGGAGAAAAATAAAAAAAACTGACACAGCAACACCACTGAAATTTCAGCAGATGCACACAACATGCACACAACATGCCATAAATCATACACTGTGTGATGTTAACGGCAGCGACACATACGCACAATCCTGCTACAGCGGCTGCACGCGCTCTAGCGGACCCTGACACCCGCACACAACTGAGCAACCCTTATAAAGTACTCAACTCTAAAGTGTTAAGGCAGGTCAAGCCTCTCACTCGGACGGATGGGGATATAACGGATAGACCGAGAGACTACCTAACCGGGAATCCTACTGGGCCAGTAGGCTCCGAGGTCTGAGCGGCTCTTAGCCGAGAAAAAAATGCTAAACACCACAAAGCACACAAGAGCAAGAGAGCTGGCTAACCTCTCGCTGAATATTTACAGAGCTCTGCGGCAGTACCACAGCTGGAATGCAGTGGGCAGAGCGAGCACGCAGAGGGAACCGTATCAGTTTCTGGGTCATCTAGGGCTGCTTCGCTCCGCATAGAGTCTAGACTTGGACAGAAAAACACGCCTGCAGACGTTCTCCGCCTAAAACCGATTCATGTTTTAAGAATAGATGGATGTGCCCGAGCATCAAAACATAAACGTTTATAGACACGCGTGGTAAGGTAAAGAAAAAAAGAAGGTTGAAATACAAAAGCTTGAAGACGATCACGGTTGCCGTAAAAAAAAAAAAATGTTCCTTTCCCATCAGTTTCTCTTATTTAATGCCTTTCTTTACAGGTGAAAGAGCTGCTTGGCTCTGAATACAGCCGGAGGCAACAATCAGTAAACTAAAGTGCAGAACATGGCAGCAATACCTCTGAGATCCCTCTCACCCACCTATGTCAGTCTGGCTGTCTAGCACCTTCCCACCGCACCTTCAGTACCTACCTGCTGTTTTAATTAACTTCGTACGACAGGGAGCAATTATGCAAGGCAACATTCATCTCATTTAGTACTGCAAATTAATCTCACCTCGAGCTGCCGAAGGACAGATGCACCAGTTTGTACTGCAAGCAGGGTTACCAGTACATTAAATGGCAAGTTGGGTTTTTTTCCTATAAGCATTCTCAATGGCACAGAAAGTGGCAGAGAGATGGCAGGAAACTTTTGCCGTTACTATAAATGTTGCAAGAAGTAAAAAGGGGGAAACAAGTTAATTAAGATGGACAGATAGCAAGACGAGCATTACATGAAGGAGAAAACAATTTACATACCTCCATTTCCCTCAGGAGCGAGAACAGAGAGAGTAGATGGAGGGGGGGGTGCTGCAATGTGAGAGTGAGCAAATGAGAAGTATGAGATGGGGATAGAGATGCTAAAATGAGAGAGACAGTACGATAGCAAGTGTGAGAAAGCAAGCGTAGAAGAGTAAGCTAATGAGAGAAAAATAACAAGATGCAAGGAGAGGAGGAGAGGGAGGGAGGGAGCTCTGACAGGAGACAGAATTTGACAAGGTTGCACTTCAGGAGGTGGTGAAAGGATGCCAAACAGTAGCCCATTTCAAACAGATACAATCAGGATCTTGTATGTGATGCAACTCAATAAGCAAAAGGCAGGCGCACATCCACTCTGTCAAAGTCCTCAAACAACAACAACAACAAAACGCTTAAGTTTAATTAGTTTTATTTGGCTTTAGGATTTATGGAGCAAGTCAAGGCTTACCTTCTCACTTTTCATGTATTCCTGTTTTGCAACACTGATTTTGCCGATTTTTAAGGCCCCGCAGGGATAGAAGACATTTATTTGGCCAAGCCAGCGAACAAGAAATGGAGGTTTTCCCGGTGGCTAATAAAACGTGTTTTTGCATGTGTGTGCATTTCTTTTGACATGTTGGTTCCTCCTGTGGTTGTAAAATTGAAATACAACGCTTCTGGGGCGCTTCAATTCTGAAGCGGACAGCGACTGCCCGACGTTGGGCACGCACTTAACTTCACATGCCAGTTTAATGGGGGGGGAAATGCGCTTTAGTTGACGGTTTGTTCCAAAACTATGAATTGAAAATTGCCTTCTCCGACTGCTAAAGCTGTGCCAGACCTGAATCTAAAACCAAACATCAATCTCCAACCCACCAGTGACCACAGTTACATAGACGGGGGCAGCAAAAACAAGCCAAAACCCCACAATGCAACACGGAATCTCTCAGCGTTTCACCCCGATAGAAAGCTTGCATCAAATGACTTTCTATAGCCTCACGGACACTCTCACCCACTTTCTACGTCCATGACACTGCCAGAGTGGTGCTGGGAAGCAACACGTACGTCCCCCGTCATCGAGCTCTTGAGAGCTGCCCGTGTACGTCCACGTCAGGGTGGCGCATGCACGGTTTATTGTCAAGTCGACGCGGTGATGCGACACGTCCAACAGGGCGTGAAAGGGTTCTCCCTCCATCAGACGCCACCCGGAGAGGGCAGAGGGGCCGAGAGAAGACGGCCGCACGGATGTGAGGAGAGAGAGAGCTGAGGCGTACTGTGTGCCACCGCCCAAAGCTCTCGTGGTCTCTTACTGGTTACTGAGCGATCACAGAGGAAACATGGAGTCATGTTAATCACAGTGACGACCAGGGGCCCTTTAAAGGACCACTATGGGACCAAAAGGCATAAAGAGGATGGGATGGCCTCATTAAATTGTTCTTTGGCTTTCTTCTTGAAGTGGCAAAATTCCAACTTTCCATTTGGTCATCACTTTTAACCATCAATTTGGACTTTTTCTGCTGTCCAGAGTTCAATTACTCTCAATTGCAGCACCATTTGACTCAACTGATTGGTGGCAAACTGGGCCTTTCATAGCTGTTAGGTTTTTATGTGGCAATGAATTTACCCAAATTCACAACAACAGAAGCACGCATAGAAATTGCTGATTTCCATGACACTATTTCTGGCGTATTGTTAGAATTAAAAAAAACGAATGAGAGCGCAACATCCTTGAAAACCATTACATACATACCTGAGAGTCACATAGGTTGCAAGCTAATTCTGACGTGAACATTTGAGTGGAGAAACTGCTTTTGGTCAACTAGTTTCAACCCAGAAGGCATGCAAGCTGCGTTGGTCATCACTTTGCTTCGAGGGGCAGAAAGCCACAGAAGTTTGGCTAACACTGACCTAAGACACACAAATCAGGGGTCAGATGGAAACTTCCAGGGACTCCCTGGTGTTCAGGTAAGTGGCTGAACTGTTGCCAGGTTGTAATGCATCTCCATAGCTTCTCTCTTCTATTTGATGGTGGAGAGTGCAAGGCTTCCAACGTTGCATTTGCTGTCTGGCTCCCCTTCTCTAATCACAGGCCCCACGGTGTACATATGCCGGGCTGGAGTTACACACCGCAAACCGTTAAAGCAGTTCTTTAATTAGCGGTGGGGGGGAACAGAGGAATCTATTAACGCACCACTTTTTTTTTGTGCAAGAGAACAGCATGCGCTGAACAAACAAGCCGGGGGAGCAGCAGCAGCAGCAGCAGCAGCCTCGGCACAGCGATATCTGCCGCAAACATAACACAACTTGCAGATAGAACAAGGACTTGTTTTCAAACCATAAGTCACAACAACAACAACAACAACAACCAAAAACATGCATTTCGTGGCGGCTTTTGGTTTCCGCTGCAGTAAAACGCGTCTCTACGTGTGAGAGCAGCGCGAGCTGCCGCGACGCTTTTCAAATCAGACATGTCAATAAATAACAGAGCGGCTCCACAAAAGTACAGACGGCCAACGGGGAGATTCACAGAGAAACACACACTATTGTGTCGCCGCAGTTTGTTTTTTTTAAAGACGCAGAAAACGAAGCCGAAGCCCGGCTCGCGCCCCAAAAAACACCAACGTTTAGCGCGCGACGCAAAGGAAGTGAAGCTACATCAACAATTAGCTCAAGAGAAGAAAGCGGGCTTTGACAAACCTGACGAAGCGACGACACTTCTTCCACTAGCTGTCCGGAGTTTGCGCGTGTGTGTGCGTGTTGTGGTGAACGTGTGTGTGTGTGTGTGTGTGTGTGTGTCACTCACAGTGGTGTTTTCTCCCTCCCTCCCTCTCTCCTCTGCCGTAGAGAGAGAGAGATAGTGCTGATGTTTCCACTTCCTCTTTTCTTCTTCTTCTGCCGTCTGCTGGCTGCTCGGTGATGCCAGACAGAGGATGCACGAGCCACGAAGCCAGGCTGCTCCCACTGAGTCACCGGTTAGCGCGTGCATGCTGACATCTCATCAGATTTAAATAAATAAGTCGGTGTGGCTCGTTTGGTTTCAGCAGCTCTGGAGTCAGTCAACGAGCCTGACTCCCAGTAACTATATTGCAGTTATGTGGATATTTAAATTTAGAGTGAGGGCGTTTGAAGATGTGTCTGATGATGAGCATGTGCTGTTAAAGTTTGTCAGAATTGAAAATGCAGCTTGAAGTGATGTCACCAGTAGTATAATTGTAGTAATATATATATATGATTTATTTATTTTTTACTTTGTTTGAACTATTTCTTGTTATTTTGTGAAACACGTCTGAAGTAAAGTTATTATTATAATAAGCTGTTGTAGACACATGTGTTTTATGTATATTTCTGATGATTACCAGACTTCTTTACTCTTGTTTAACTTTGGTTTAACTTTTGATAACTACTTTGTTTTAACATTTTCGATTTAAATATGCTTTTTTAAAGAACAATAAAGCAAAATCTAAAATTAGTGTTCAGAAATGGCAATTTTATAAGGTTACAATTTTACATTTATGCAATTTTTATTCCTTTTCATTGTCTTAAACAAATAAATATAGGTGTTACTGCATGTACTAGCCTACTGTAGAGAGAGCCGGACCACTTCCCAACCACACTTCATTTATGCAATGTGCAGTAGGGGAAGCACTATTCAGACCTGAACTACTTCACCAGCACTGTTAAACCAAAACTCAATGCACTAGTTAATATACTACGGAGCCATTCAAATTAAGGTTTACAAAATAATTCTTATGAATATTTGTTAACAGAGCTAACATAAAATCTGAATTGTAAAATACCACCATTTTTATTTTCCCCAAATGCATGTCCTGTAACGCAGTTTTAACAATTTTCATAGAGAATCCAGTTGTGACCAGTGGTGTAGTGGAGGGTATACGCAGGTATACGGGGTATACCCACTTCTTTTTCTGGTGGTTTACAGTATACCCACCTATCAGCCAGAAAGCCATTGGAATATATGGGAGAGTATACCCACTTCCTCCTCTGTAACCTACCCATCTACCTAGCAGTACACCCACCTCATCAACTACCACCACACCACTGGTTGTGACTAAGTTTTTAAAAAAATGTCACAACGGACCCTGAGCTCCCCTAGTGGATAGCAGTCTTGCCTACACTGTCTAACCAGGGAGACTTGTTAATAATAATAAACCGGATGCACAATAAATTGTATTAGAATAAACAAGCAAACAATGAGGACGCCTTGTCTCTTCTCTCCATGATGGGCGACACAAAGATGTGACCGCCTCCAATCTTGCAGCCAGGAGGGAAAAGCCAACAGGAACAATGACTTAAATAATTCATGGTTATTGAACACTCCCCAATATCCACACAGAACTGTTCGGAGGGTTACGGTTATGACCTTCTAGTGTGACATTTGTTTTATATAGCCTAACAGTAGCCCTGCGCAGCATTATGTTATAGTCTCACTGGATTTCATGGTGCGGGACAGGATGTAGGACTACTTCACAAAGCACAGCGGTACTGAGCCACAGGAGGCCACTGCCCTTTAATTGTGTCAGTGATTAGATACGGTGTCTGTTATCAAACCCAGTGTGTGTGTGTTTATGAGTAAAAGAGAGAGAGAGGGAACAGTGTATAGCAGACAGTCCTGCAGCTCTTCTTTGTCTCCACACAGCAAGAGCAGCAGGAGGAGGAGGATTAAACCAGGAACCCCCGTCCGTCCCAATAAATAATCTGGAGCGACGTACGCAGCAGAAATCTCTGGTTCTCTCTCCGATGGTGTTTCTCTCTGTGGAAAACACAAAGCTCTGCTCATTACAGCGACAGCTTGTGTCTACTAAATCATTCCTTGGACTATTTACATGGGCTGTGAAGGTGAGTAGGCCTGATGTAAGATGAACAGAAGGCAAAGTTATTATTTGACTGACAACAATTCAGTGTGGCAGGATATTTTATAGTAAACAAACTAAATACTAGTTTCAAATGATTCTGTGTTTTAACCCTCGGTCAATTCATAGATTTGGGGGGTTCAAACTGTGCATAAATACATTTCATTTTGTTCGTATTAGGGGACACATTGGCAACCAAACAACCCTTTTTCTGGTCCCATCGTGGTTCAAGGTTAATTTATTGATGCTCTAAATCTGGTTGAGCGACGAAATTAAGTTAAAGTCCTGTTTTGCTACATAAGAAAGACACAAAAAAGGACTTTTGCTTCTCTGATTTCAGCTTCAGAGTGGTACATCAGAGAGCTCACAGAGGATGCAGCCCTTTTTTTTAATCTGAGGCAGTGGAGTGGTTTTAAGCCAGCCCATATGGTCAGTTGAGTGCTGCATTCAGTAAAGTGCAGACTCACAATGCAGCAGACTACGTCTGCATCCAATAAAATACAGCATCGTCGTTTCTCGTTGCATCTCACAAAGTAAACTTTTTTTCCCCCTTATGCATGAACTTTTACCTGGTTGCACTTAGATTTAAACACACCTTGTTTCACAACCTCCGGGTGTGAAGATATCACATTACCGAAAAAAGGATAAACCTTGTTACTGCATCTTTCCCACATGGCAAAACATGATTATTCTTGAGTTAAGTGCAGTGCCCTAGTCAAAAAGACTGGGTTTTCTGCAAATATGTTGGGCCTCTAACGCAGTCTGCATGAAACTGGGCTGGCACTCAATCTGACCTGTCCCCCGTCCAAGAAGACAGAGCGCTTCAATAAAGACTCTCTGCTGACCAAATTCTCTCTACGTGGCGCGAACCTCCCTCTGAGCAGCTTGTGAGCGAATCTCATCTGGGAGATTCATTGTTCTCCTCAGACAGAGAGAAGTCAACGTGGAACAGACCGTTTCAATGAAGCTGATTTATCTTCGGTTGTCGGTCAAAGCGCCAGAAGAATTGATGGACAGAGCCGCCGGAGGGAAGATGAGAGAGAGAGGAGAGCTCTAAATCATCATCTAAAATACTCTCATGGCTGCATAATCTGTCACTCTTTGATGGAATTGTAATTCCTCGCATAAACACACACACTCCCTACAGCATTTCGAGCTACTCGCAAAGCTTAAGACACAAATCTAAATGGAAATCTACTTTGCTTGTTCCCTGTAGGTCTACGATAATTGTCTCTCTATCGGGGTCATTAGGAAAAGGGAATGTTTCGAGTTCATGTCCACAGGGAGTCCCGATCACAATGTGTTGCTCACAACAGCGAGAAGCGCCAGACTTCCTCAAACGTGGCCTAAAGGGCATGTCTAGTGCAAAGCAGCTAATGTAAGCTGCTGGTCTGATGAGTTGTTGACGGTAGCTTAGCCTAGACAGGGGAGGACCACTCTGCATTGTGCCGCTTACGGACTGTGAAATGATTTTTGATGAACGCTCTCTGAAGTATCCCCAGACCGATAGCAGGACCAGATCAAAAAGAAAAGCGTTCTTCGCCTCTCAGGAAGGTCACAGCAGAACCATGCTGTGCACTTTTTAATGATCAGAAATCTGTGCTTGGGGTTTCACTGCACCGACAGTTTAAGTCGTCATCAGTATGAAAAATAGTCTGGTATGTATTAAGTCAAGGCCAAAATTGTTAGCATGTTAGTTTTCGCAGCCTGGAGCGGAGTAAACATGGGAGAAAGAGAGCCATCTTTGTTGTCAGAATGAGGGCACACATTCACATGCATTCTTTCCCCATCTCTGTGGCATTTTTCAGAGCGAATGACCATATACCAACCTCAAATCATTCTAAATATTTATGTACAGTCGCAAGCGTTCAGACATTCAGGCTCATGTGGAAGACAAATTTGAACTGTACCAACTTTTCTTTTTTTTCCACCTCTCTGCATTAAGCACACTACAATCAAAGTATTTAATACCAGTGAGATGGCAGGGATACAAAAATATGGTGGAAAATACAATCTCTTAATAACACACTGTACTTGCTGACATGCTATCTTAGCGGACTCCGCAAGAGAACATTATCTCTCACACCAGCGGGCTCTGTTCACGTCACTTAAGATTCATTACCCATGCGGCTAATGCTGTTTGACACACATATGCACCGAGGCACACATACACAAACTTACTTAAGCAGCTGTGTCATATGACCGTGCGCTGTGCAACCCAACAGAAAGAATGCAAATGCAAGTCGTCACCCTGGAGAGAATGAGACGGCTGGGAGAAGTCATGCCTAGTGGACTTATAGTTTCAACCAGCAGCGAAAAGGCTTAAAAAAGGCCTTCAGAGTGCAGTTCTTACTGAGGCAGAACACACTTCACTACCGTGTGAGATCTCAATCCGAATCTGAGCAGTCACTGGTTTTGGAAGACTTTTGTTTTTGTTTCCCTCTTCTCTTCTTCTTGTCTTTCTTCTTTTTGTCCTTCCTCTTTTTCCTTTTCTTGCTGCGGTGGTGGTCGGACGAGGAAGAGGAGCTGTCTGAACACGAGGAAGTGGTGTCCTGAAGCATCTGCTGCAGCTGCTGGATCCTAGAATCAGGAAGGGCAGGGAGGGGAGATGGGATTAGAGTCCAGCACAAGCAGGAAACACAACTGATGCACCCGCGGATGCCCGAGTTGACGAGCATCTGAAGCGTCCTTGAACAGGACACAGCCTTTGTCCTAGTAGCGGCATTTCGGGACTGTTAGCCAAGTGCCTACTTGTGTGAGACTGCCAGCAATTTTCTCAACAGTGCTGAATTACCCGTTAAAACCGAAGGTGTGTGCGAGTTTTCAGAACACACTGGGACACACCTGGATAATTGGGTCACCCTGTCGTTTTAATACGATGCTCAAGTTCAGATGACTAAAATAGACCAGATGTAAATTCTGAATGTTTTTGACCAGCCAGTGGAGAAAAGTCAATGAAGTCATTTATACATCTGGTGTATTGTCCACAGCCAAACACATCACAGAATGAGTGAGGAAGCACCACACTGCTCAGGGAAATATAAAACGTTTGTCAGAAAGGAAGAGGGGGAAAAAAAAGACGTACGATACTAGAGGCCACTGGAGAACATGACCTTCAAATTAGCTCAGAGAATCGAGCCGGCGCACTGAGAGTGATGATATCACAAATGTACAATTTTTTTGAAGACCTCCAGAAACGCATCTATTGAGCCGTGAAAGTGTTTCTCTGAGAAAAGGTTGACAAGGTTGTGAAGTGTCCATGAGGCCTCATTATGGCGGGGTTGTGCTCACAGAGCGGCATGATCACCTGATCACTTGAGATGTCATGATACTCCTTCAAGCATACCTGTCCTCCTCAAAGTGAACCCTCTATAACCTACAAGTCAATTCTAAAAATGTCTCTTCCCTTGAAATACTTTGGATTCCTCGAATGCACTCTGGAAACAAAGGGTATAATTTTAAAAAGGGTATGAGGTTGCAATAAGCAGTGGAGAACGAGGGAGGGAGGGGAGGGTTCAAAATCTGTGGAATAAAAATGACAACAGTAGAACTAGGAAATAAACATCTAACAGATAAAGTTGGCAATGCAAAATAAGGTATTTTGGGACCACATATCAAAAAAGAACTGGTCCAAGTCCCAAAGCCAACAGGGAATATCTTCATTACCATGAAGGAGTGAAAAAGAATCATCAAAATGAATGTGGGTGGAAGTACTTCGAATAACTACCATATTTCTACAATTTCATCATTAAATGTTCCCAAGGACAACTTAAGACACAATATATGCAATTAGGAAGTAAGCTGGGACAGGTTGGACTGTTGCACCACCGTTTCAAAGAAGATGCCAAAATTAATGTGGCACGGACACGCAACTCCCGACTTCAAAGCGCCACTGGCCTTTGAATAACCTTTTTGTAATGCATGCACAAATACGCACAAGCCTGCGTGCTGCTGCTCTGTCTGTACGCACACACACCTAAACACAGTGACCCTTCATAGCAGAGAAACTTCAAATTCAAACAACAGGGCATCAGACAATATTTGCTAGAAACCAGCACAGAGAACCAGCCACCATGAGATCTCTAGGCATAAAAATATGGAATAAAGACAGATATGAACAACATGCTTGGTTATATTTTTTTGTATATGTACCTGGTTTCCTTTTCATTCCTTTTGTTTTCCCGAATGATGTCGTACATTGGGTCTTCATGAGCCTAAATGAACAAAATGCAATCTGTCATTATCTGCTACGAAGAGAGAATACAGCAATACGTGGAATGAAAAATTGCTACAGTTGGATTTATGGTAATCATTGCAGAAGCTGTCCGTTCCTGCAGTAGGTACTTCTCCATTAGTCACATTGGAAACGGCTGCCATCTTGTGAACTGTACGCCCAAAATCTGTTGTTGAGCTCAGCCCAGTTATCAAACGGGAAACGTTTGTCTCCGTCACAGCTCCTTGACCTCGTGCCAACTCAACCTACATTCGCTGATGCCTTCTCTAAATAACTATGGGTGGGCTCATTATTTCTGAGCAGTTAAAACTCACCACTCTGAATTGCTCCAGTTTTTGGTTGCCTTTGATGAAAAATGGACATTCCTTATCTCCTGTCCTGTGGCCGTAGCGCTTGCATCTCCAACCTGCGACAAAGGAAACAAATGCGTATTTGTTTATTATGGAAAAATTAAGTAATGCGACGTCATTGTTATGAAACAGATCAAATACGTAAGTACATTCTTGACTTTAGGAACAGTACACTGCTCAAAAGAATTAAGGGAACACGTTATCATCACAGTAAAACACAGAGTCAGTTAAACTTCAGATGGGCACGCAGGTGGAGGAGTGGTTAGAGCGCATGCCATGTACGCACGTACGCATACACAGCCAACCCCGGTTTGAATCCCGGCCGGAGGTCCTTTGCTGCATGTCACACCCCCTCTCTCTCCTGTCTTTCCTATCTGTCCACTGCTAATGAAAGGTGTCTATACTCTAGTGTCCTCGTCAATACTTGTAGGCCAGAGTGTGTAGGAAGTTCCTGGATGAAGAAGGCGTTGATTGTTCCGCACGTTCCCCTGACCTAAATTCAATTGAGCACCCATGGGATCTTATATGTTGTGCATCCAATGCTGCCAAGTACAGGATGAACAGTGCAAACATCAATCCTGACAGAGCCAACAGGTTTAACCTCTGGAGGTGCACATTTAGCACCTTTAGATCAAGCACTTACAAGCCCTTTCTTGAGCTTTCAACCATATCTCACAGCCTTCGTCTGCAAACAGAATATGCCGAGTTGTTCAGGATTAAGTTTAGCTGTCACATATATACATACACCTACTTATCACATGACCAAAGCTTTATACTTGCTGATAATTCAATGACAACTGAGGAAACTGTTCCCTCGTGAAGGCTCTGATTTGCAGTTGAAAAAGCTAGTAACTGAACTTTGAGTTAATATTGTATTCATTGTAGTTACTTTTTAAACCCCCTCGTTCACAGAAGCAAAAAGGCATTCAAAGGACAAAGTAAGCAATTTGGTGCAACACACTCAAAAAAACCCTGCTCATGCAGTGATGTGTTGCAGAATGTAAATCAGAGATCACGAGTGGATTCGTGGAAAATAAGTAAGAATTTGTGTAGAAATGTCACACTGTTTTACTGTTCAACACTTTATGTGGCAGTGTAGCTGCCATGAATAACTTGAGGGTATTTATCCACAAAGCCTGTTTATCCTCTAAAAAGGTAGTTGTGTGCAAAACTGTTTACTTGGTTTTTTATGTGCATATCATTCACTGTGACGTTCCTTTGAACAGGATGAAATATTCAAACATTTTCTCAGGGGATTAAGCAGAGTGAGCGATGCTTTTGTAGAACAACTGCCAACTTGTGCACAGGGCCTGTGTGTATGTGCGCCGACTCCCTGCGTCCCTGGCTGTTCATGCAGCATGAAAATGAGTGGGACGAAGGAATGAATGGACACTGAATATAAGGACAGGCTTTGTCTTGACCAATACGACAGAAGGTAATCTCCACCAACGCCAGCATTAATCGCTAGCAACAAACAACAGCCGTGGTGTTGACTGTCAAGCTCTTGTGGTTAGTGTCAATCAAGATGGGGACACATGGTGGACATTGACTCCCACTTACAGTTCCTGAAATGTAAATGCTGATGTTACTTCTTTTTAAATGTTTTTTTTTTTTTTGTCTTTTTGCCTTTGATTGAGCTATCAGCGCACCTATGCTGCTGTTACCACTACAGCTGATATGAACTTTTATTTTGTTTCTGCCGAGTTTGAGTCAAGTGTGTTTCAGAGAGCCATGGTGGATTTAGAGAGTGTCTTGTATACATTATTACATTATAAAAAAATGCCTGTTGATTTTATTTATTATATATTCCCTTCGACGTGCGTCACATAACATCAGATATGGGGGTGGGAAGTTGGCTGTATCTCAAGTCCTTCTCTTTTACATAAGTGTGCAAATAAAGTTGCTTTTTGCAGACGCAACTGTACACAGTATGCATCTCTCTCAAAGCGAACCCAGCTGATGGTACTGAATCGGTGTAACTGTACTCACACTGCATCACCTTCACCTCCTTGCCCAGAGGCATCCACAGCCCCCTGGTGGGGGCGCTCGCAAGGAAGGTCCTGGCGTCTTCATTTCCGGGTTCCGCAGGAATACAGTCCTCCGGTTTGTCCTCGTGCTCCTGCAACCGTAACCGTCACTCAAATAACACAACTGTGTCAGGACTCAAACGTCCGTCTCCTTAAAGCTTCTTGGCATTCACTAAATGTAACGTTACCTTTATGAGTCCCGGTGGAGGTTTCTCATAGCTGTGTTAAAACAAAAAGGACGACGCTTACGTTAATCCTTACGTAGCTGCGGAATCAACTATTTAAAACTGTCGTTTCCCCCAAAACAAGCTAACACAACACAAGTAAAGCTACCGTAGCAAGTATTCACAAGTAGCAGAAAACCCCTCGGTTATGTTACTCACAACGTCTCGACGTGTTTTAGTTTCTGGACTTCTTGGTTGAGTTTTTTCGTGTGCGTTTTGAGTTTATCCAAATCCTGTTTAGACGACTTGTGTCTCTTGTGTTCTCGTCGGTCCTCCTTCTCTCTTTTTCGCTTCTTGTCCGACATTGAAAAGCCGTGGCCCCAACCCCCGGAAATGAATTCACTTATAAATAATGCTGCATTTATGGATAATTTGTTGGCTATAGGCAGCGAAACGACGACCAAATGTGCTAACAACAGCTAACTAGCGGACATGTATCTGATGCTGCTGTACTTCCTGTGTGCACGGCAGCCCGGTTGGTAAATTAAAGTCCAGCGCCACCTGCAGGACACGGACGGTACCACATGAAGTGTGCTGGAGTCACTTAAGTTCTTGTATGTACTAAAGCACACAACATATATTTTACAACCATATTATTACTTTAAACACACACTTGCCCATTGATATGACATGCTTTCATCCATGCTGTGGTGGAAAGTAACTAAGAACATTTACTGAAGTAGTGAATGTACAATTTTGAGGTACTTTATTTTAGTTCATACATTTTCAACTTCTATACGTTCACTCCACTACATTTTGGATGCAAATGTTTGTCCTTTTTGCTCCACTACATTTCATTATCATAATAACAATTGAAAATATACTAAACAAATAGATTGATGTATTTTATGGATAAAGATGACACTTAATCAGTCAAATCATTCAGTAACACATATTTTTCTTAAATAGGCCATTCTCCATAAAAAGTACTTATACCTTTTGCACTTAAAGTACATTTCGATGTTAATACTTTTGTACTTGTTCTGAAGTAACATTTTGAATATACTTTGACTGCGTTATTGCTATCTTTACGTAAGTAAAAAATGACATCTTTGCGACAAATGTTTTCTTCAACATAAATCCTGGTGTATCTTGAGTGTAAAGACTCCTTAACACATCCTCATTAAATGTAACTGGATTAACCTTAATCTGCGTGACTAAAGTTGCAGCGTAAGAACTTTTCAAGCTCTCATTTCAAAGAGATTTAGAATAAACATCACAGTTTCATGGACTGAAAAGTTTTTATTTCACAGAATCACAGTGTAGGTGGAATACAAATGCGAGGTATTTCTGGATTTAAATGCATACTGTACATCAAACAGCTATTGAAAACAGGTAGGTAGCCAGGTGGTACAAAACACAGTAGATATAGTCAAATTCCTGCTCTCAGCAAAAAGATGGAACAAGAAACTTAAAAATAAAAAAAAGTGTTGACAATATTGATTGTCAGTAAGTCTTTCTGTACAGGTGTGCCTATACAATGTAAACAGCAACTGGTGAGTCTCATTTTTAGATTATAATTACAAATCTTCACTGGTGCAGTTACAAAATCATTTGCATGCATGTACAAAACAATGCAACAACATATATACATTTGTTTATCTGGTCATTTAAAGCCAATGCCATACCAAATTAATTAACACAGACCTCTCCCCACTGGAGAGGGGGAAAAAATAAAGTAAAAAAATGTTGACATCAAGAAATAGTTCCAAATCCAAAACGGAGAAGGACATTGGCATGTAAAGCAGCTCGTCATGCCACAAACGCCACCACAGAACACAGTTGGGCTTTCTGTGATGTTTCAGCCATTCGATGATTGAATGATTCCTTGAACATTCCACTTAAAAAATAATATCCCCAGTTTTTACAAGAGGAGATTATACAAGAGGCATGTGCTAAATTAGACAGAGAAGCATTCTCCTCCAGCTGGCTCAGCAGAAGATGCAGTGACCCTGATTAATCCTGAACTAGCCAGCCCTGTGCTCCCAGTTGTTATATGCAGGATACCAGGAGTGCCATTCCAAACAGCCCAGCAATAGTTGTGTTGTTGGGCAGACCGTAAGCCTTCTCTAGGCTGGCTCGAGAACCACGGTTCTCCCTTAGCCTTCTGTGTAAACAGGTTACAAACATGGGTCTAACCCCTTGTTTTTAAGAGTTTACATTAAGACGTGGGGAATGTTCAAAGTGAGGAAAGGAAATCTTTCAAGCCCCCCTTCTTGCTGCCCTGGTTGTCCTCTCTTAAGAGTATCTTGCTGAGACGCTGGACGACCCAATTTTTAGGTTTAGAGGGAGTCTTGGAGGAAGATGATCCTGACCCTGAAGTGCTGGAGGAGGTGGAGGACCTGGAGAAACACGGGGAGAGAGGGAGAGAAAGGAGGGGAAAAACACAGGAGAGGGAAGAAAATGTAAATAAAAGCTAGTTTGTCATCTGCTTCATTTGTTGGCTGGCAGGAAATGTTCAAAAGCATCCTTGTGTCCCTTGTAACTTACCTGGGTGTATGTGCAGGAGTCTTGTCTTTGCCAGGGGTCTTGGGGGTCGTCATGTTGGGTCTGTGGGCTGACTGTGGGGTCTTGTGTTTGCCAGCGCTCCCCGGTGTGCCGTGGGTCTTAGCGAAGGTAGCCATATACTCCCTGTTCATTCCTTTGTGTCTGGACGTCTTATTGCAAGTGTGGCAGGTGGCCATCTGGGATAACGAGAGGAAAGGAACACATTCATTAATATTGCATGCTTCTGCATATATATATTCTCATAAATAACGAGGGTTTTGAGGTGAATGCATTACAAGGTATGCCCATGGGGATGTTGTGCAACCAAAAAATATTTACGTTTTCTTAAAGGTCCTTCAAACCCAGTGTAGCCAGAACTTTCTATCATTCCCTGAGGCACACATGAGTTTGTTGTGACTCAGTCTGGATCGATTGTAGTGACAGAACGCCTCCAGGGACACATAGAGCAGGACTAGCAGCGGTTGTGGTTAGGAAATGTGATGAGTAATGAGAGGTGGTCATAAGCCTTGGGTGACACCAGCCAGCCTAAAGCCTCACAGATGTCAGACACATCTATTGCCATCTCATAGCGGAGGAATAGCTTACAGTGGGGTCCAGGAAGCAAATTCACGACAGCAGATGATTGACTCAACATCTGAGGCTCGTCCCGTTGGCCATTCAATACATCCCAGGATATTATCTAACCCCCCATGTTTGTCCAGATATTAAAATAGCTGGATTAGTTAAAGTGAGATGGGAAACATTGACTTAGCTTATGAGAGGGCAGGGCGGGGCTGTTGCCATGCAGCTTTACCCATTCAAGGTATGGGTGCTATAAGAGCCGTCAGTTAACTTTTTTTTAGTTTTTTTTGTTTTTAACACCAATTACATTGGCACGTCAGTTGAGTTCTCACTTGACTGCGTCTTACGTGACAAATTCTAAGCAATTTCCTGACCCACATTACACAAGACCCTATATTAGGCAATGGACGCAGACCCAGCTGCTGCTTCATGTTGACCCAAGGCAACCATTAGCATCCCAGACATCTGACCACTACCGTCTCGTGTCCCAATAAAACCATATAGTGCATGTGACTATCCATGGGGCAGAGATCATGACACAAAGCCAAACAGATTTAAAAAACTACGCTAGCACTCTTTACAGTCACAAAAATTGCTCTTATTCAATTGCTGCATATTCACAACTAATACACGACTATAAGATCCAGCGATAATGAACTCTTTGACAATCACATAATCTTAGTGATGAGTGCACGTGCAAGACAAGTTCACATGGCAACAGAAGATTAAACCAACCCTAGTGCACAATAAAACTCCTGAACAAGAGAGACGGATATACTTTCCTCGCTGTACAGCAAAACAGTGCTATTGTTTGAGGATTCATTCAATATTCCGCCTAACCTTCAGTAACTGAAATCCCATTAATGAAGCAAGCCACCCACATGGTTAAAGCTTGTCAGAACACACCACCACTGCAGAGGTCAGCAAGTCTGAGCCGAGCTGTTGACAGTCCTGAATGCTGATGAGATGGAAAACTCACCGACACGAAGGCAGCCATTTCAGATTCTGACAGGTGTCTGTTCGGAGAGTTGGGTTTCGTTTGCGCCGGGAGAACAGAGTTCCTCTTGCTTTCTGTGTGACCGTGTAAGAAGTGTTTACTACGTGAGCCTGCGTGTCCAGCTTTATACAGACCTAGCCCAGCAACTGACCCACCCATCTTTGCACAGGGGCGTGGCTCAGAGGAGGACCGACCAATGCTCTGTCGAACAGGGTCGACCGCTCTGCGGGACAGCCGGCACTCTGCTGCTGCTTTGTCAGAGGGTGACGCTTAAACCCAAAGTGGACTCATCATTGTTTGTAAACTAACTTTACCTCATAGTATTTAAAAAATCCCATTGAAAGATATTGAAAGGACAAACATTTTCCCACGTAGAATATATCATAATATTGTTTCTGTACGAGAAATCAATAGGATTAAATTCATAGAGGATCAATTCAAAGTATTATTTATCGGGCATCAAGGGTGCAAAAGATTGGAGTAAAAGCTGAGGAAATACTATGCCAGACATTGCAATCATTGTGAGAAATGTTTGCTGGGGATTGAACCGTTTCCCTCAGATTGTAAGCAAAAAAGACGGCATCAAAAACACAAGAGAACCAAGTGAAAATACATTTCAGCAAAAAATGTAACTGTGAAAAGCAATTTTTTGCACCATCATGTCCAAATTGTTCCAGTCCATCAAATAACCTACTCTATGAATAAGGTTGTTTGTTTCCTGTATGACCCCTGACCTCTGTAAGTTGTAGAAATGTCTTTCTCACTCCTAAATAGGCGAGCCTCTATTCCAGCAGATTCTTCACATTGAAGTTAAAGCCTTCTCATCTAACTCATTATCTCTCCTGAACTAGAAATAACTGGCACGCTTCTAAACTTAGCAAAGCTCAAACCAATAGTGATTTCAATCGGTGTGGTAAAAAAGTCGTAATAACTCAAAGCAGCGATGTTGCTGATGCAGATAAAGCTGGAGCAGCTGTTTTTAATCCACTAAGGCTGAATTTAGCGGCAGATCGTAAAGCTGTTCAAAGCTATCATTCAAGGACACACTGTCTGCTGGCTTTTCTTTGTCTGATGTGTCTTAATATCGCAAATACATGGCAGAGGATGTTGTACTGGCAGAGCTTTCTGGTTGCATAGGAGGTATTTCAGAGTGGTGACCTCGAGGGAGTGGAGTGGCACTCCACTGGAGGATGTGGGTTCATGGAAATATCTATCCTGCTGTAGTGTCCTCACGCCCAACATTGAATTTCTAATGTTTACAGTGTGTTCCAGCTCTTTGATTAGTGAAGCATTAAAACGACACGGTTCAATCACAGTTAAAACAACATTCGCATGGAAGTGTCCGGGGAAAAGTCAATTTTGTAAGCTTGCATTTGGAAACTCTCAAATTGAGTCTGTACATGCACCGACTGGAAGAGTTTAGAAAGCATTCTTGCAGATGGATTTTGACAAAACTTTGACAAACGATAAAGCTTTCAAGTTATGAAATCTGTCTGTATGTCAAGAAATGTTCAAATCACTGCAAGATTATTTCCTTGATGATTTGGAAATTGATTGGAATTGATGGGGAAACTGACACCTGCCTCTTGCTAAAAATCATCAGCAAAGTCAGTGAAAAACCACTATATTCAAAGTTACTCAAGTCTTTTTATATAGTTGCACTGCTGGTAGTGATAGTAAAAAGAATAAAACAAATGTGTTAAAGGGAATGATTTCAAAGCGGACATCTACACATCTATTCCCCACTTTTATCTAGTCTCCACCTGATAACATGTTGACACCTCAACTGCTCCATCCACCTAAACAGACGCTTAAGTGTTGTTGTGATGAGCAGTTTGTTATTTAAAACATGTCTATCACTACTGCCTGTTATTTCCTGCTGCAATATCCCAATTTCCTCCTGTAGATCATTAAAGTTTCACCTAATCAAAACAGGATAATACTTAATAGGAACATCCTCAAACAAGACCTATTTGTTCCCCCGGTTATAAATGGCGCTATGTCCACAATTTCAACACATATTGTGAGTAATCAGGGCTTATCAGGTGACAGCTGAGATTGTACTGGTTTGAACGCAGACCATCCAATGATTGCCAAGGACAAGAGACACCTGAGAAAACAGGGGCTCATAGTGGAGTGGATGAAACGCAGACAGGCAGATGGATGTTTACATCTAGAATGACCTGCTGCTGCTTATCTTTATGCTTTATCCTCTTGTCATCGAGTTACCACTGGTGGACTGCACTGAAGTGACGGGCTCTACGAAAACAAACCTCTACCCCAGTGAAGCAAGAGACTCAAAACTGTTTCATCACTGCAGTATAGTGACGAGGAGTCATGAGAACCTGAAATCAAATCCCACCCATCACGTGTACCCCTCTAATTTACACTAATCCTTTGACGTGTATGCACTTAGAGGGACACACATGAGTCGGTGCCACCGAGAGATTTCATTTCTTGTCTGTTGATCCCTGGAGCAGAAGACATATACAGTAGCCTGTCAAGCGGATGGCAAAAGAGACGTGTTGAGGCTTCTGGGTAGGACGAGGATAAACGAGCACCTACATACAATCAGGGGAATATTGAGGGCATTTGTTTTCTGCAGACAGTCGAATGTCCGTTTCTGAAAAATCTGGGTTCACCACAGGATTCAAGGAAGAACGCATGATTTGTGATAAGGATATTAGAATACAAATCATCCATAGAAGAAACAATAGGGAATAGCAATCTAATATTTGCCTCTAACCTGTGCATAACCTATATACAGTATAATTTCCCACTTTCATGGTTTCTGTTTTACATCTTATGCATGCTTGTGTTTTAGGCTTTAACTTGAACCGACAAAGACCCATTTATATAATGGCTATTTAGCTCTGTAAATCGATGCATTAAAAAAAAAAGACAATCATATATACCTCGCTAAAAACCCACTTAAATATCCATTATGAAGAGAGAATAAACATCTGCTAATTCTCATGGTGTCTGTGCGAGGGGAAGGGTTTAAACACAGCCAGCACGCCGACAAATCACCAGCAACGCTTCAATCTATAAGCTGTTACGTAAGGCATGCGTTCTGTGCAAGTTTACATTAACGAACAAGGATAAACGTCTCTCGTAACAGACCGAAAGAGAGCTCTAAACACAAGGACTCTGAGATTTTGCAGCTTTGTGTCATGGAGCTAAAGCTGTGCCCAGCAAATGAGAAGATGGAAGTAAACACTGAGGTTTCTTTGCCTGAACCTCAACAACACTAATTGTTTCTGCTGTCTGGAAGTTTATTTCCTTGTACCATATACGACACGCATATTTATAGCATGCATTTGCTCATACATGCAACATTGGTTCTGAGAGAAAAAAAAATTGCATGTGAAATAGTGACACAAACAGACCCACATAAATCAATTCCACAGATGGACACTTCCATTATCTATTAATAGCCCCTGCTCCATAAATACCTCCCCTCCTGCCTTTCTCTCTCTGCTGCCAGAGTTCAGCTTGGGCTCATTAATTGAAAGGCGCCACCCAAGAGGGGAAAGATGAGCAGCGTAACAAACTTTGCCAAAACTTTGCCAAGTGTTGAATGTTAATTGCGTGACAGAGTTTTCAAAAGGCCTGCCGTGTATTCAAAAGCTCAAATATCTGTGCTCACTGCGTGTGACAGTCATTCGAGCGCACATCAATACGACACAATAAAAGCGGAAAGCAGAAGAGAGATCAATACGAGGCAGGCTGTGATGTGGCAGGCAGCCACTTAGTCACACTGTCTGGAGGCAGGCTGCCCGGTAATACATAGAGACACCCGATCTGAATGCAGAGCTGCTGCTGCCATTTCAAAAAGAGATGTCATATCCGTTTTCTCTCGGCCTCTGTCGGTGGAGCTAAAGGTCACATTTCATCCTGCATCACACCAGCAGGTTTGCTCCAAAACTCCAGAGCAAAGGCTGGAGGAAAGAACATTTTTTAAATGGTGAGTTACATAGTAAGGGACCGTTTTCCATGCTGGCCCCGCTACATCCCAGCTCCACTATCTCATCCAGATATGGTTGCCGATGGCTCCAAAAGAAAACCAGGATGACCACTGTGGTGTGTAATCTCGTCTTCTAGTTACCACGAGTGGCTCACACTGAAGCACTGATATGACAGCCTCTAAGCCAATAAACCCTTAGTGGAGGTGTGTGTGCATGTAAGTGAATAGACGTATGAGACTAATATGAAGGAGTCAACAAATTCACAAGGTCCACTCCAAAACAACAATGACGTTGTTGCTGATGTATAGTGATGACAGGTCACGATAACCTGAAATTAAATCCCTTCCATCAAGTGTATGCACAGAGAGATTTGTCTGCTCCTGTCGAGTAGGATGTATACAGTTAGCCAGCTCATATAAATTAATGTTATTCATTCAAGTATGGGTAAGGCATATATGAGTTATTACACGTTGAACGGACATCTGGAACCCAATGAATCAGCGATATCCCACTGTGAAAAACGTTGATAAGACGTAACATAATAAAGTCTCTTAAGATAAACGGCGAGCGCAGATGCTTCACGAAATCCCCCAGATAATATCTGTGGAAACGTTGTGCCCCTGCTTAAAGCCTAGTGTATTACTTTATTGATTAGACTTTCTTTTGACACAATCTTCACAAAGAGCATATGCCATTGTCACCAGATATGACAAACTTAAATTTAGCGTAAAATGTCTGTTCTTTAGAGATAACAGCTGAAATGATGAAGTGGACATGAAACATAAGGTGAGAGACATGAACTTAGTATTAAATTAGGCTTGTGCACATGCATCCAGTTCCACGAACCAGGAGTGCATGTTGCTTCATAAATCTGATAATAATCATAAATAAATAATGCATATTTCTGTCTTTGTGTGCACAGTTTTATGCACCTGGTCCCCGGGTGGACAAACTGTGCTTTAGAGTGCAGGTGTTCTGAGAGCAGGTAGAGTTTTGGAGTTTAGGAATAAAATATACGGCTTAAACACAGATCCAGATTTGGAGCTCCTCTGTGGCCATTAAACTGTAAAACTTTATGACGGATATGCACGAATGCCATTAATGTGCATGTGTGCTGTCAGAATTAGTTACAGGAGAAATAAGCCACTGTAAATGCCGGTGGGTGAGGATCCAAAAAACTGAACAGTAGGAGCTTCTGAACCTTCAAACCCATGCCAATTTACTTTAGCTCCCATCGGGATTGCCAACTTCCAGAATAGGCTTTTAACAGTGGTGAGGAAACAGTGCTAATTGACAGATGACATGTTGTTATGGGCATCGAGCTCTCTATATAAGGTTTTATCCTGTGAGTTGCTGGCTACAAACCAGATGACAGCAGAGAGCAGAAACTGATCCTAGCCCAGGGATTATTGTGTGTCTCTGTGTGTGTGTGTGTGTGTGTGTGTGTGTGTGTGTGTGTGTGTGTGTCAGAGGAAAACAAACCTGCATGCATGCATTCTGATTATGTGTTCATTACACTATATGCATGCTTTCCCAGCTGGCATCGACTTGCCATGAGTGCCGCTCCTATTGTACGTGTATGTGTGTGTTACCCTGCTTAAAATACATCGGCACGCACTAAATCCTCTCACACGTGCGACACGGGTGAGTGTTTCCACATCTCAGCCAGTCTCCCGTGCACAAGGCCTCTACCACAGTTGCAGATTCCCTCCTGGCCTCTCTCTTCCCAAACACTTCCCCCTCTTGTCATCCTGTCACTCGCCGCGCACCCTCGAGGTGTCAAAACCCTCGGTGGAGCTTTCCCTGATCCCCGAGAGGAAACAGAGCCCAGAGCACCAGCCAGACACCAATATCTCTGGTTTCCTGTCGTCTACTTAAGAGCCACATTCTCCGACGACATCGGTCCAGCAAAGATAAATATGACAGAGGGATGCGGTGAAGAGATGGCCAAGAAAGGAAGGAGGAGAGAAGAAAGATTAAGATAATGTGAGGGGGCAGTGGGTGGTCAGTGAGAAGAGTTGAGGTAAAACGCAGGAGAAAATGATGGGGAGGGATTGGACAGTACAAGGACAGGAAAACAACAGAACAGGGGATGAGGTGGTGAAGTGGTGAAGTGGTGGCATAAATTACGTCAGGAAGAAATGGCCCTTCTGGGAAAAAGGACGGCTTTCTCAACCACTTATGTTCCATCCCTTTGTTTTTTCATGCCTGGCTCATCTGTAATCCTGAAATAAATGGTTGTTTTCACAGAACACTTGTTTAACAGCATCCTGACTGCACATTCAGTAAATGTGCCCATGCACCCGTCTTGCGGCACTGGGCATAAATTGAATGCATGCGGCCGGGAAACACCTGAGCTGAACACTTTGTTTCGTGTGACAAACAACTCTGCTGGGAAGTATAAATCCAGGGTCAAGGAGGGAAGAACAGAGGAGCGGAGGAGGCGGCGAACGCACTATCCTCCGCTCCATTTAGGGT
Source organism: Eutrigla gurnardus (assembly GCF_963514095.1). NCBI lineage: Eukaryota > Metazoa > Chordata > Actinopteri > Perciformes > Triglidae > Eutrigla > Eutrigla gurnardus. Next base: position 11,619,385 of record NC_139928.1, on the reverse strand, counting down.
CTCTGCTTCTCTTGTGGCGCTACAATGTAATTTATTTCCATCTCCACTGCTAGATAACCTGCACAGCATGCATAAACATGCCTGATTTATAATACCTCGAAGACACAGAGCTGAGGAAAGCATATCATGCGCTGACATCCGCCCAGAGGGCAACACATGCATACATCCTAAAGTGAGAGCAATATGGAAGTGAAATGAAGGGGATTTACACCGTGGAGAACACATACTGCACAATGTGAGAATATGAATCTACTATTCATGTGTAAAGCTTATATTTTTGTAAAGACGGGGACATTATTATTCAACACCTACATTTACAGTATGTTATCTAGGATCAGTAAAGAAACTGACTTAGAATACAGTAGTGCGCTGTATGCATATCGTATGGAAGATTAAATATTTCACGCGCAAAAGCCTGAAAGACTTTATGGCCCCGGAGAAACTAATCAAAACATGAGACTGAACGGATATTCATGAATTAAATTAGCTCTTCAAATAGTCCCAGAACACGTCTCTTCCAGAACGAGATCCCAGAAGAGTTTGGACACCTGAAAGACGGCTGAGAACACGAGCAAACACGGCCGTCTGCGAATACTCGTAGCTGGGTTTGAATGGACGCCTCTCCGGGTCTAAACCTGCACACCAGCGGGAATGAATGCGACCATAAATTTATACGAGCGCACGTTTTGATTGTTGTCTCCGATAAATCCTCCACTTCTTCCCGCGGGTGTCACGTGACTAACAGTAAGCGGGGCCGAACACTGTGTGCACAGCCATAACACTCGACACTGGCACACACAAATAAAACGGTAAAATGATGAAACGACAACATAAAACAAATTAAGGCTTCGTGGTTGCCGTGGCGCATTTATCTCACTCGAGCTGTTTCCAAGTCCGAGGACGAAATCAGCAGCAGCATCTTCAGAAAATGACAAGTTTTAAAAAAAACACATCTGATTACCCTGTCATCTGAACATCCCCACGCTTCTATCTTCAAAGAGGAGACGAGAGGATGCTTATCTCATTATATTCAGGCTCTCGTCTCTGTCAGGGTTGTTGTTCTCCGTTCGTCAACATGGCGCCTCTGACAGGAAAACAGTGCACATTCCTCCTCTTATCTCACCGCTCACCCACTCTGCATTTTAAGGGCATCGCCTCACTATCACCTCTCTGCCGAGCACATGCTCCGCCACACTAACGTGGCTTCACTTGTCGCCCCTTGAACTGCAAGTGCATGACAGGCGAGCGAGCGTGAAACCAGTGTAAAAATACCTCTGAAGGCCATGCTCGGGGATGTATTGGTTTACCAGGAAGTCACACGAAGAGCAACCATCAACATTCTTTATCGCCACCAAAACACTGTTGATAAATAAGTAGGAGACGTGCAGAGTCACGACTGAGTGTCTGTCAAAGAGGCCTTCAGAGTACAGCGTGGTTATGTTTGACTGTGAATGAGGTGTGAGGTTTCTGGATATGAAGTCCAGGATGGGGTTGCAGTTCTCTCCAAGGTCTTCAAAAGCAACTAGCTAGTTTGAGAGGTGGAGTGTGACATGACACCACACAACACTCTATATTATTATTCATGAAAAAGATCAGGGATGAGATTTCTGCTACTTTCACAAAATCCACGTTGGTCCAGCTTTGATGCTGCTTGAGCTGAAGCAGATGACAAACTAGCTTTTATTTACATTTTCTTCCCTCTCCTGTGTTTTTCCTCTCCGTTTCTCTCATTGCTCTCTCTCTCTCCCTCCCCCCTCTCTCTCTCCCTCCCTCTCCCTCTCCCCATCTTTGCCCTCAGAGTCAACTTACATATGGTGGAGAGTGGGTTCAGAGTGCCTGGCGCCTTCAATACCTGCATGTGAAATGAACCAACTAGATTTTAATGAGGCAGCAGCATCATTTCCACTGGAGGTAGTCTTCGTTAGGGCTGATGCCAGACCACCAGGGGGGCTCTTCAGTGGTTCTCTCCTATCATAGCTCTCCGTTTTAGGGGGGAAAAGACACTAATGCCACAAGCTTTGATGCCGGTTGATTTATCAGCAGAGTGGATGGGAAAAAATAAGCTTTCCATTCTTTCCACTCTAAGAGGACAGTCAAAACGTTTAGGGGGCTATGGGAGGGAACAGGGCGAGTACTGACAAGGCACGGCCTGGCAACATTAGTTTTCTTACAGTTAAACTTAATTAAATCGCTGTGAAGACAATAAGTGGAACGCTATAATAAAAGAGGCACTTTCTGTGGAATGAATACAAATGACTTCATGTATCTAAATGTCAACGACGACTAGAGGAAATACATTAAGTGGTGATGCTGGGCTTGTTATGTTATAATAAATAAAGATGCGGCACATTTTTGATCATCCCTGGGAAATTATTTTGTGTCAGAGTTCAACGCTGAGGATAGCTGACACAAATGTCTGAATGACCAGTAAAGCTCAAGGGATACATCAGGAAGGAACAATATTATCAGCCAACGGGGGCTTATCACATAAAAAAAAAACAGAAACACCAGAATTAACAACAAACTATGTAAAACGAAAATAGACTTAATCCACAAAACATGTCGGGGTAAATTAGAAACTGTGACATTACACAGTATTCCAGCAGGTATTATTCCTTAACACTAACATCAGCATCTGTCAGGCCTCTCTGCCAAAACCACTGCAGCACAATTGAGGCAGATGCCCCTGGTGATTTTCACAAGGACACTATGCTGCAGTGCAGTACATAAGCAGCTCTGTGGGGTTGTAGCGTTTTGTCTTCTCACCAGTACGGAGGAGGACTTTTGGAAGCTTTGCAGCAGGTTTTTCTGCACCAGGCTGAGTCGTTTGCCCCTGGCCCTCCGACGCAAGACGCTCTGCACCCGTGCTGATGGACGCTGCTTGGGCCGCAGCCGCATCCGGTGATTGTCAGGCTGCAGCCACTGATAACAGAACGGACACACCACGGTGCTCTGCAGCGGACTGGAGGATTTCTGCTTCCTTAGCGCTGAGAGGAGGAGAGAGAAAGCATGAACACTAAATAGCCCCGATACCTATTGATGTGGTTTTGGGGGACGTGTGTGTGTGTGTGTGTGTGTGTGTGTGTGTGTGTGTGTGTGTGTGTGTGTCTGTGTGTGTGTGTCTGTGTGTTTGATTCTACCAGGCAGTCTGCTACAGACAGCTGGCTGTCTCAGTGTGTCTGGCTGAGGGTTTAGTGAGGTTTATCAACCTTGACGAGTCACAGACAAGGTCCTACTTACTACTGCATTTCTTTGTGGCTATTACATTCTTGGGCATCGCTGATGAAAACATGCAAACATGAAAATGGAACAGAATTTGTCATTAAAAAATAAGATCACTGAAGGATGTGCAACTCACCGTTAGCCTTCACAGGCGACTGCCTATGGAAGAAACAGAGGAGAATACATGAGACATTGTGAATAGCTACTTATGAGAGATAAGAGTGAAAATAATCAGTCACAGAGCTGATTGTTAAAGTAGTACAAGATAATAACATTTTAATAATTACAGTCTCTATTGAATAGATCAAGTTTTTGTGCTCTAAAAGTAATGAGACATTTATAATAATTGATTTAACTGTGCCTTCCTCAATTTGCATTTGAACAGTTCCTTTCACACTGGAAAAATGTTAAGTGATGGGGGGGAAGGATATTTGGAATAATTGTGTGAAAGAAACTGGCAGTTAACAATAACAATATTCAAATAAACACATTACAAGAGGAATTATTTTTATCACCGATAGCCCGTCCCATTAAGTGTAGTGGAAAACATGCAACCAGAAAAGCAAATCCCAAATCCCTTGTCTGTCTCCAACTTTGGAATGCTCGCAATGACATATTTGCGTAAACTAAGCCCCCGCCTACTAAACGTCCCACTAAAATTAGCCCTGGGCTTAAATTAATGAAGGGAAATGTACTGTCCATCTGCACGTGTGACAGGCAGAGGCCGGAATGGGGGGGGGGGGGTGGACTTTAATCTGGAGCTGACCCGCTGACTGTTTGTTGACACTCTCCAATTGCAGTCTTAACCACCCCATGTGAGAGGTCTGGGGCAGATCTCTCACATGATCTGCACCCCACACAATATTTAATAATCAGTCACTGGATTAAACTGTCAGATTATATAGAAGCCCTGTCAGAAAATACTGGAAATGAGGAGTGGTGGATTGTGACTCCGTAGAGGACAGATAATGACTCACGGGCCTTGAACAATTCCCCCCAAAAAACCTTCAAAAGCATTCTTAGGCAGCATAAAAATCGATCGAATAGATTTCCTGAAGTAGCTGTTTCACTATTGATAATTAATTATCATTAGGTGCACCTTATACCAATGACATGACCAAATGACTGGCCATTTAAAACGACTCATTCGTCATTGTTTCGCAGTACTGGAAAAGCTAATTCTCTGACAAGGTCATGAACAGTCCACTGATGACTCGAGTGTAGAGAAGCAGGATTCTTGGGTATTTTGTCTCCCCATAATGTCTCTTCCAGCTGCTCCCCTGATGAGCCAACGCTCCGAAACTGCACACCGCCAGACCTCTTCCACCGCACTAATCTCATTATCATACTTGTCATGCATCTCCATTTAAGTGCACACTTAGTTGTGGTGATGGACGCTGAAGACATGAGCCCTACACATGAACTGCCGACAACTGGGGGATCCAATCAAGAGAGCCTTAAAAGACGCAAAAGTTTTCTACAATATAATAACGTAATTAGAGACAGAAGGGCTGGCTGAGGCAAAGCACACTGTGAACATTTTATTGCTACCATCAGGGGAAACAGTGCAACTGCTGGCATATTCTAAAAAACTTCAATGATGCTTGTAACGCGTAGATATTTAGAAACAACCACAGGGATCAGGCCGGCGGTGGTTTTTGTCAGCATCACTTTGTGACTACCAGATATTGTGTCCTTCTACAGTATCGACTGGCAGCGCTGCCATCTATCAGCTGGACGTGACAGAGAAAGAGGCCAGCAGGTGCCTCCCAGTCTGGCTCCTGCTGAGAGGGGCCGTAAGACGAGAGATGCAGTACGAAGCAAGTCGAGAAGTCGTTTATAAGGGGGATGAAGGCCAAAATGTAGTGACAAATGTGAAATAAAATCAAAGGTAATGACTTCCCCGCTCCAAGACAAATCATTCCTTTAATCATTTACTCTGGTGATCCACCTACTTTTAATTTAGCACCAACATAAGGGTTTTATTTGTCCAATATTTAGGTTTATGACAACATACGATGCAAAACTACGACTATGACATTCCCATCCACCTCGACTGTACTTTGTGCTTGATGCTAGTTAGCAAATATTAGCACGCTAAAATAAGATGATACAGATGGTAAGGTTTTGCCAGGTTAGTCAAATGGTAATTTTTCATTATTTTCTGGCATTTTACCAAAATTTATTAATAATTGAGAAAGAAATAATCATCAAATCATTTAATAATTTAAAATAAAATCAAATAATGATCATAATAATAGTTTCAGCCCTATTTAAGGGCTGGGTGATCATTTATCATAGTCATAATTTATCATCTTTCAATGGAATAATATGATGAAAACTTGATTAGTTTTGCACTGAAGCTCTTAACTATTTTCCCTCAAGAGCATGCACAAATGTGTGGATATTTTATAGACTATCAATTTATTGAGTCACCAGAATACATGCTATATCATGATATATATTGTTATTGAGATATGAAATGACCTATATCAGAATAGAAGATTTTGGCCATATCACGCAGCCCTATCCTACTCTGCTATAATCTCCACTGATATATCAAATCTCCAATACCATTGGTTGATAATGGATTATCACTGTCGTCTGTATCGTCATAGACAAAGTACTTAATGCAAGAAAAGAGAGCACTTGAAGTTATTTAAAGACAGAGTTGTTTGTGCAGCAGACATCCTGCATATTTTAGAGTTATCAGAACTCTCAGTCAGGCTCCAGTTACCAAACACAAAACTATGACTATTACCTTACTGGAAAACAGCTTCACTCGTCAATGTCAGTCACAATATAGTGACGTCAGTTCACATGCAAGGACAATAACTCACACTCACTAAATACTCTAGACTAGAAAGTCTAACTAGAAACATATACCAGAATACTTAGATTTGACTGAAACAATTTTGCAAAATCCTTTACAAAACGTCAACATTGACACATTTTTACTGAAACCAAGGAGGACAAAAACACTTAAAACCAACTGTTACCCTGAAGCAAAGATACACATTTAGTCATCCTCGGCCTGACAGGAGGAGAAGACAGTGGCAGAAGGCAGTAACATGATCTCCATCAAATATGTGTGGTAGGGTCCAAGAGTACAGACAAGCACCCACGACACAAACACTCCAGTGACGCATGACCCACACCATAACTGGAGAAAGTGAAGACACTGGAAACCCCCAGATAAACGCGGAGAGACAGATGCGGTTCATTAGGACTAAAAACATCCTCAACGCACACACCGACAGAAATGCCGGCTATTTGAGTGGACGCTGAAAAAACATTCTAATTTCCCCTCAGTTAACTGCTCAACTGTGTCCAAGACCTCCATCTGAAACGTTTATTTCATTTATTTATATTCTTACCAGTGATTTCCCTGCTGAAATGCCTTCCATGTCATTACTCTGGCTGGAAATCAAATTTAGTGGTCAATTAGCTCAGCATGGTTATGGTGAGTTTTGGCTACGGCTGCTGCTTGTGTCTTCTCTGTGCACTTTGGCATGAACCACGGCGGTCTTTCAGATTTGCATCTTGCCTGCTGGACAGCTGATCACAGTTAAATGTGGTCAAAATGTTCTCTGTAACCACAACTCATCTTGGCCAGTGAATCTGGGGAACCGATCAATGTATTTAAGTAGCAGTGAGCTCACACACATCCAAAAAAAACGACTCCGACTTGGGGTTTCACCATTAAAACCTCTGTTTTTGTTTCCATTCATGGTTCTTCCCACAGCATTCCTGGCTCAGGTGAAAATGAAAACAAGCTGGAGGATACGGGGACATGGCTGGAGCCCAACTCAAACATGAGTCCACCACACACACAAACAGAGACACACACACACACTTTTACGAACTTTAAATGCATTAATACCCATATAAACTATGATAGAGAAAATTTGAGCAGACAAATAGTACACCTGTGTAGTGTTCCCTCTCACACACACAATCCTAAGAGGATTTCTCCTGAAATTGCTTTCACTTTCAACACAATCCCTACTGTGCAGGCTACGCCATCAGAAGAAATGGAATACATTTTTGTTGGGGAAAGCAACAAAACTGAAGCAGTGAGCTATTAATGATTACACTAATTAGAAACTGGCATTCATTTTGCCACTCTGTTTTATTCTAATAGGGATGAAAAGACTTGACTACCATTGGAATAGACATTTGGAAAAGACTTGGTACTCTGTATGGATCATTTTGAAAACCTTGAATAAAAGATACAAGAGGTGAAGTTCACAGAATGTCTGGCTTAACCACTGATAAAGTGGATTGTTTTTTCTTGCAGCGGTTTGTTTTCCTCCATGTTGTTCTCATATTTATCTTGTTAGGAATGTGCTGTGACTTCACCAAGGAACTCTATTTCACTCTGTAAATGCTCAAGATTGAGTGACGGTTAAGTTCAACTGAATTCATCAGTTGCAATAAGCTCGAAAATGCTGCACAATCTCAGCCACTACACCTGCACACGAGAAGCCACTGGACAAAAGTAGCTTGTGTAATAGGAATAGACACAGGAACCACATAGTCATGCTTCACAATAAGAAGCACGACTAACTATCTTACTCATAGACATAGTTGACGTTTTGGAGCTACAGACACAATGATGAACCAAGCGGAGTCGACATGAGTCACTGTTGATCTGTCAACAAGATGGACGCAACACATCCTCATATGGGCAAATTTCCAAAAGGAGTGAATTTATGAGCATGACATATAATCGACCCTTATTCACATTTAAGATGCACAGAGATGTGACAAGATGAGTAACACTGCAAACAATCACAGCGAATTCTCAAACAATTGCACATATTCAGCCCTTTGAACAGTGGCTCAGTGTCAACGTCACAGCAGAGTCTCACCACCACCCAAGTTTCCTGCTGTCGCACGCAAAGTGATTGACGTGTCTTTTAATACACAATGTAGCACTGGCGTCGATTAAATCTGTTGGATACTTTCTAAAACTGTTAAAGGTCAGTAAACAGTTAGTCCTATTTGCTGACACGCCAGTAAAACAAGCCTGTAGTCCGGTTATCATAGGAAATGATGATTTTTCATTTCTCAAGTCAAACTGCTCAATGTGTAAATATTTCTGTAGTATAAACAGTTTTTTTGGTAATTCTTCATCTATTGTTTCATCTATCTAGAGATGTTTTCTTATATTTCAGCAATAACTCCCATATCTACTTATTATTTTATGAAAAATCAGGAAAGCTACCCATAGGAACATGGGTAACTAACATAAAAAAAGCCATTATTTTTTCACTGCTTCTTTGTACCAACATAAACATAATTAATTTAAAATATTGTATATTTTTTTATTTGAACTAATGGATCTCTACCGACGTCACTCTGGGACAAACTACTGGTAGAAAATGAATATTTCAGTACTATTGTTACTAGCTAACTACGACACAGCTGACGTCTTGCTGGCCGGATGTCCACCGCCAACACTGGTCCAGCTCCTCCACCTAGCGCCTACATGCTACTATTGCAACAATAAAAGGACAGACAACTCAACTGTGAAACTCAAGTGTGAAAGTGTAAATTCAAGTAGGAATTTAAACAAAGTTTCTTACATTAAGAACCGCGACAGCTCCGGGCATCTTTCTTTATACAACACGGAAGCGTCTAACAGAAAGCTGACTGAGTTTTCTGGACGAGACATTTTCACGCCGGGTAGCGTTACTGCTCCGACTCGTGGAAAAACTGGAACTCTGAAACACGGAGTTAAACACGTCTTCTGAAAACGTTAGACGGTGGAAACGGAGGTTAAGTTAAAATATTTTAAAGCGTATTGACCGCTGTAGCACCAGCTGTGTGCGCTCGTTTAAAGTATTAATGTAGATAAAGCTACCGCCGTCGGGTGGTGTGAATCCACGTTTGGTCGCAAGGATATGACGTTCCTCGCGCCGCGATGCACTATGGGAGCTTGAGTAAATCAGCGGCGCACGGCGGAGCGGCTGTATTGTTCGGTTATGTGACAGACTGCAGCAGACGCAGGTTTCATCAGGTGGTATTTTCGTCGATATAAAAATCCTAAAATAATCATCTTTTTCAGATGACATTAATTAGGCTACATGAGTAATAACGCCTTGAGATAAATACGTTTACATTTGTCCAGTATATATGTTAAATATGACTCCAGGGCTCCTAATTCCTGACACCTGAGCCTGAAACAACCCCTTTAAAAGTGAACCTTTCAAGGTGAAGGAAAGTATTTAGTATTTATTAATAATTTGTTTGTTTATTATTTCAATGTTTAAGTATTCATTTTTGGTCTGTCCTATGTGATCGCTGATCAGACTAATGGTAGGCCTAATCAAAGTTAAATAGCCTCACACATTTCTGGAATAATTTGGCTAACATTTGATGCCATCATTCCTCTGATCGATTAGACAGAATAACCAATGTTATGACATCATTATTGTTGTATCCTGCGCACTAACAAACCAGGTTTCTCGAGTCCAAGAACACATATTCTGTCAACCCCGCAGGATCCAGTGAAATGATGGCATCGCATTCTGCTGGACAAAGAGCTACCTTTTTGAAATGGTATATCTTGAAGCAGCAGCGGGGAGGGAGAGCGGTGCGCATCGATGGCTACCCTCTGGGGTGCGGATATCAAATGTAGCAACACGCGCCCGCTGAAACAGAGACGTGAGATGACAAGTTCCATAGAGGTTTTACTCCACAGAAGAGGAGATCTCATTCAGCACCAGCGACGACGCATCCCTCCATCCCTCCATCCCTCCCCGGCTGCCAGAGACTGATCGCCAGACTGGCGCGTTTTACGCACATCTTTTCCCGGATTAGCCACCCTGCCTAACGGTACGTTTCATTTATGATACATGCTGCTGTTCTAGTCAGACTCAGAGGCAGACAATTAAGCGTCATTACAGCCCTTTAAATAATTGATTATGATTTTGGGAACTTTGGGATGTTTAATACGCTTATATGTATAGCCTATATTCAGTGTTATATTTCATACATTTTGTTCCTTACAGGTTGAAGTTACTTCTTTTGTTCTTTCTTTTTTTTTGTAATGCGCGCACGCGTGTGCATGTGCGTGTGTGCGTGTATGTGGAGGAGGGGGTATTAAATCACCGGGCCAGTATAGAGCGCGCAGAAACTGATGGAGTAAGCTAAAGTGTGAGGGATTGCTCCCCACTTTGTCCGCGAGTAAATCTCCACTTTATCAGCTGCTGTCAGGCAGGCGCTTCCTCACAAGATTGAAATAGCCGAGCGGTGCAGCTCCTCCTAAGTGTAGCCCGCGGATAAACGGATTTCCCCTCACTACAAGGACTAAGCACACTCGATTCCGAGGGAGAGGGGGGGCAGACAGGCAGACAGACAGGTTGATATTGTGCTCAAAGTGGCCACATCCTCATCGCGTCTCCAGTGCCTGCGCGCTGCTGAGACGAGAAGCATGCCAGCACAGGGACGGAAAGGTAGGCGGACTCGTATTTACTGGTTCTGGGCTCCCTTGCATGATCAAAGAGGATTCCTCCATAGGCTATAAATGTATCTCATGTTCTTCAGGGTACAGTAACCCCGAAGCCAAGCGGAGATCAATCATTTACCCACCAGGCGGTATTTTAGTGTCAGTAAGTGGTTTCTCGGATATGTGAGGAAAATAATATGTTTTTTGTGCTTTTGAGTCCAGTTGTGCACATGTTTATGTTGAGACTCATTTTTATTTTATTTTTATATTTGTGAGCGGGGGACCCTGAAATGACCGTCCTCGATACTGGCGCGGGTCCGGTGCCAGCAGGACTCTTCTTTGGAGGACGTCAGGGGAGCAGAGACATCCCCAAAGTGTCCTGTCAGCATCTGCGGGGAGAAGCACATTCCCAGCAGCCACCGAGCCCGCTATCACTTCTGAAACGCAACACCAACTCCGATAGTGCTGAGAAGGCTCGGGAGGGGAAAAAGGCACAATGCGCTTTAATGCGGCGCGCTCAAGTGCACGATTGAAGTCAGTTTGTGTGTGTGTGTGTGTGTGTGTGTGTGTGTGTGTGTGTGTGTGTGTGTGTGTGTGTGATACGTCTTAGTGATGACTCCTCTCTGTCGTGCAGCTACACCAACTCGAGGGTCCTGTAATCAGTTTCCTCCTGATGTGAATTGCAGATGTGTTACCTGAGGTCTTCCTCCTGCAGAACTTCACACATCTGCAGCTGCAACATTGCTGAGTGGAATAGTCTGTACTCTGAAATGAGCGTAATTATCCACTTGAATGAATTATTAATAGCCGTAAGGTCATTCAGTGAGTCAGTGTTGATGCTGCGTCCTGAAAAATGGCTCCACTTTTTTTTGGTCCTTTGTGCATTAAACATCGTAGTCTCGCAAATCCTCATCTTATTTACTACTTTTTGGCAGCTATAGTGCTCCATGTCTTCCCTGCCCGTGACTCAGTGTGTGCACACACCTGCGCACGTTTGAATCCCACTGCCTCTGGATGCATTTATCATTTTAATGCATCGTTTAGAGCGTAAGCGCTCTTCAAGCAGCTCCTGCTCGTGATGCATTCATCACAGCCATTCTTCAGAATCACAGTGTGGGTGAACGGTCGGATGCGGGAACACAGAGGAAGAGAGCGCCAAGGTCACACACAGCAGCGCCGGCTCAAAGGAATTCTTCTTTATTTTTTGTGTTACCGTGTGCAGGTTGGAAGTTGTCTTTGTGATGCTGCAGTGGGAACACACATTCATAGAAACAATCAGTAGACTGGTGGCTATTGATCACCCTTCCGTGGAGATTATTTTGGGATGAGGGCCAAGTCACGCAACTGTAAAAGGAAGCTGAACATGTGCAGGCAGAGACTCGTTCTTGATGGAGGAACATTTGAAAACTCAAAAGGAGGTGATCTGGTTATTTGACCTTGTTATTCCTCCTTTAGATTACGTCTGACTAGACTTGACTAGACGTAGATTAGGCTACGTCTTTACAGCTCTCTGTATCAAAGTGTGAACATAAGCACTGGCCGGTGTGTGCTCTTGGGAAGCAGAGCCGCTGGTACGGACTACTTTGTTACGCCGTGAATAATCAGGTCGAGGAGAACAAAGATGCTGGTTCTGACGGTGTTTGTTTGGATCAGCGTGATCCAAGCATCCAGAACCAAGGAGAACAGTGGCTCTTTCACAAGAAGGGAAGGGACCCAGTGGAGGGACCAGCTAAGGTTTTTGTAAAAACCTACATCATGTGCTTAGTGAGCCTCTTTGCATATGAAGGGAAAGTTTGACTGCTGGGTCCTCATGATCTAATTCAAACAACAGTTGTCATTTAAAGTCTTTTAGATTTTGGGCTTAAAAGTGCAGAGTCGTGTGTAAAATCTTGTGTCGAAAAAAAGTGATGGTGCATTTTTTTTTGTTAGCTCCCCCCGGCTTAGAGAGTAAATGAATGGGCACAGAGACTCACACCCTAAGTGGCTGCCAGACGAGACTTTTCTTTTTCCTTCTTAAATCCCAGACAACTAAAGGATTGTTGCAGAGCCAATCTGTGAGGCTCAACAACCTCAAGCGTACAGACGCATTTAATGCACATGTATGGATCCACATGCAGATGAACTGCTGAATTATTGATGAACCCGGCGATGTGTTTTGCCTGTGATAATGAACGGCCTGAGTAATTGCTATGAGTAACTTGACAGCTATATATTTTTTTTCCCACTTAGGCTTCTCCCTTAGACTATCTCGTTATGAACATGTTTATACAACTGAGATATTAATAAACATAAAGGTGGGGCCAGATAGGGCTTTATGTAAATGTGAATCTGGTATGCTGATTCTTCCCTTTTGTCTCCTCAAACAGCTTCTTTGTGAACGTAGGCATGTATTTTCTTCACCATTGTTACATCTGGCACAATGCTCCGTTGTGGAGTCATCCATTGTGTGAGAATAAGAGAGGATCCTTTCAAGTGGTAAGGCTTTCGGTTAAAGGGATGCACGGCACGTATCCATTACACTCCGTGTGATCATTGTCCCCATCGTGGAGAATGAGCGGGACTTATTTCTCAACATCAATACTTTAATTACAAGTCCCGTTAATTGCACACTGTGTCTGCTGCGGTAATTCTCATCTGGCAAAGTCGTTTCAGTTCTGTCGAAAAAGCCGTAAAGATCACATGTACGATCTGGGTGGCCTCTTTCTCACCACGGCCCAAGTTGCCTTGAGCAGTTTCCTGTAGCATGCCATCCATTATTAGTCACTGTTTTTGTCAAATGACCTATATGAAAGGAGAGATGACTCTGATTAAAAGGAGCCAGATTGCCTCATTTGATACTATTCCTGACAGCGTACTTCAAAAGCATCATTCCCAAGTGTTTCCCCTTTCTGATAAAATATCTGTGCAGTTCTATCTGACACCGTTACCTTTAAAGCATCCAAAGGCTTCACTCCCAAAAAAAAGTCTTTGGATGCTTGACCCCAAAAAAAGAATCAAAACTCAACTGTGTTTTGATTTATTTGTTTTCAAGTATGTATTCTCTTTTACAATCTTTTTATTCAGATTGGGGGGGGGGGGGGGGGGTAAATAATCAGAATTTTGCCTCTGGTTCTGCTTCGTCCTTCAGCTCCTTTCATCTGTCCTCTGAGTTCATATCCCTGCAGTTTATAATCTAGGTTGGGCCCATTTTCACATCAGGGACTAGGCGAGAGAAAGATAGTCATGTAATTGCCTAACCGTACCACAGAAGTCTGGTTGAACCAGTGGGGCTGATGAAATTGTCTCTGGGAGGACTGGGAGGACTGGGGACCAGAGAACGATCCTGACAGGAATAAACCACATCAGAAATTTGGGCTAAATGTCACAGGAAAAAAAAGGGACGGTTGCTTATTTTTGTTGTTTTGCTTTCTTGATGTTCTTTCTCCAGATATGAGGCCGTGTCTGTGTATCCGTGACATTTTCAGGCCTTTGTTTGTGATACACGCAACTCTTTTCTCTGCTTTGACCTTTTAATGCCAGTTTCATGGTCGACTCCCCGAGAGAGAGAGACGACCAGAAAGCGAGAGAGAATAACTTTTTGAGAATTGATTACATGCATCCTGCCTCTTCGATGACAGACTGCTTCCCCCCGTGACAACCACAGACAGCCATTTGCTTGCACACATTTATGATTTTTATGCCCCGAATGACCCCCCCCCCAAAGATCTGATTTCTTTTCAATACCCAAAGCACAACCATAATAATGATTACATTTATTCCCAAATGGCACACTCTGAATCTGCCAAGGGGCTTTCTATATATGGGACGTTTCAGACCGATCTTTTTCTGTGGCCCCATGGCACTAGCAGTCATTAACCTTCTAGTCAGGCAATTTGGGCCAGGGGAGGCTTTTTCCCTTGGTGTCAAGCAAGGTTTATATGAGATGTGGCTGTGAAGGCCAACCCCCTCGCTGCAAGGTGGAAAAAAGGCTATTTCCATTGGCCGGGTGATGAATGTGATGTCTGTGGAGGTGCATCACCCCTTCGGTGCTCTCTTTTCTCGTTCTCGTTCGTTCATTAGTGTTTTCCTTCATTCTATTACCCTTCGCGTTCATATCACACCGTCTAATTCCCTGGTCCCGGCACTTTTTCCCCCTCTCATTTTCTCCCATCTGCTCTGTCCGTCTCTCACACAAGAATCTATTGTAATTGACTTTATCTCCCCCCCCCCCCCCTCTCATTTCCTCCCCCCCTTCACAGTGAATCAGCGGTTGCCAGCCCCGAGCTGAAGGTGACCTGTTGGCTGAGCCCGGGGCTGCAACACAGGACATGGGTCCTGCTTCTCCACCCCGCTCGTGTCTTGTGTTGCAGCCAGCGGAGCAGCCTGTCTGCCTCTTCCGCCCGTCTGTCTGCCCAACGCTGATGGACTGAGCTCCCACCAGAACAGACGGAGCCCAATAACCACGGACCCGCCGACCCCTGCTCCTCACTTTTACAGCCGGCGTGTGCCTTTGTCATTGTCATTCTAGTGATGGAGTTTTCAAAATCAACCCGTTGTCCTCTCTCACAGTTTAAAGGCAATAAAGCATTTCAGAGAAAAATGTTACTGCTGTTTTTTATTTGTAACGATGACGACGGGACCCGAGGACTATTTATTTGGACTATAATGGAGGCTCAGTGTTCCCAGTTAATTTTCTATATTTATTTCAGGTCGTGCCTTATCAAGCGACTATCTCCCGCCCTACGAGAACTCCCCTGTGACATTTGCACTGCGACAGAGAGAGTTAGCACCATGGCGGGTTATTATTCCTTTGAAACGATAAAAAACAAGACGAGCCGTACAGGTTTCTAACGAGCCTTGTCTTCTGACTTTCCCAGGGAGCAAAATATCAAGTGAAGCAAAAGCTTCTGACAAGGTCAACAGTGATGTTCCTCCGGATGAGGCAGGCATGGAGGTGTCGTCTGAGCCCCTTTTTTCAAGGCTTCCTCATCTCTGCCCGAGTTCCAGACGAACATTATAGATGGAGAGGTCGAAGCGAGTGACACGAGATAGCTTTTGTATTTTAGCGTCGCCTCAGAGGAGAGATGAGCGTAGTAGAGCAAGGGGGGGGAAGAGGACAGCGATGCAGTACAGTGCCTCCGTCTGCTTGATGTGACCGGTCACCTCGCATTGACGCTCCAACGACTCAGACGAGGCCAGATGTAGAGAAATGGTGTATTTATATACATCAGGTGTGCTTTCTTTCAGGTGTGTGTGTGTGTGTGTGGAGGAGAAAATGAAGCCATTTTCCCGACAGGGGTGTCAGTTGATTGGAATGTAAATCCGAGTTCGGGCGCTTGCTGTTTTCAATCTACCCCCACCAAGATTGTTTACCAGAGGGATTGAAAGGAGGCTGTGTGCTGAATGCTGTGTGAGCTGATATTGGCTGAATGTTTACCCCGTGTCGGAGCAGATGTCTTAGAAGCAATATTATTTATTTACCCAGTATATTTAGCCCAGAGCGCCATATTTTGGTGACATACATCCTGGATTCCAAAAGTAAGGCTTAAGGTGAAAAACATTCAAATGGCACGTTGAGATCGTTGTCACACTATCTGCAAGATTAACTACAACCACTGAATTTAAAGGTTTTTTTTTTTTTTTTCAAAATACACTTATTCGCAATTGACCCCAGTCTTAAAAGTCCATCACATGCCCTCCAATAAGAACACAAGTTGTTATACTGTTTGAAAAACGGAAGGTGAAGAATGTGTTCATTCATTCATTTACATATTTTTTCCAAAATAAGGCCCCATGGGGAACACGGAAAGGGCATGACGAAGCTTCTAGCCCCCCCACCAGTTTCCCGGCTTCATGCTAAGCTAAGCGAAACCAGCTGTTGGCATTTGCGAGGAAACAATTTAGACTATTGTCAAGTACCTAATTAGCTAAACGAAACATTTGCCTCCTACACCTGGATAGGTGAGCAGGACAGATCGGTCTGAGATCCGACAGATTGCCGGGTCATAACGAGGATTCGCTGCGCTGCATATTTGTCCATACCAATGCACTTTATACTGCAATCAGCAGTTACATATTCAGCAGGGGAGGGAGAGAGCGATCCCAACGTGCTGCTGCAGTTTTTAAACCCCCCCCCCCCCACGGCCTAGTTGGTATGGTAATGCAACAGCAACAATATCAAGTCGGTGAATTTATTCAGTTAACAGCGGGGGAGATAAAGAAAGAGACTGGAAGCAGGGTCGGGAGTGGGAAGGCGCCGAGAGCGAAGTCCTCGTGTTACAGGTATCTCATCACTTTGTGTTAGATTGGATACGTGTGCGATGCCTGACACCCCCCCTCAGGCTGGATGTCAGGCCACCAGGTTAAAAGACTGCTGTTTGTTCAAACATTACATACAGCCAGTGTTGTGCCCTGAATATCACATCTCACATCCAGGCTAATCAACTATTATTTACATGCAGCCGTTAATGCTGGAGTGCAGGTACAGGGAAGGAGTAAAACCTTATGGATGCTCATAATCAATTACAGCGTATTAACTGTAGAGTGGACACCGAGGCCTCATAAAGTCCAGCTCGCTCACTGTGAATGCATCATTTACGAGGTGGAGTATGTGGCGGCGTAATCAATTCCTCAGTCTGTATATCCAGTCACGCTCACATTTGGTGCATATCATACAGGGCGAGGTGGCCAAAGGTGGAGAGAAGTGCATGAGAGACCCTTAATTATACCTCGGCTTTCATTTTGCAACAAAAATTGACAGTTCCCTGATTTCATCCAAACACCCTGAGCTTTTTCGAACTAACCCAATGTCCCAGAGGGGATGACAGAGGAAGTGGCTCTCTTTGAACGACTTAGCAACGATAAGAGCTTCTAAAGAGAGACCAGAAAGCAGAGAGAGCGCCAAGAGGAAGCTGAGTATTAAAGCGGGGGAGTTGGAGATGGTAGAAGAGGGACAAAGAGATTGGCAGCTGGGAGATATAAAGACAGACGAGCAGAGAGGGGAAAGCAAAAGGGAGGGAGAGAGAACAGAGATAGACCGACGAGGAAGGAAAGGCAGCGGGCTTAGATAAGTAGTGAAAGGGGGGAGGAAGTGAGGCGGGGGGGAGAGAGAGAGAGAGGAGAATAGAGTGATGGAATGATTTATTAAAAGTGAGCAAGGCAGCAATTCAGTGACAGCCACCACTTTTCACAGACAGGATAAGTGACAGTGACACATCAGTCAATGGAAATAAAAACTTTGTGTTCAGCAAAAAAAAGAAAAGTTTGGATTACTGTTTCATAATCAGGCGGTGGATGTGAGGAAACCCAGAAAACAAGTCATCGAGACATTCTCTAATGTACCAGTGTTTCAGTTTGTAAAGGGACAGTACATTCCCATTTTTAGTTATATTTCCATCTTTCCAGTGCAAGTCTGTCCTCCTGTAGCAAAGCAAAAACAGACAAAAAAATGGATGCTCTGACAGGAAGAATGAAGACACCGTCACCCATCGCAGCACATTAATATCGTGGATATTATTCAAACACAAACTGCGTTGCCAGTGTGGCGAGGTAACAAACGCTAGCTGAGATGCAACCTTATATGATCTGCCATTATCCACCAGTAATATGGGGATATGTTTTCTTCTTTCAAGTCATTCCTCATAACATCCGTGCGTGGTTGTATGTGCACGTCTGCATGTGTGTGTGTGTTTGTGTGAGATGCCCTTGGAAGGTTCATCCATTGAGAGATTCGGATCACAGATTTCCTGTAAAACCCACCGAGCCGCGTCGCAGGAACAGGCAGTCAGACATTTCCTGATGCCCCGGGAAACACTTGTACAGTAAGCTGCCGGAGTGTGACTTTGATAAAGCAAATGTCAACATATGCTCAGCCTCACCGGGCTGATGGCCTGTAGTGTGGGAGAGAGGGGGGGGGGGGTTGCTTGTGGTTTTAATGAAATCCCGTATTTCATCTCTACGTTGACACCTGGGGTTTTAATCGATTCTGCGTTCCGTGAAGTTATGGGGGAGAAAATAAATAGATTTGAACTTCATTTCCCAAGCTGAAGCAATTTAGGCAAATTCAAATCTAGGCATTATGGATCTCATATTCACAGCGGAATGGCATCCACCGATGGGAAGAAACTGGATCAGAGGATAATGTTCCTTCTCGTCTCCTGTGTTGGATTAGATGACCGCCGTCCCTCTCCATGTCAGCTCCGGCGAGTACCGATGTTCTAACTCGTAGAGAGAGGTCAGGATAAAGGTAGACCGAGGCATACAGATAGATAAAATGACAGACAAGTAAACGTTTTTTGTGCTTTCTACCAGTTGGTATATAAATGTATATAATAAAAAAGGACATGTGGAAAGCTATCATTCAGAGACAGGCAGGGAAAGTCTGTGTGTCAGAGAGAAACGTGCAAAACAAATAAAAATAAGTGAGAAACAAAGAAAGAAGACAGAGATGAATGTAAGAAGGTAAAGCAGAGAGAAAAGAGAAGAGAAACAAAGAGGTGAGACAGATGGGAGGGAGACGGGACAGAGGAGGAGAAACAGAGGACAGAGGGAGTGATAGGAGCTTCAAAAGATGAGAAATTAATCTCCAGTTGACAGCAGATAGGGGTCAGTTATGATAAGTGTCCCCCCCCCTCTCTACCCTCAGTGGGAGTATAGCCCGGTGCTGAGCTATCAGCTTGCCAATACCCTTGCTCGGGTTCTGCAGACACAAGGTGACCTTCTGTGAACGAGCCAGTTCGTGGCAGGAAGCTGCCGACTGCTGACAGTGACAGGTGTTCACTTTCAGCTCACAGCTCCCACCGGCACACCTTCATTATGGTCCATTCATTCATTCTGAATCCCAACAAAAACTTGAAAGGGTAAAGAGGTCCCCTACCGGGCGGATATGAATCGAGCATTCATACACTCATCTGTTGTAGAGAGAAAAAAGAGCTGCGACACACATTCAATGAGGGAAATCACATCAGATGGGACGGGAGGACGTGTAAATGTTGACACCCCGTCAGATTCCCTCAGAAATGATGAGAGGCCAATTATGAGGGTGTTCCTTAAAGGGCCAGAGCTTTAAAAAGGGCTTAAGAAGACAAAATTGATGAACGGCTGCGTTTCCAGACTGCCTCTGTTTTTTTTAAACAGAGCCCGCTTTTACCACTGAAAGTGATAACGATGGTAATACATCAGTGGAATGTGAGTTTAATGTGCTCGGGGTTCCAAAAAAGATCTGGAGGGCGAGAGAAAGGTTTTTTTTTTAAATTTACAGTTTTCCATTCCATTATTGACACATTTTGAGATAATCACCAGCCTCATAAAAAAAAAAAAAAATACTTACCTCACAGTAATGCAACCTTGAAGAAAAAAATGAATGATCAGAACTGATGCGTACACGTCTTTAAAAAGTGTGGTAGAGGAAGGTGTCAGATATTTCCAGGTGCAGTGCGATGGCAGTCACAGCCGGAGAGGAGAGGCGGATATTAAAAGCCCTCAGTCATGCGCTGGCAGTTGCCAGTTGCTCATTTAGAGGCAGGAAGTGCTCGGTGCTCGGCGCCGCAGCCGCTGATGATACATTATTTGCCGCTGGTGGGGTGTGAATGTTTTTTTACGAGTCCAGTGGCCATGAAAGCCCCAAGTGTGTGGACCAGCTCCGAAACAATTGTATTGTCCCAGTGCTTTTGATTAATGTGAAGGGTGGCTAAGGAACAATTCCAGAAGTGTTATCAGGAGCAAACAGATGGAGACAAGGGGCCCTCAAGCTCAGCAGGGGCCCCATCAGCGGGTCCCCGTGCCCCACGGCTGTGATTCGTGCAGCCCGGATTGATAGCGTCTGATGTGGGTTGTGCTTCTGTTTACCTGTGTGTGTGTGTGTGTGTGTGTGTGTGTGTGTGATGGGATGGAGGGGATTGTAACTGTGTTTACCTCATGATTGAAAATCTCCCTTCCACTGCACTTACCGACTGATTGGTTTGACCTTGCAGACACAATCCATTCCTTTCAACCAAGTACTTCCAAAAAAAAAAAAAACCCAACTTGCACGCTGCATTTCACAGCTCAAACCGCCAAAATAAAAGTGTTTTGAACCGATGTGAAGACGATCACGAGAGGGCAGTTCCTTTGAAGGCTAAGCAATGACAGATAGCGTTGTTATTTAAAGTCTAGACGTGCACTTTTATCTTTGGCAGCTGTGCGATAATTCCCTATGATGATTATCTGCCTCGCTTCTAATTACAAATATTACACTGTTTCCCTACAAATGAGGCTGATGTGTGAACAGCTCAGTCTACCGGTCCTTCTGGGGTTTGCTTCCCAAATGATGTCACGAATATTTATCCCAACCCCCCCTTTTTTGGAAGAAACCATCCCCAGCTGTCACACTCGTTTAATAAAGAGCCAATTATAGTAATTTGACAGTTGTGCTGATTTTTTAACAGATCCTGGTTTCAAAGGGAGCAGACCTGGCGCTCTGCCCGGGACTCTGGAACTTTGTGCCATGCAGCTTCGTTTGCATGCTCCTCTCCTGCCTTTTCTCACTCACCCTCCTCTCTCCCTCTATCCCTCTCCTTCTCTTTCTTGCCACCCCATCCCCTCCAATTGTGAATCAGAAGTGAAACAAACAAGTTAGATGCTCACTGGACTGAATGTGATGCGTTGCCCGGACGACGGAGGGGAAAGGACTGGGAAGTCATAGTGCTGGATGAGAGATTGGGGGGGGAAAGCGACGAGGTGCATGTGTGTGTGTCTCCCATTGGGCCAGTAGCTGGCGAGAACTGACTGCTGAGTGTGCTGACTGGCAGACAACACCCCCCCCTCCCCAACCTTCTCCTCTCCTCTCTCCCCTCCCGTCCTTCTCCTCCCTCTCTCACTAATGCTGATGACACGTTCTGCTCTGGGTCTACTTCGGCTGCATAAACAAGAGGGCGGCGCTTTGTCCTGCAACCTTGGTGATGGTCGTCCAACAGACACACCACGACAAGAAGACAAGCACGCACACAGTCAGCGTTGGCTGGCAACCACTTCACAGAGCAACGCACAATGATCCGACTCTTCTCCAAACACAATTAGCATGCAGGGAGAACGCAGCTAAGCACACTGGCTTTAACCACCACAACTCTCACTCAAAACGGAAAGCACGGCATCGCCCGAAATGAAAGGAAAAACAACACAAAAAAAACTTCTCTAGGGAGCCTTTTTTTCACTGCTTTCAAGACGATCCACCCTGGTGTATTACATGCTTGTAGGTCTTATTGCAACAGACGGTTTCTCTTTGACTTGGAGGAAAAGCAGTCGTCACGACAGTGTGGCGTAGAGGCAGCACGCACGATACCAGGACCCTGAAACATATTAAAAATGATTGTTTACACCTTTGCTTTTCCACCTGTCACATGTCAAACTGTCTTCAGTGAAAAGGGACAATTACAAAAACTCCCAACAAAGCTACGATGCTTATTAGCAGGCGCACAACGTCTGATGCCATGAGACAACGTATAGCACTACAGAAGGACCGTTCTTGTGACAACAGAATTCCAATCTCACATAAAGCCCTTCTCTGTTGTCCTATTTACAGTATGTTGCCAAAATAAATAATTTCTTTACTCACTAAGACTCCAATGAGATCTCCAAATCAAATTGTTAATTAAAGGCTCTGAAAACATATTTTATTAAACATACTTTGCTTCCTATTTCGTTTGTCTGAGCATTTCTGACTAGTTGGAAGTGGGCGGGGCTATTTTGGAAAAGGGTGATGTCACATATTTCTGTTCGATTAGTTTCGCAAAATAAAGATTGCACTTAAAATTGTATAACAAACGTCATAAACGTACAGTAACATACATGGATTGTGAGTGTTTAACTCTGTAAAGCCCCCTGAGCGACTCTGGGTTCAGTGTGTCACTAATGGACACTTCATCATGAGGACAGAAGGAGCCAGGGATCAAACTGCCAACCTTGTGGCCTGCTAAGCCCCATCCACAATTCTGTAAATACAACAAAAACGGTGCTGCGTAGAGCACCACAAGCTCAGAATGATACAGACACACACACACACACACACACACACACACACATTTGTGACATATTACAATGACTTACATTCATTTCCCCTACCATTAACCTAACACTAACCTTAACCAATGAGCCACAAATAGGCTTTGTTCCCAAATGGGGACACAGCTTTAGTTTCCAATTAAGTTGGCACCAATTGTCTGAAATGTATTCCCAAAGGTAATCTGAGTTAGGAACACACACACACACACACACACACACACACACACACACACACACAAACAGGTGAAAAGGTTTTCAAGGTGAAAAGTGCCACACTTACAACAGAATCGGGGCAAAATGAATGTTTTCCATTCGGCCATAGAAATCAAAATCAATGTGCTTTCCCCCCCTTGTTTGTCAAGAACATTTTCTTTGTCACCGTCTCTCTCTCTCTCTCTCTCCCTCAGTCGGACGCACCCATGAATACAACCATTTCCAAAACAGACTGCAGCTGTGCTATCTCTCTCTGAAAGATAAAACTGTAAAATATTAAGCAGCACTGTGAGCATAATGATGCATAGACCCGACCGTATAGGAACACGTGGTTCAATGAGTGAGATCTGACTGGTGGATGTAATAACAGGTCATTCATTCACATTAGGACCAAGGTCACACATGAGGCTCAACCTTCACATGATCAGCATCGCTAATTGATAACCATATTCAGTCCTTATAGCTTAAGGTCATTGAGTCTTGTGTTCTACGTGGAGCTAATAAGCTAAGGGAGTGTGTGGGCCAGAATCCATCTCCATTAAATTAAAGGAGCCTGCTCCCACAATGTGACCTCCATTGGCTATGATTTATTGCCCGAACAGAGTAAATGAACATCAAGCACAAAGGACAACCAGCTAATGAAATCATTGGCCCCGACAGTTAAGTCAGTTCAGATGTGAACAGAGCGTAATTAAATAGAGTTGTAGAGAAGAAGACACACATTCCTTACATCACTGTTGTGTATGTGTAGTCAAGCCAATTTCACTGATTTTGCTCAATATCATGAATCACAAATGTGCCTCGGGGGGGATTTACATTCTTTACAGCATACAACACCCTCTGTCCTTCGACCCTTGCAGCTGATAAGGAACAAAACCGTCCAAAAAGACTAAAAAAGCAGCAGCTTATGAGTCCTTTGGCAAACTCAGCATGCATGACTGCGCTGTGCTTCTACGCTAGAGATAAGATGATTCCTCACTAAAATCTTCTGATCTACTGATCCAAATAGATCAGAGGACTCTAAGTTATTGTCTACTTAAAACAGGGGTAGGTGTTTTGCTTAACTACTGTATTTCATGTATCATCTTGTATCGCAGGAGAGTGTAAAGGGAGACAGACTAGGGGTGACTCAGGGCAGAGAGCAGGGCGATGTTGCTGCTATTTTAGGGCCCCTTTGTGTTTGTTCATGTCTGCAACCAGATTGGATCTGATTGTTTTTTCTATTAACGCGGTCAGGCGTGACTTCAATGCTGGCTAAGGTGTAATTAAATAGGATGTATTCCATGCAGTCACTAGATGGCGCTCTATACTTTAACTGTTTTCATCTGATCTAGTGCTCGTGGCACCGGGTCAAATACTGATGCGGTTCTTCCAATCCGCTTGACTCATGTTCTTCAAATCCATCAAATGAGAGAGATCTCGGTCATAAGATCAGCAGCTGCTGAGCTGAATCCAACCGCAGATTATTATACTGTGAAGGGCAGCAATAGGCTTAGTCGTCCACTGACCAACAAATCAAGAGCCTCTATACAAACATGTTGCTCTGGATTTCAATAACAGCTCAAGAAGTGTTTGATTTATTTTGATAAATGATCCAGTTAGTTTAAACTTTAGCCTTGAGCCAAATGTGCTATAGTATAAAAGCTGTTTAATACTCTGCTTTTCCCTCACAATGGAGAGATAAACCAATGCTTGATTTTGAATAGATTAAATGGGTTTTGCCACTAATACAGGGATGAAGAGCAATCAGAGCATGTTGCATCGGTTAACTTATTGACCGTTTGAATAGAGGGAAAGGTTGAAACTCAAGACCTGTACCAGAACCCTCCCTTGTAGTTATAAAGGCTCCAGATCCATATCACGGAAACGGGACCCTTTTCAGTTCCGGATGGGAGCGCATCAGCCTCACAGAGAGAGGTGTCGATTTTTTTTTTAACTGGGGAAAAGAAAAGGAGTTGGAAAGGAGAAGGAAAGAAGGGGGCGGAATAAAAGACATTGGCAAGTTACCAAGAGGTGCAGGTGTCTGCCTAACAACAGGCTGCTGCAGTGCACTGCACGCTAGGCAAGTGTGGTCTGGTGTGAGCAGGACCTAGACTATGGGAAAACAAACCAAGCTTATAAAGGCAAACACACAGAGGGAAGGTCTGTGTGTGTGTGTGTGTGTGTGTGTGTGTGTGTGTGTGAAACACATTGTCCATTCATGCAGTGGGCGAATAGATCCTTTCATCAAGACAGGATTTAAGACACTTTGTGACCTTCAATTTTATCAAATCCATCCCAAGCTCCAGTGAAGCTTATATATATGATATAACCACTAAATAATAGATTCTGGAAGCTGAAAGTCTAAAACGTATCCAAACATGCCTCATCCAAATCTAAGTCTGTTGGCTTTATTAAGTAAGATAATTTACCTGATGCACCACATCAATTCATCTAATCCCGATCAAAATTATCCATGTTCCGACAAGATTTTGCCTGCTAAATTAAAAGTTGTATGTGCAGATGTGAAAGCACTTAACAGACACATTTTAAAAGTCCATTTAACTTGAGTGTTTACTGCACACATGCATTAAACTGTGACACACTTTGCATACAGACTAAAGGTCATTCAGCTCAATATGCTACAGATAACGCAGCATGTAGCTCTACTATGGAATTTATGGAAACATCTGTCAATTAAAATATATACTTCAATTAACAGCGACACCATGGTGGGCTGTGGGCAAACACACACACACACACACACACACACACACACACACACACACACACACACACACACACACACACACACAAACACACACACACACACACACACACACAAACACACACACACACGCACACACACTTTGATTTTGCTATCAAACGAGACGACACCACCACAGACAGTGTTTCTTGTTTTCAAGAACAAGTCTTGTCGTTAAGTTGTCATGAGTCTTTCTGAATTGTTTGCAGCTTTTGTTCATTTAAAACTCACGTCTGGAAGTTTTCAGGTGACGTTACGCAGCTAACGTTACACTAGGCAACCTTACCAAGTTTACGCACACATACACATTGCTTACGTCAATAAAAATGAGTAGCCGGCGATTTTACTGTATGGCCAGAGGCGAGTGACAGCTAACAGGGGTTAGCATTGTCCTGCGTCAAGCTAATTAGAGATGATGCTACCAATACCGGAAGTAAGGCAACCCCCCCTTCTTTTTTTCATATGTAGGCTATAAATTAGTATGAGGAAATAGTAAGAGGCGGTAATACAATCAGGCAAAGGGCATTTCATGAGTGGGTTGGCTGAATTAATCATTATGTGTACAATTGACTAATACGTTAGGTCACAATTAAGGACTTTACTATCTTATAATGCAAACAAAAATATATTTTAAGTGTATTTTCTAAAGCTATCGTACCCCTGTGGAGTGTCCACCAAAAGTTAAAACGATCGTTGTTTTTTTTATTTTGAAAGGTCTGACCGGAACCGCCGTTGTTTTTCGTGGCTGCTTCGTGTCAGGTCAGAAGCCCAACAACGTGGAGGAGAGGAGAGGATGTGGGTATGCTGACATCTGCAAGCCAGAGGTTTGACTGGAAGACGACCGCAGTCGGGCTGACAGACCCAGGACACATGTCTTTAGCGACCTTGAGGCAACTCCGAGACATGTAACTTGTTTTGAAAGGTAAAGTTCGACGAGCTAACCGCGTACTTTTCTTGAAGGAAGTGTGCCGCCGAGACGTTGTTAACTATCGGGCAAAGTCGCGTTATGTTCAACCAGTCGTTTGTCTGTTAGCGCTGTCAAGAAGTTGACGTCCTCGCCTGCTTACCAGTTAAGTCGCCGGTGTGACAGTGAAGTTAATGCTGACGTGAAACTGTTGACTCATTGTCTACTAACGGTCGGTTTGTCGTATACGCCTCATTGAAAAGTTAATTTTGGCATTATTCCGAGTCACATTCGTGCGACGTTGACCGAGAGCTTCCACCCTCTCCGCCGACATCCTTCTGACGTTGGGTACGTTTAATTTGACAGACCTGTTGCTGAACTGTGTGTTGGGACCGCAGCTGTACTCGTGACAGGGACTCGCTGACATGTCTCTTCTTTTCTTCCGGACAACACGTGAAACTCCTCATAAACCCCCCAAAAAGATAGTCTTCTGGAGATCACAGTTAGACCACTGGGCCACAGAGAGACCCGGACTGACACTTCATTCACTATAAATATGGGGGACATTCAGTTTTACTTTTGCTTTCAAGTGGAGCATTTTTCTGGCACCCAGAAGCTGCATAGGGAAGAGAATTTGTGAAAGTGCTTTTTTTTTTTTATTGCAAAGTTCAAGTCTGTTTGGATTTATATGGCTGTGTGTCAAGAGATATTTAGATTTAGAAGCCTGTCATCCTTCATCACAGCATGGGCCCTTTAAAAATAGTTGCTGTCACTGTTGTATACACACATTGAAAGCACCAGAGATATGTTTGTGTTATTGAGAGGATCTCCGTGCGACGGCATCTTTTGCAAATTGAAAAGGGTCAGCAGGTCAGTCCTTGTTGGATATTTGTCCCTCCTTCTTGACGGGAGAAAATGAGCAAAAGTACACAGTATCGCCGCTCCATTCCACATTAACCACGGAGAGCACTGGAGCCTCTCTTGTGTTGTTAACCTGACATCTAACAATCACGTGACTCCAACATCAGGCTTAGTTTATTTCTTCTGTGTAACTATGTTATAAATTGTTCATTGACTCATGTTTTTCATTGCCTTCTCTTTTTCAAGTCCTGTTAGCCCCGGGAGGCTGAAAAACTGCATATTGCTTGGGAAACAGATTCAAATCTGAACATTTTGTTTCAATCCCTCTTAGACACAAAGAAGTGGGGCAGGTTTTTAAGCTGCATCTTAGGCCTCCGTCCCCTATGGCTCGTTCCAAACGGCTCTCCGGTAAGGCTATCGCATTCAGAGAGAGTGGAAGGTGTGATGGATAGCCAATAAAAGGAGGTTTTGTCTGCCGGCGTCTCCATTTTGTGACCTCAGGACTCCTGAGTCCTCTGGCCAGGACCCAGACTGGAGTGAAACGACTGTGCTGCCGCCTTGAAGTGCTCACAGTGGAAATTGAGTTTCCTCTGACTCTGTACCATAGATGTATAGACACAGCACATTGCACACGCACCTTTATTTGAGTGTTGTCTCTATAGTTACATTAAGCCACACTGTATGCAGAATTACTTTACAGCATTAGGAAATCATTGTTCTCTGTTGTGAGGAAGCAGAACAATATGTGTGTGTGTGTGTCTACGAGCTCTATAGTATTGCTGTCTGGCACCGGCTGTCACGACTGTAAATGGCACCCTGCTCTAATATTAATGCAACACAATAATGTGATTCCCTTCAGTTCAGTGTCAACATAGCTAAGTGGCCTGTTTTTACTGGAGCCCATCTTTCAAATCCTGCCGTGCTTAGCTGATCTGTCAGACATGAATGTCTAAATTGGCCTCTTTGTGTACCTACAAACTCAGGTTAATCCTTTTCTTCTTACTCGGAGAAAAGGGGATCCATCCATGTGTAAATATTCCACCCAGGGTGTTGGCCTACTGCGTCTTTTTTAATTTTAGCTCAGTGGAAATCCTTAAATGATCATCCCATCAAATTACTTAATCTAATTGTGTAATTGTGTTGAGTGTTTAATTGCCTTCAGTCTGCTTTTCAAACAGGCAAGTATTGTACAAGAGGCTGGAATGCTGTATAACCGGTTGTTGTGTGTACTATAGCAGCATTGTGAAAGCTTTACGTGGAAGGCATTCATCAAGTCAAAACTGCTTTCTGGATTCTGTGTTATAGCTGTAGCTAAAAAAGGGTTTCCTGGTTATGAGTTGACTGACCTGAAACCTGATGACATTTAAAAGCTGCGAAACGCTTTCCTTATATGAGATTACCGTTAGGTGATGACTAATTCTGCACTGCTGTAGTGAAGTTCATCAGAGTGCATCACAGACTCACATTTATTCAGCACATTTCTGTATGGTTAGGCACAATTTAGACTCTTCCATCTTTGCAGTTTGTATTTAATGAGCATCTTAACGCAGCCCTGAGCATGCCGTTATATTTATGATGGTCTGCTCTTTCGGAGCTCTGTCCTTGGGGCACTGGCAAATTTAGAGACAAGCACCATCTTACTGAGGTGTTTAGGTGACTTCACGTCATTGTGAATGGGTTTGTTACCTGATTAAACCTCATTCTAATCGGGAGAGCTTTGATTTCACAGTTCAATCTTGTAAATCTAGTGTGCTTGGTAGTTACAATTCAATTTATGTCCCTTAACTATTGTATGAAAGTCTTAATGATCATGTTTTTGATTTCATCCTGTGTCTCTTTCAGCCGCCCTGAAGCCCAGCCAGTCACAGTGCCTCGCTGGGTTTTCCATCATGAGGGGGCGTTGCTCTCGAAAACTTGGCGTGCTGGCCAAGGCTGGCTTCCTGCTCTGGGTGCTGTGGCTGGGCTACCTCCTGTTAGCGCGCTCCTCTTTCCCCTCGTCTTCCTCTGAAGGGGAGGAAGCCGAGGACCACAATGTTCTGGCGAGACAGCTCTCCCTCGACGAGAGCGGTGCTGATGGGCAGCTGGCGAGGCCCCTGTACGTCAAACCATTACCGGACCAAAATGCACCGGGGGAGTGGGGTCGGGCCTCACATCTCAACCTCAACCCGGAAGAAAAGAAAGAGGAGCAGGACAGTGTGGAGCGCTATGCTATCAATATCTATGTCAGCGATAGGATTTCCCTCCATCGGCACATCCAGGACCACAGGATGAATGAGTGAGTAGAGCGAAAAGAGTGAGAGTAACCCAAAAATCAGAAAGTTTACTTGAATAGTTTTCTAGAAAATCGCTAATCCTTCTTTAATTGTTTGCTCTTTGTTATGTTTTTAACATATATGTATCTGCAGCCGTAAAAGCTGCATGGAGCTGATATCTATGCTACAACTGTGTCAGGGATGAATTAGTCAATAGAGATTAAGTTGAGCTCTTTACTGGGATCAGTTTTCCACTGACAGTTAGAAACAGGGATGAAAGCTCTCGGGATGCATTGCAGGGCTTACTGAAGCTGGTGTAAACAGCTCCCTGCCTGAATGTATTTATTCCATTGAGTTGCTGTCCGCAGCAATTCTCAACTCAGCCTCTGTGAGGACACGCAGAACAAGATGTCTTTTCATTAATACTTTCTCCTTCCGCCTTTGCCTTAACCCTTACTGGCACCCATCCCAATGAAACCCAGATGTGGTCTCCATCGGTGTGTGCTGAGATCCATCATTTGTGTCCAAACCACGTATTTGTTTTATCTGCCCTGGATTGTCCCAGTTAAGTATAGATCCTCTTTAGCAGTCCTATGCTTTCAATGGCTGTCGTGCTAAATCCCCTAAATTTAATTAATTTTGCCCTAGTGCAACTGGAATAAACCATTTTACCAGTGAGATGCCTGCATATCCGAAGGTAGACTGTTTATCCAAGGATAGTGTTTTAGCAAGAGATATCTTTATCAGTCCTCCAGCATAATTACATTACGTTATCATAAGCTTCCTGTTTTGTGGGTATGTGGATAGCTAGTTGTACTTAAATAGTGTGAGCAACAACATGATTGATAACTATACTCATGTAGCTGAGGTGTGAATGATCAGCATAGAACTGCCAGTCGTTTGTTATGGGCTATTATACATGAAGGGAGATTTGTGGATCGCATCGTTCATGTAGTTAACGGATGGTGAATCCTTCAAGCGGTCCCAAGGGTGCTACTTCTTCTGTTTTGCCTTATGCATACAAGCAAATGTGTAACGTTTTATTTTAAGGTGGCGTGTATACACTTGTTGCGGTTCTGCAGTATTTGCATAATTACGCTAGTTCCCTCCTGGGAGCAGGTTTCGTGGCAGATTCACTTTGGGCCACGTTTGCAGCGCTGTGAATACAGTGCTTTTGAAGGAAGGGAAACTGGCTTATTTGATTGGACGGGACTAATGCCAGGACACTTTTGTTGTTATACCAACTTCCAACAGTGTCATGGTTGTGGGCTCAGCCTCTGGCTACAGAAGTCATTCAGCCTGTGCCAGTGGTGACACACTCAGTGTTGTACACAATTTAGGCATAATAGAGCTCTCTGGAAAAAATGGTTTCTTTTTCCTCGTGTTTCTTTCTCTTTCTCGTGTCTCCTTTGTTTACATTCCCTCGAGCCATTAGTTTACAGTTTTTTCCACTTTGATTTGCATCCGGTATTGCCTCTGTCCCCTTTCTCTGTCCGGCTCTTTTCGTCTCTTGTTTGCTCAAGTTTCTGTGGTCTCCCCCAGAGCACTGCTGTGGTATGTTGCTCGCTGGTGTGATACCCTCCCCGCCCCCATCCATATTTCTGCAGTTCTTTATTGTTTTAATGACTGCCATCTGGATTACGACCAGATACCTCCTCCCGCTACAATAGTTGCTGAAGCTGCTCTGGCCATGTGAAAAAATCATTTCTTGCTCATATGCTGTCGTTTTTTTTAAATAACTCTTGCTTATGTCCACTCTGTCTGTCTCTTCCCCCACCCACACAAACATACCTCAGATGCAGAAGTAAGAAGTTTGATTACCGGCGTTTGCCCACAACCTCTGTTATCATAGCCTTCTACAATGAGGCCTGGTCCACCCTGCTGAGGACGGTTCACAGTGTCCTGGAGACCACGCCTGCCATCCTGTTGAAAGAGATCATCCTCATCGATGACTACAGTGACCGAGGTCTGACACTCACACTGACAACAAAACAAGTCTGTCAAGCTCAGAAACAAACAAGTCTGACCTTTAATGACGAAATAAGGTGCAGGGTAACTAAGGTATTTTTGGGTAAATCTGCTATAATCATTAGAAATGACTTTGCAGAGTCAGTCTCCCTGCTTCTCTGCTCCAGCCTCCTCTTCTCAGCCTTAGTGTGTGCATCTGTTAATATGATTTTCTTTGGATAGCAGGCTCTTATTTCCAACATATTTTTTTTTTTTGTTGCATATCATTCTTGAGTCTTGATTGTGGCTGCACAGCGTCAGCATCTATGTGACACAGATGTGAACTGAAGCATGAAGGATGTTTGTGACAAAATAGTCTCAACTCAAAGGTCAACTTCCTCGCTTTTCTGAGCATTCACCTGCATCTCACAGTCTCCATCAGCAGACGCTGTGAGCGATACTGCTTTGTCATAGAGACTGGATATAGGAGCAGCTTGATTTCTGTCTGTCCGTCTTAATGGAATTAGTATTGGGTCCCAGCTAGTCTAGTCTGCGTGTAGTGGAGACATTACACCATAATGATTACTTCAGTGTTCACTGAGCTGCCATTACATCATTTCCTCTCCTCTGACCACTGTGACCAAATGGAATGCTCGACTATTGCCACTCCCCAACCAGAAAGCTTGCTGCAGACAGACAGACAGACAGACAGGCAGGCAGTCAGTGACTGCAAGACTGACTTCCCTCAGGTTTCACATTTGATGGAACAGGGTCTAGCATACAACGCTTTGCACTGACCTTTGTAAGACCATAAAATGTGTTAATATCAGCTGATATGGAAGTTGACCTAACTAGGAGAAATATTTCTCAGTAGTCGTTCCCTCATCGGCAAATAATTTAATATAATGTAATGTGCTTGAAACAGTATATTAATGCAAACATTGAAACTCCCAAGATAAATGTGTAATTAAAAAGGAGTCACTAGAATTCCCATAATTATCACTCCACTTTGCAGCCCTGACTTTAGAGTTTAACATACCTTTGAATGTTACAAATTATGATTGTGTGTGCGTGTGTGCATTATGAACAATAGGCTACCTGAAATCCCAACTAGCTGACTACATCAGCAGTCTGAATCGCGTGAGGCTCATCCGCACCAACAAAAGAGAGGGTCTGGTCCGGGCGCGACTCATTGGTGCCACCTATGCTACGGGTGATGTACTGACGTTTCTGGACTGCCACTGTGAGTGTGTCCCTGGCTGGATTGAGCCTCTGCTGGAAAGGTGGGTTGTGCTCATTGTTTTTAGGACCTCCACCTGATTGCAAAGTAAAACTCAAATCCAAAATACTTAAATCCATTTTCTTGCCACACGTTGTGTTTAGGATCGCTGA
Source organism: Eutrigla gurnardus (assembly GCF_963514095.1). Lineage (NCBI taxonomy): Eukaryota > Metazoa > Chordata > Actinopteri > Perciformes > Triglidae > Eutrigla > Eutrigla gurnardus. The sequence continues at coordinate 11,586,377 of NC_139928.1, read as the reverse complement.
GAATGCCAGCACCATCGTGTGCCCTGTGATCGACACCATCGACTGGAACACCTTTGAGTTTTACATGCAGACGGATGAGCCGATGATCGGAGGTTTTGACTGGAGACTCACCTTTCAGTGGCACCCGGTCCCCGAAGTGGAACGTAAGAGGCGCACGTCGCGCACTGACCCCATCAGGTGACAGCTTGATACTTACCAAGGTCTACTCTTCACTTTATCAGATTGGCACGTATCGGCGTAGAGCTCGGCTCTCAAAAATTCAAACACCTCTCACTGCTAATTTGTCTCTGTACGTGTTATATTACTGTATTAATTACTTGCTGCAATTACATTTCTATGACACCCCAATAATGTTTAACTGGAACACTGGGCTCAGCTTGATTAGAGCAGTCTATTTAAATGAGTTGCCTTTAACAAGCCTTACTGAAAACATGCAGTGCATCCTAATTATCAATCCTTCTGTTGGTTTCATCATACCCATATTGCTATCAGAAATAAAGCACGCTGTCATACAATCCACAATCAACTTTTAGTTCACCAACCTGCTACTTTTAAAGGGCAACTTCACACAAAGTGTTGTTTGGAGGGAAGTCGCTGCAGAGTGTCGATAGGCTGATTATTAGCTTCTTTCTTCTCAAGCTTCTTTACATAAGATGGTTCAAATCTTCTACAGAACATTAAAATAGGACTAAATTATTTATTTGGAAAATTCCCATTTTGAACGTCACCTTAATTTCACCGTTTCTCCCAGGTCTCCAACAATGGCAGGTGGATTATTCGCTGTGAGCAAGGCCTACTTTGAGCACCTGGGCACATATGACATGGGGATGGAGGTGTGGGGAGGAGAAAATCTGGAGCTCTCCTTCAGGGTGAGTTCATTCTTCCGACACCACAGAGTCACTACTTCCCCACGGCAATGCCACTAAGCGTTGAGAGCGGAGTTCAGCTTTTAAAAATGTGGGGAATGACTAATCTAGTCTGCTCTGTAATGGAAACAGACCATCCGTTGACTTGTTTGTTCTGTGACTAAGAGCAGACAGAAATATCAATGAGGTTGATCGTCATTACATTACCAAAGTGAATCTTTTCTCTTAGGGGAATGCCCTTGGTTGTTTGATTCATCGATCTAACTGACAGTCAGTGGGTGGTTGATATGAGAGAGACGCATGTCAGTGTCAGATCACAGTCAGCCTGAAACGGCAGCCCTATATTGGCTGTTACCTTGTTGTGACATCGGTGTCGCTTTTCACTTGTTTGCGCCGATCAAATTGGCCCCGATTTTCGACTGTGTGAGTTTGATGCACGAGCGAGGCCGGGCACTGTAAATTTGTTCGTGCATGATTTATAGTGTGTATGTTGTTTCAGTGTGAAGACAAATTGTCTATCCCCCCCCCCTGAGTGATGTGTTATGCGTGTGGAAATAAAAATGCCTCTCGCCGTGGGACTTTCCTTCCATACATAATTTATGTTTTGTGAATTGGTTTTCAACTCTTGAGTGTTAAAAAAAAAAAGAATAGACGGCACGCTAAAATGCCCAGTGAATTAAGATGGAAGGGACTGTCATGTTTGGCTATGGATATATGATAATGATTTTGCTTCGTGTGATTGGAATATAGCTCAGCCAAGTATTAAGAAATACTATGTTAACAGCCCTCCGTTCTTCACGGGAGTTGTTTTCATCCCCTTCCTTTTTGTTTTCCCATGGTGAAAGATCAAGCAATTATACAATGCAAATTTACACCGAGTTGTTTTCAAACGCAGCCTCATGACTCACGAAGCATGGGTTGAATTTTTCATGATGAGGCTGAAGGTAAATAGCCTTTGTTCGTCGGATGCATCAGTCATCACAATCAACAGCCGTGAAACAGACTACAAATGACTCGTCAATAAAAGTACTACATGCTTCTTACAAATTACCTGCCAGGTTATTAGCAGCTAATTCAAATTTGAATGACAGACGAAGTGATGAACACCAGCGGTAAATCAAAGTGCCAAAGTTCACCAGTGGTTGTGACTTGGTTAATGATCTGTGTAAATGCTTATTCTCTATCATAATATGTGCACGTCATTGTCAGAGCCCATGTGGAAAGACTAACAATGCATACAGTATATGCTGCTGTCCATTCATTCATTCCTGTCTTCATGACGCTGTATATAGTGATATTTATATATCTTATTGTGGGTATATATATACACTGTGTAAAAGGGTTTGGTAATGGATATTATTTGATTTCCTTGAAGGTTATGATGTCAAAGGAAATAAAAAAACGATCTCCCTCAGGTGTGGCAGTGTCGGGGCAGCCTAGAGATTCACCCCTGCTCTCATGTCGGCCACGTGTTCCCTAAAAAGGCCCCTTACGCACGGCCCAACTTCCTCCAGAATACCGTACGTGCTGCAGAGGTTTGGATGGACTCTTATAAACAACACTTCTACAACAGGAATCCCCCAGCTAAAAAGGTAGGACCCTTACAAAGGAAAGGAACCATATTTTTAAATAATAAAGAAGTTGATGCTAGAAAACTCACATTTTTAACAAATAGATTCTCTGAGCTCCGGCTTGTTTTTTCATTCAACTGCTAATGAATTGAAGCCCTGCAGCGATGCCAAGTTACCTGTTACAACCAGCAGCTCCATGTTAATATGGCACAGAGAGTGGCCAACCCCATGTTGGATTTAGATGTTTTACATGATATGATTCAGCTGTCCGTGTGTGTGTGTGTGTGTGTGTGTGTGTGTGTGTGTGTGTGTGTGTGTGTGTGTGTGTGTGTGTGTGTGTGTGTGTGTGTGTGTGTGTGTGTGTGTGTGTGTGTGTGTGTGTGTGTGTGTGTGTGTGTGTGTGTGTGTGTGTGTGTGTGTGTGTGTGTGTGTGTGTGTGTGTGTGTGTGCATGCGTGCGTGCGTGCCTCTCAGGTTCAGTATTGGGTGCCATCAAAAATTAATGTATCTCAGTTTCACCCTTCTGAAAAAAAGTAAATTATTAATGTCGGGGATCTTTGATCAAACAATAAATTACCTGGTCAGGGGGACATTGAACACAGCGCTGTCAGACCAGATCACCAGCTCCAAGTACATTATGCTGCTGTCATAATATGTTAACATAGTGCAGAGCTACAGACAATCATAGTTTTGTTCATTAAGCACATATAGTGACTTATATTTTAAAGATGTTTAAACAGATGGACGGCCACTTCACTGTGTCTTCCAGATGTATTATTATAGCAGGTTCTGAGTTAACTGCCTCATTTCTTCAAAGGATTAAAATCTTATTTGTTGAATATTTGAGGAACTGCTTTTGGACATTGTGTATCCCAGCAACAGCGGGATTCTGGAAGTCAAGTGAGATAGTTGAGTTTATGAATGAGACTATGTGGTTACATTGCAACCTCAGGCAGTGCATAGGTGTACGGTGTGTCCTGGACTTTGAGTGCTTTAAGGAGTGCCCCACCTCAGCAAACAATCACCTGCTAATTATTTTCCTGCTGGTCATGTCATATCCAGGATGTAGATATTTACCTTTGCGATGTGACTGTTTTTAGTTCCGGCTGCTTGAAAATGTCACACCTACCACAGAAGTACAATGTGTATTGAAAAAGGATAAAAAATCAAAGGAGATCTGCATTCTCTGCCGGTGAAAGATGACTTATTCATTGTGTGCTTACTTTCCAGGAGAGCTATGGGGATATCTCAGAGCGACTGCTGCTGAGGCAGAGGCTGAAATGCAACAGTTTTGACTGGTACTTGAAGAATATCTACCCTGAGCTGCATGTACCTGAGGACAAGGAGGGCTGGCATGGGGCTGTGAGTGTCCGCTATCCATTATTTGCCCTGATACAATTCAAGTGCAGCCTCACTGTTTTGCTTACATTTGTAGATTTAGATTTGAGGCAGGCTAGTTACTGAAGTATTTTTATATATGGTGTATACGCCTCTACAGTCTGACCTGCCTGTCAAGAAAAACAACCTACGAGACAAACCCCTCCCGCCCATGAAGTACGGCTTTAATTTGTATTTCTATTTATTGTTCTCCTCCTGCCAGGTGCGTAGCTCAGGGATACACTCCGAGTGTCTGGACTACAACTCCCCAGAACACAATCCAACAGGTGCCCACCTTTCTCTGTTTGGCTGCCACGGCCAGGGAGGCAACCAGGTACATTAAGCATTTCACACCTCGTTTATCGTGTCCTTTCCCCCTCTCCCTCTCAGGCACAAATGTGTCCTGAAATGTCAACGCTCTCTGCTAACCCCTAAAACGGGCTGCCACAGTTGATGCGTGCCAGAAAATTGCTCTCTGCCGGCGTGTCCAGCATGACTTGAATTTAATGGAGGTTGGAATTGTATCCACACTTACCCCCAAAAATATTGTGCATTAGACTGCAAAGGCCCCGCCAACAGCAGTGATGCATGGTTTAGCGACCTGCACGTTATTCGTCCGTGAGGATGTATATTTAATGTTGGAGTCAGACAATAGGCAGGGCTCCTCTCTGTGAATCTCAACCCGCTTGATATCTCTGATTACGCCACTGATGCGCCGCATCAGGTGTCCCCAGTAACAAAAAGCACCATGTGTGACTGAAAATCAATGTTTGGATAGCTCCCCGCTGAAACAAAAAACCTTGAAGGCCCTTCACTGCCTCCCATTCCCTGGCCCGCATACGCACCGCGTTCCATTTAAAAGATACATGAGCCTCGCTGGCAGAATGAATGGCACAGCCCGGGTAAATAAGTTTAAAGCCAGGCGCAGGGGCCCCGAGTGAGTCTTTTATTAGAAAGTGCCATTATGGGCCCTGTTGCACCTGAAAGATGTATGAGATGTAAGGAGAAGGATGGGGAAGAATGAAGATTGATTACCTGACCCTCCATTTAACGGGGAGCCCGGGGAGCGTTGCATCTTTTGTCCCGATGGGCCAGGATGTCAGATTGACACCAGAGCGGGAGAGTTGGGTTTTATTGACGTCCTGTTGATTGAGAGGACACACGGCCCCTGTCTCTGCTGATGAGACCCCTCGACACGCACGCAGACATGCCAAGGTGGCTTAGTGAGGACTCGATCCTCCCAGCAGTAGGAGAGGAAAACCTCCTGTAATCCAATTAGGAAGAAACTGCACCGCACGGCTTTCTTAATAAAGAGGAAAGATTAAAATAGAAAGCAAGTATGTAACAAAACAACTGGAATAGAGGAAGAGCGGCGTTTCACTCTCAGTCACTGTTGTTGTTGTTTTGTTAAAGTTTCCAAAGTAATTTCCATTTCATGGCAAAGCAACGCATATTATAATCTTTCTGCAATGATACTGTATATACAGAGCAAATAATCACATAACCGGGCCCTTCTTCTGCTCCAGTACTTTGAATACACGACTCAAAAGGAGATCCGGTTCAACTCGGTGACGGAGCTGTGTGCCGAAGTGTCTGAAGGTCAGACCTCCATCAGTATGAGGCACTGCCCGACTGATGGGGAACTCAAACCTCCCAGTATCACCTGGGACTTCAGAAAGGTAGGGGATCACACACAGACACCCCGAGTACCAGTTTCTCCACAAGACTACATTTCACACATCCAGCCTCTAATCTAAACGTTGTCCTTAAAACCTCTCAGGACGGGACCATCTACCACTCTCACTCAGACATGTGTGTGACGGCCTACCGCACCCCGGAGGGCCGCGCAGACACCCAGATGAGGCGGTGCATCCCAGGGGAAAAAACTCAGCAGTGGAAGTTTGAGTGGTAGGAGGAGGAGGAGGAAGACAGAAAGTAGCAGGGAACCTCAAGTGACCTTCTTTTACCGTAGTGCAATTACTACAGTCTCCTCTCCGAGACTGCTCTCCGTTTGAATGGGGAGTGAAAAGCAAATGAAAGGTGGTGAGACAGTCACTTTAAGCCAATGAATCGCCCAATTCAGAGCTTTTATGCCCACGTGAATGACTGAATAAGTGCAGATCGCAGCAGAGTGAATGAGAATCGCAAGGCCATGTTTATCTGGTCTTCCTAAGAGCTTGAGAGTTTTTTACTTTCTATTACTTTCATCCAAGTGCCTCTGAGACCAAAACGGAGTGAAGCGCACATCCGATGTGTCGTTGTTGTCACATGCTCTTTCATGTCATGCACCAACTTGAAAGCAGTAAAACTGATCTGACTGTTCAGCGCATGAAGAAGTGCCTTTCAAGGAGATCGAAACGTTTCCTAGACAAAGACATGCAAAATCATGCTGCACTACAAAATGTCACCTTGATGTTTAATTAATATGAATTATCATTGTTAAATAATTGTGCTTGTTTGTCAAGTGGTGGGGGAAAAAAAAAAACTAATCATTTTTACGGAGAGGCTGTTCAAAGAGTGTGTCAGGAATGTCGGGTCAGCAGCAATTTGCCCCAAACCAGCTAACATGCTTCATCATGTGAGAGGAAAACGGAACGAGAGCGCTGCGGTCAGACGGGACTGCTTCTAAATTCCATCTCGTATTTTTGGAGGCAGTTTCATGGTAGAATGCTGCCCTGAAAAAAAAAAAGACTGTCTTTTTCATGCATTTGTATGAAGTGCAATTTGCCCCAGAGAGCTTAGTGAGTTGACGGGAATGTTGGAATCTATCCTTCCCCGTAAAAAAATAAGAATGCCCTCTACACTTATCTGTGCCTTTTTAAAAGGTTGTCACTTCTGAAGAAAGTTGTTATTGTGCCGAAATGGAATTTGCCAGGAGGATGTCAGCTGTATTTAGAAACGTGTTTAAATTCTAACAACTAAAAACAACACTGGCTTGATGTGCTTGATTTTATTGAGACACAAAAACCCTCAAAGGGAAAGCCTGTTTAATTTATTCAGTCAACAGTGCCAGAGTGTTTTGTTAAGACTCCTGTATGTAAACCGTACTTGAAGCAGCATAAAACACTCCTGTTTGTTTATTTTTCCTCCCACTGAAGGGAATCCAATGACCTAGAGATGCATTGTAACTGTTGAATAGCAGCTGTATTTGCCGACGACTGCTTATCGCTGGACAATGTTTGACGTCTGACGTGAATGTCCGGTCCTTTTTAAACGAAATCATGAATAGGAGATATTCATGGAAACAGTTGGTGAAGATGTCAGATGACTCCTGTTTTGTGTTGCCTTTGTAAATAACGTTTGGATTATGGGACCAAAGTGGGACCGTGCTATCGTAAAGCACCTTTTCAGACTACTGATAATGCAAAAGGGATTGTAATGATGATTACTTGATATGAAGACGAGTGTGACTGAAATGGGATGGATGGATGTTTCAGTGATGACAAAAGCTGTTGGGATGATTGAAAGAATAAAAAACTAACCACATACACACACTGTCAGTTTCTTTGTTTCGATCTGCCCAGTAATGCAACAGAAAAAGCGTTTTTGCTGTTTGCTGGTGGAAGCAGTACCGCATTGAGCAAAATGTCACAAAACGAAGCTGTGGTAGTTTCATTACCGGTATCTTTTTCTTGTGCGGAAGCTTGAACGACAGCTTGAAACAGATGTGTGAACTCACTTACGGCTGACATTTACTGTAAATCTGCCACAGCATCCTACTCCCCTCAGACAGAGTTCACAGTATTCAGTCATTTGGCGCCACTTACTGGTAGGAAAGCAAATAACAGGGAAGTCAGGAGGGGGATTGAAATTGATGATGGTGGAAACCACTGAGTCTAAACAGGGTAACATTAATGTTTCAGCTGCATATATTCCACGTGGGTTCCCATCCGCTCAGAATAGTTAGTGAGTCACAATGCACTGTATTAAAGACATACGGTTTGTCTATCTTGCCTGTGAGTATTCAGAGGTTCCACTGTTTTATTTGGTTGCAGACGAACTGAATCGAAACTGCACAGATCTGTATTTAAGCTATAAATAGCATGTGTGGTATTTGTTGACTACTGTATCCTCCTGCTGCTGCAGCAGCTGTCCTTTGTGACCTGCTGCATACACTGAATCTTCTCCTTCACTTGATTCCTCCTTCTCCAGCAAGTTTTCTCTCTAACATGTGTTTACTTCATCTGTCCGAGCCTCTACTAAAAGCTTTACAGGACCCAGCACTACCATTAAACCGGTGTTGGCGGTGAAAGCACTTATTAGGCTGACTGAAGGAAGCACACATTCCAAACGGATTCGTCAACAATCAACTATAAAGTTTGATAGACAGGATCGACTACTTGTGTCGGAGAAAGGTTAAAGAATGCAATTAAAAGCTCTCCGTCTTGCCATGGGTGAGACTATGTTTGTAGTGGAGTTACAACAGGGAGGATCATGCCTTGCCCAAGGGAGCATATGCAGTTCACCATTGTTTCATTTCCCTCATTAACACATTTGCACCAAATATCTGTTGCATGGAAAATGTTATCCATCATCCGGTCCTAAATGAAAAGGCCCTCATGCATTGAGGTTAATATTGTGTCTCTGACATACACAACAAACCCAGCCTACCGTGATATATTACAACACTCCGGCTGACTTGTTGCCTTCCCGAGTCTCTTTGTAGTTTTCACAATATGAGTACTCGATCAAACGGCATGCCACTCAGATTACCTCCTCCCCTTGAACGATCACGTTAATTATTTATCATTTTAATTTGCTTAACCATACATTTTGTGTCAGATTTCATCTTTGGTGTCAAGAGTTTTCATATCGGTTTCATGTGAGTGACAACTGGCTGCATATCTAATAAGACCACCAAGTAAATGCTTTCTAAAAGTGGGTACTGGGTTCTCCCACTTTTGGGGTGTTCAAATATGGCTGCTATCTGGGGCTTTTAATGATTGATTTGTGCAAACATTCTTCGCAACGCAACTCAATGTGTCTGCTGCTGATTTAAAAAGATAAAAGATTGACCTGCCTCAATATCTGCCTAGAACTTCAACTTTAGCAAGTTATGGGAGATAAAGCAGTGCACTTCCGGTTTAACTAGATCGCCTTCAAATTAAAAGTGCGGATTAATGGGCGAAATCGCAGGAGCAGCATGAAAACAAGTGGCACCTTCATTTTGAAAACAGAAACTCTAGCAACCATTGATGTATACAATCTACGGTTATTTCTAGTAATATATTTTTCAATCCGATAAACTTTAATAAACTGCATGAAAGGGGGTATTTTTGTTGGAATTAATTTTTCAGAAAAAAACTCTTTAGAATATATATGCAGTTATCATGGCAATATATTGCATTTTAATATGGCTGCAATCTTGTGTTTTTAATTTTACATCAAGCTTACAGCATTTCTACTGCTTAACGGTATTTTATTTTTGGTGTCCGTAAACCGGAAACACGGTTGCCAGGCTAATTACAACATCATTCCAGTTCAAGTAGCCAGGAGCCAAACTTCAGCCTGGAAACGCTAATATACCGGTATAAACCGTATATAACAGGTTTAGCAAGATATGACTGGTTGCACAAACACTGTACTATAAACAGTTTAAACTTGTCTATGCGTAACGTAAAGTCCCCAATGAATACTAAATGCGGATGTTTGTTTTTTTTAACCTAGATTTGTCCAGTTGGAGGCACATGTTAGGTATCTTTAGGTAACTGGTGCTAATCGGATGAGATACCTAGTTAGTTAAATCCCAAGGTGTTAATCCGTTCACATCTCCAGCACACCTTTGAACAGAGGCGAGGAGGGGGAGGAGTGTCCTACTCCAACGTCCGACAAAGTTCCGCTAACCAAAACTCTCACGAGTTTGGTAGCTGGAACATTTCTCTCAGACCGGAGGAAACTTTGGCGTCGGTTCCGCTTCCGAGAATGTAAACTTGGAAGTAGTCAAACGTGACGAGGCTGCTTGAAAGCGTTAACATGGTTTACTTCGGCGGTGTGGGTGCCAACGGAGGGCAGCTCTTCGGGGCATGAAACTTCACTTTTTTGCGCCGAGGAAGCGAGCGACACGATGGCAGTCTGCGGCAGGAGGAACCGCTCCAAGTCACTTTTCTGCCTCCTCGGTGTCACCTTGCTGGGATATCTGATATTTGTCAGACACAACTCGGGGGACGCGAGCGCGACGAGTCGACGAGAGGCCCCCGGGGAGCGCGAGGTGGGCGACGAGGATCTGAAGAAGCCCGTGTGCGAGAGGCCCCCCTTGGATCTAAACGCCCTGGGGGAAATGGGGAGAGCCGTCAAGCTGGAGCTGAACGAGGAGGAGAAGAGAAAGCAGGAGGAGAGCATCAAACTGCACCAGATTAACACTTATGTCAGTGACAAACTGTCGCTGCACCGCAGGCTGCCGGAGAGATGGAACCCACTGTGAGTCCCTGCTGAGTGGCGTCCATTAAACACAGGGACAGTGATTAAGTTAATGCCAAGCAAAGCTCAAATCCACTTCCTCAACTGTAATGTGCTGTTTGGGTATAACTGCTGCCATTGACTGTTGTGCTCACTTATGTTAGATATGAGTATTTACTCTGGCAACCCAGGGTGCCAGTCTCAACACCTCACCTCCTCCTTTTTCATACGTCCACTAACATGCAACTTCTCCTCCTCCCACTGCAGATGCAGAGAGCTGAAGTACGACTACCGGTCCCTGCCGACCACCTCCGTGGTCATCGCCTTCTACAACGAGGCCTGGTCCACCCTGTTGAGGACGGTCCACAGCGTGCTGGAGACGTCGCCTGACATCCTGCTGAAGGAGGTGGTGCTGGTGGACGACTACAGCGAGAGAGGTATAGTGGGAGCACAGGCTGGTGGAGGAAGGAGGGGGTCTGAGACGCGCAGGCGGGAAGGCTGAGTGACAGTTGGAGAGGACAGGGAGGTTGTCATAGAGACACACGCAAGACAGGTTGGATGGCAGGGAGGGGACGGACTGACTTTGGCAATGAGGAAGTCAAACAGAGATGCGGGCAAGGTGGTGACAGGTGGTGGATTTATGATGCAGATGGAGGGATATTTTATACACATCCGGATAGACTCACGGATATCAATGTCACATGTCAAGTTGTTATTTTCCACATAAAGATACAAAAACGTTGAAAAAAATCACGAGCTATTTCAAGCACAATACTTTTTCTCAGTCTTTAATTGGAAGGAGAGAAGG
>NC_139928.1:11428446-11575160 GCF_963514095.1 Eutrigla gurnardus | reverse complement strand
GATTAATACTTATCATCATGTAATATTCATATTACAGCGATTCTGTTTTGCCTATTATTATTATTTAAAATCTCCAGTTATTATGGCCGACAGCTGGAGCTAAAGTAATACGTTGAACCTGTCCTTTTCCGCCTTTTGTTTCCAGGAGGCCTTTGGAGACGTGACGGAGCGGAGGAAGCTCAGAGAGAAACTGGGCTGTAAGAGCTTCAGGTGGTATCTGGATAACATTTACCCCGACATTCACGTCCCGGAGGATCAGCCGGGCATGTTTGGAATGGTGAGAACGCATCGGAGTATGAATTTACCAATCCTCTCCAGTTTGATTTAATCATGCTGAGCAGTTCAGCTGGGAGATATATATCCTTACAATGAGATTCACTTTGGCGTGGATTTTCCTCCTGTATATATGTATATGTTACTGTATATGAGCTTTAATCTACATCATATCAATGTGCTTTTTGCGTATTCTAGCTGAAGAACCGGGGGAAGACCAACTACTGTTTTGACTACAACCCTCCAGAGGAACACATTGTGGAGGGCCAAAGGGTCATCCTGTACCCGTGTCACGGCATGGGTCAGAACCAGGTAATGGACTTCAGGCTTTCAGGGCCATTAGCTCTAAATTACTTATTGATGTCTGGTTAAAATTCTGTTGTAATGGGCATTAAAGCGTCTTAATTTTAGCGTTGCAAAATGTTTTATTAGTCTCAGTTTTACTTGAGGAACTACTTACTTGTGTCTCATGTTTCACATCTAGTTGCTGATGTTTTCCCACTTAACTGCATCACAGTTTGTAGGCAAAAACACAACATAATGTATATTTTCTATTTACCAAAGACAGCAATAATCATTATGACGGGTTTGTAGTTGTGATATAACAAATGTGGGAATAGTGGACTAGTTCCAGGTTGAACAGCGGCCATGCTGATGCAAAGAGGACTGCTCTCCTCGACACCGTTTCCCCTCTGTGGTCGGCAGGAGTGCAGGAAGCACTCTGAAATGTGCCATTGTTATTGCAGCAGCCCTCTGTGCACACACACTGATGTCTTCTCTTTAGGAAGTGGGCTCAGCAGGGCTTGTGCTGTCGGCCTTGTCGGGCTGCTCTGCATGTTGCTCCACATTTTGATTCATACACATGCAAGTGATACACATGTCTTCTTCTTTTTTCTAAGCCACACGTATACATGCTTACATACATACACATGCACAGATTTGCATAAAACATAGTCTTTCTTTATCTCTGTTACGTCATCAGGGAAAACATTTCTATTTCCAGTGAGATTGAAATCTTTCGTTGGGGGGAGATAAAAAAACATCAGAATAGAATGTACACAATTTGCATGAAACTGCTTTAAAGTTGTTTTCGTCCTCCCGCAGTTCTTTGAATACTCCAAGGACGGGGAGATCCGCTACAACACAAGGGAACCTGCCGGCTGCGTGGTGGGCGACAACATCAGCACCTACCTGACTCTCCAGACGTGTAGAAAACGAGGCCAACCTCTACCTGCGGACCAGAAGTTTCTCCTCAGAGAGGTGAGGGGTTAACTCCGACTCTTACCAAAGAGACTGGCAGTGAGACAGGAAGTGAAAGTGCTGGGCGGGATGAGGTTTTTGATTTGGTTTCCTTTTGAATTGTATTGTTTCACGTTATTTATATATTTTTTGCAGCTCTTCACCCATCCAATCACCTTTAAGAGGTGTGTTTATTCTCTGTTCTTTTGCCACATACAAGTGGCAAAAGAACAGAGAACAAACAAAATCTTATTAAATAGGCTTTTGGCCTATTTATATAATAGCCTTAGCAATTAGAAAACAGCAGTCCAGTAGAACTATTTCCTTTCACATTCATACTATAATAATGTGATTTTTTTAAATGAATTTATTTTTTAACTGTTTGAAGCTGAGGGAATTGAATCACGTCGTCCCCTCCAGGGCCAAAATCTAATTCCTGCCACAGTCAAAGTTACACAGTCATGTCAGGCACAGAGCTGAGCTATTCCACAGTTGTTGAGTGAAAGCGTGGCTGATAAATCGCAGAGCGCTAGCAGGCTGGCTGTGCTGCATGTTGTTTCGCACGTGCTCAGTGTAGTCGCACCACCCTAGTGTCAGTAGCTGAACCACCCTATCTAAATGTAAATGGCTCCAAGAAAGACAGAACGGAATCTATCTGTGTTCCCATAGTGAGCTCCGGTGTTCCTAAAAGACTGGGACATAAATCATGATGTCAAACATATGAAGTATTCAAATCCCGCCAGTATTTCTTAATAATGCATGTTCTCCACGTGGCTGTTTTCAGGACGGCACCTTGTACCACGCGTTTAGCCAGAAGTGTGTCCAGGCGCTGGACCAGACCAACAACGGGACACCGGCCCCCTCGCTCCAACCCTGCTCTGACAGCCTCCACCAAAAGTGGTTCTTTGAGGAGAGAATGTAACCGTGTCAACCTAGAATCTATTTTTCATATCCAGGGGAAGGATATGTGGTGGATCGAGACGCCGAATGTTTTTTTCATACGTCTGCCTTGCCCCGAAAGGAGCCCAGAGGAGCTCCCTTCCACGCTCCCTTCCAAAATTCAACCTTCAGCTGGATTTAATGGACCAATAGGAAATGAACTTGTGAATATATATATGGGAATATTTTTTTCTTGGATGCTTTTGCTGGAAAACAGAAGCTCTTTGGTATTTTTGGGGGATTTTTTTGTAATCAAGGAGCAATCATGAGAACCTGCACAAACATGTATGCTGTACATTTGTTCTTGTTTTACATTTACCCATGTTTCAGATCAATTTAACTCGCTTGCTCTTTGCACATGTGGACAAACGCAGAAACACGCGGGCGATGGAGTGGCTGACATCACAGTGGTCGACATCACGAGGCAGTTAAAAAAGCGTTTGCATCTTCTCCTGTAGAGGGCGCCAACGTTCCTCTCTGTAAATTCCTCTCTTTCACCGTGTTCTCTATTTGTTGAGAGAAAGTGGGACAAATCATCAGGTATTTTGTGAAACACGTTTTCATGTGTGCTTTCTACTCTTCCATACAGATGGCATTAACTAGTACCTCTTCAACGTAATCACCCAACTACTGATATCAGGAGAAAGTCCAGTCTTATTCCGTTGGCGTCATCTTGCAAAGCAAATTTAACTGGGAGATGTGACATGTTTTGTATTTTTTTTACATGCCTCTTTTGTTTCTTGCTCTCTATATGAATATGCATTTAAATAGACTCAATCATAGCCATATTTTTCAGGATTAGTGTCGGGTGTTGTTTCTATTTAAAGTTATGTCTTCAGATGAGGCTAAATTACTGTTCGGTTTCATCGCCTGGCTGCAGACATCTCAACTTTAGTCGAGAATGTATTCACTTAATACTGGCGAGTGCAAATCAGGAGAATGAGAATATTTCCCATCATATTTGTACACTTGGAGTGCCTAAATGTAAAAAAAAAAAAAAAAAAAATTCTATTTTGAGTCTTTCAGGAAGATGCTTTTGTACTTAAGTATATTTTGTCATATGATGAGATAGAAAGCAAAACATGCGTGCTCCCCTGCTGACAATACAGTACACACGTACTGCGTATGTATTACTGTGGTGGGTTGCACTGATTTGTGCACACTGCACCCTCTGCCAGAGCCAGAACTATAGATCCCCCTGTTGTTGTGGTCACTTGTGTGACTGTACCTCAGGCTACGCAGAAGAGGGACTGAGGGGAAACGCAGTGGAGGAGCGGCCAGTTGTTGGCGTCTCCAGAGTGCTTGGGGATGCCAGATGGCTTCCTGATTGATTGTTCCGGTTCTTTATCACCACCTTCTCCCCCCCCCCCCCCCCCCCCCCCCCATGGTGTCACAGGTGTGCAGCGGGGGAACTTATCTTTTGGACTCGCTCCAGCCAAATCGCTTGTTACTGCTGCGCTTGAGGTTTTGGATTTATGAATGGAAGTCATCAAGAGTAGAGTTTTTGGCATCCGAAGGAGATAATGGGAGAGACTCGATGAAGCAATTTGTGACCTCTTCCCTACCATTAACCTTCACAGGCTGTTGGTCTCATAGGGGTTTTTGTTAGGGGGACAATCGGTTCGTAATAGATTTTCTTTTGCTATTGATTCAGAACGTATACTCAAGAAGATGAATGGGAGATGGAAACAGACAGCACCACTGCAGGGACTTCAGTAGGATCGGAATCCCTTCATTTGCCAAATGTTATGAATGTACAGTAACGAATGTACAGTAATGTGCAGCAACATCTGCATGTGAGCTAGTACAAGCCTAAAGGGACAGCGCCAGATGTGCTGCGCTTACCGTTGTGAACATTTCTTTCTAATTGCACTGTGCCGGATGGAGGCAGAAAAAGAATTTCAGAGCATATCGGAGGATGGACATCGTTTGTGGGGTTAAAGTTCCCAGTAATCCATAAAGGGCTTTTGCTGGCACTACAAGTTGTACATGGGTTTTTTTTTTTGCAGACAAAGCTTGCAGATAAGTGGAGTGGACCAAACGACCAGTAGGAAGATTATTGTGTGCTCCGGGGAGGAGGGAGCAGGCAGCCGTGTCGAGATTGAATGAATGTTTTGGGCGATAAAGCTTGATCTCAGTCATCACTGAGCCCCCAAAAAAGTTTTGGAACAGGTTGTTTTCGAGGTGTTTCAGGGCAATCCAATAAACCACGAGAGATCAGATTCACCAGGAACAGGTGAAATCCAGCGCTCATGCTTTATGTATTGGACACTTGAGATGTGACAGCTTCTCAGTTTGTGTCTTTAGCTGGTGAGTGTGGTATAAATAGTCTATCCTGTTATTAAAAAGGGTTATTTATTGCCCCCGGTGGCCAACTGTTATGCCAGACATGTCCTACATAGTAAAACGTGTTTTATGCTGCTGTTATGTTGTATGCTAATTTGATATAGTACACACAGCTGCAATAAAAGTGATGATATTCCCCAGTTGAGGATCATATCTCACTGGCAGGTCATAGAGGTTTTTTTTTTATCAACCAAACCCATGTTGTAAACAGTTGGGATCCGTTGGGATCCGTTGGAGCTCTCGAACCTGACACCTGTCATCCAGACGTAATGTGCCGTAATGGTAGACAATTCCCAATGGAGACATTTAAAGGTCCAATATTATGAAAAACGTCAATTTCTCTGGTCTCTACACCGATAAACTGGTCCTCCCTGAGCCTGTCAACTCACAGAATGAGGGAAAACAAGCGACTCCTGCATGGTCTCTGCAGCCCCCCCACTGGTACAACGGCGCTCCTACAGGCTGTTCAGATTCAGCTCCTGTTGTTACGTAACAAAAGGAGTCATTTGCGTAGGCTGAACTGAAGTGATGATAGGAGATATCCGAGAGGGGGCGTTCATCACCGAGGTGAAGTTTGGTTTGTCCCGCAGTGAGACAGCAGTAAGATAGCAGTGTTTCACAATGTCGTTGCTCAGAGTTAGACACGCAAATTGTTTCATTTTTAATGACAATGTGCTGGCCACGGTTCGTGTTAGCTTGTATGCGTGTGCTAACCACTTCACATCGGACTGCTTCAGTAACGAGGGTCAGTACAAAGCTGGCTTTGTACTGACCCTCGTTAAAGGATATGTCCCAACCATACGGGACCCAGCAACTTCACCTGAGCCACATATGTGAGCCATAGCGATACATCCACCGTAAACATTGGCGCATGCTGCGGCTAGCGTAAGCGGCATCGTCTCCGTCTCTCTCCAAGTGGTTGACAGACGGAGCTCATTAGCATTTAAAGGTGCAGGCACAGAAACAGCCTGTTCTCAGGAGAGCTCATTTGAGTAGCTTTTAGACAGCTGAAATTCAGGACCACGGATGGGTTTGCGGCAATGAATATCGAATACAGTGTTGTTGACCTCTGACAGCTGTGTGGAATTGATGAAATTCAATATAATACGGCACCTTTAAGTGGTTGACATGCCCAAATAATGCTGGAAATGAACGCCATGTCTGGTTTATTAATGCTGTCAGTAATTCCAGTGGCCTTATGTTATTAGGAAAGTAAAGGATGTGATTAATAATATATTTTGTATTTGTTGGATCCAATAAATGGACCATGTCTGAGGTCCACAGTACCCGTGTTGTGTTGTCACTTGGGGGGAAAAACGAATGTAAAGTTAGATTTGTGTTTCTGCTTATTATGATGTCTTTTGTTTTTTAATATTGAGTTTTGCTTCTTTAAAATGTGCAGCACAATCGGCAGGCTCTATTTATGGAAAACAAATCCTGAAAATACTTATGCTCCACACCCAGTGCATATCCATTAAAGTATGACTCATCAGCTTCCTGAGAAAAACAGGCCATCATCTACATTAAACTGATGGAGACGTGAATCAAGATGCTCGGAGGGTAATGAGAGAAGAAAAAGAAATGTGTGTGTGTGTGTGTGTGGAGGGTGGAGGGATGGGGGGGTCCAACCATATCTGATTGGTTTGATCACCAGCTGCTGAGTGAGATGGTGAAATGTCGTGCCCACGCCAAGTCGCTCTGTTCCCCCTGGTGTTGATGCTGTGGCCTGCAGTCGCTCCCAATCACTCAGTGGTGATGAAGCTCTGCTGTTGGACTCACCAGTGTGTGTGTGTGTGTGTGTGTGTGTGTGGGCCACGTCTAGATGTGACAACGCCACGGTGGGTAAAAGATGAAACCGTACAAGCTATTTCAGGATGGTAAAAAACAAAAAGTCAGCTGTTAAAAGTGTACCACACTGCGTGGAACATTTGTGCTCGGCATGAGACGAGGTAGTGCTGATGGAAGAACTCGCCAGAAAATGTTCACATACATTCTGACAAACGCTGCCTAGACGCCCGACTGCCACTGCTTCCCGGGGAAGTGTGAATCACCGTGGAAGGCTGTGATGTCGCCCTCTCATCCTAATCTTTCAGGTGCTTCCCTGTGTGATGTACAGTAGGAAAGAGTGCCACAGAATATCCTGAATATCCCCCCCCCCCACCACCACCACCACCACCACCACCACACACACACAAACAGCATATGTGTCTTTAATGATAATGCAAAACAAGGCTCCCCATGGTGCCAGTCTTTGGAGATGCTCAGGCTTCAGTTGTCAGGGAGCGAAAGGAACCATTGGAAGAGCGACACACACACACACACACGCTGACAGGACGCCATTTCCACACTGCATGTCTGTTTATGTAATCCCAATACCCAGAGCAGCTCAGCAGCAAGTGACTGTTGGCTGCATACATTAGATGACACACTTTTCACTTTCAGGAGGGACTCCAGACGGTGCAGTAAACATGTGAGGCCTAGATACCAGAGATAGCGTTTGCATTTCGTATGCACTGCGGCGGCATCTGATTAGGTGGATCACGGCGTGAGGCAAGGCTTCCATGAAGTCAGTCAATTATTTAAAATAGCCACAACCAACTATTCTACAGTTTGTCAGTCGAGTCTGAGTGCAGTGCAACTGTGAAAAGACACATGAATTTGAATTGATGTGAAACCCCCCAAAACCCACCATAAACATTGAATACATATCTGATACAAATGGTGCACTTAGGACTTAGGAGGCCAGTTTCATCGGCGTGCCGCCACCTGAAGTATTTTTTGGATGAAAGCCTACTTCAGTGTAAGATCAAGCTGTTCTAATCCAAGTCTGTGAAACAGCCGATGCTGCATCAAAGGCAGCCTGCTTGTTTGGCTTGAGTTTACCCCCGCTGGGTTTTTTTCAGCAGAGAGAACGGACCTCACCAGGAACTGTCAAGGAACATCGTCTTGTCTCCTCTGGAAAAGGATTCAGCTGAGAACATCACAGATCACGAGGGAAAAGTGGATTGTTCGACTTGATTCTCAAACACATACTCAAAAACATGGGATGACCTCGTTCTCGATCCTAACCATTAAACGTCATTTAAACAAGAATTATGGCTAATATCTCACCTTTACTGGCGCTGTCATGAGTGCAGCTGTAAATAACGTTGATATGACATCAATGGGTGGGCGTTCTGAGGAATATAACAGGTGTTTTTTAATCAGCCATCATGCTTGCTTTCTTGCTGTCCTTGATTTTTCTTTTCTAACCATCAAAACACAGTTCAATTCTTGGTCTTGTGACCCTCTATGTGCAGATTGCAGCATGTTTATTGTCAGTAACTAATGTGAATGTATAGATTTTTTTTTTTTTTTTAAACTTGGATAAATAATGAAAGGAAAATTATTTCAGGAGCATCAAAAAACTGATCAACTGACGAGTTAATTTCAAGTGTGCTGTTTTTTTTTCTTCCTATTTTACCGTAATACATTAGAGTGGCAGAAAGCAGATCTTGTGTGATAGTTATGATGACGCGGCTGATGTAATCATGAGAAGCATTTCCATGGTGAGACTGCGTCTGTCACTTCCCTCTCCCACAGCGAATGGACATGGCAGAGCCTGGAAATACTTGAATATGTGTTATTTCTGACGGTGATGATGACATGGGTTGAGATACAAATAGCAACCCAGACCCTGTAGTGTGTTCTCTTTCTTCCTTTTGTGCACATTTCCCTCCTCGGATTTCTGATTGATGTTGCTCTACTGCAACTCCTTCATATTTTATGCCGGATGCGATGCTGAAAGTTGTCTATGAGCAAATCCTATTTGGCAGAAATGATGTACTCTGCTGAAGAGAACACCGGAGTAACATTGATTCACACTCCGGCGGACTGTGATTTTTCACAGCCTCCCCCAACATAGCCCTACGTTGACAGAATACCTCTTTAATGTGTTCCTACGAGATAAAATGCTTCCACAGGCGATTAACCATTCCACCCCGCTCCCATTCATTTCACTTCATCAGATTACTTGATTGCTTGCTAAATGCACTTTCCCCAGGGAAATCTACTGTATGTATTTCCTTCGGACAAAATGAAGCGTGGTTTGATTTATTTTTTCTTCGTGCGCTGTTTTTTTAAAAAAAAAACATTCCATCAGCCTTTAGTTCAATTCAGTACCTCAGGTTTTGAGATATTATTCATCTTTCCCAACACATATTTTACATTCGGGTCTACGCAGTGGCCTAGAGCTGTTTTATTCAGCATGTCGTGACTAATGAAATGGGGGAAAAGAATCTGAAATGATGCAGAATAAAACAGTGAACCGTTTGAATTTTGCAGATCTCTTCTTTCATTCTGGTCTGACCACAAAACTTAACGAGATCATCAGCTATGCAACGGCTGCTGGTCCGAATCTTGACCTGCCTCCCACAGGAAGAGCTTGGCATTTTGGGAAATATGCTCATTGCTTTCTCGCCATACCTTTGGATAGAGACTAGCTGTGCATGCAGCCTTTATGCTACGTTAAGCTAGCTAAAGTTAAAGGCTGTAGATGTGGTGCCCTCTACTTTAACCTTCTCCAAATACATCACATGTCTCTTTCAGAAACAGCAGTAGACTTCATTCCAGCTGATCTGAAAACGGCTCAGTGAGATCTTGTGGAACGATACTGTTTCCTCGTCGCTCTCCCAGGAGATGAAATAAGTCCTACACCTTGACGCGCTGCTGATTTGGAGTGCCAAAGCCGTTGACATTGCTTTTTCACAGGGTATGATTAAAGTGAATTCTGCCTTCTCTTGAGGGACTTTTTCACTTAAGAGGGGTAGCGATGCAGGTCAAATGAACAGATCCCTCGCTGTCGGGGTGTGTAGTCATGTGTGAATGAAATGCCTCATCACTTTGCGGAGGCAGTGTCAGCTGTGTAGTGAGTTAATTGTGACGGTCTCCCAAATTCACAATATATGGCACACGCCTTTGAAGTCTATTTCCCCGAATACTTCATTTTACACAGCGGTGTGCTCGACGTTACCTCATTCTGAGCTTATTCCGAATGAAAATGTTTTTGTAAATATCATTTTTCCTGCTGGAGAATTAATTACTGTACTCTATAATCTTATCTGTTGGTGCGGCAGAGGCTACGGATAAGAAACTGGTGAGGAGGGGGAAAAAATGTAGCAGGAAGAAGTCGAGTTTCAAGCTGGAGCATCTGAGAAGCGGTTAATGTTCTTTTAAGAGAGAGGCAGCACTTAGAGTTCTTTAACAGTCTCCAAGTCTGGGGAGGGGGGGGGACTACCCTTTGCCTCTGCATAATTCATTGCTATGTGATGATGATGTGCTTGGTCAGACAGACAGCCAACTGGCGATGGAAATTTAACTTGGATTGATGCAGCACACACATGGTATTAATCATGCAAGCCGGTGAGCTGATGCCTTATCCAGTGTTGATAAAACGTATTTATCAGGGGATGTCCCTCGATGTAGCTACACTCCCACACACTGTTTTTTTTAAAGTTTAGAAATGAGATGTCCTGGAACGCTTTGGAAACCTTAACTGTGTTGCAGTATTGTCGAGCTGCTGTTAGGAAATGTGCTCATTCACGTTCTTGCAGAGTGTTAGATGAGAAGATTGATACCGCTCATAGAGGGGAGCAGTATTAATCTCTCTCAGCGAGAAAAGAAATAAGTGTCAAACGGCTCCTTTAACAGTTCACCTTCAAGCTCAGGTTTTAATGTAGGTCGATTTCTGATTAGAGAAGGCGTTCCAAGAGATAATAATAGCGTTGTTTTAACCAAAAGACCCTCATATGGTGCACTGAATAAACTGGAGTGATGATTCAAAGGTTATGTGTTTCCCTGAACAAGCAGCAGGATATTCCCTTGCCACACACACACACACACACACACACACACACACACACACACACACACACACACACAGCCTGGTTGGGCAACAAAGCATTGTGGGTGCAGAGTTCCAGCGAATGCCAGAGCGCGGGGAAGTTTCCGGCAGCGAGCCAAATCAGTGACCTTTCCAGCGCGCTGATCGATGCGGCTCAACATCGCAGGGCTTCGGAAATCTCTCAGTGGAGAGACAAGAAGCAGAAGACTCACACTGTAGGATGATGCGCTAATTGCTTGTGGTTGCTCACCTCACTTACCTCCTGCTGGGCGGACCCCCGGTGGTCAATTCAGGCTCCCCGCCTCCGGGGCCCTTCGGTGGAGCGCGGCTCCACAAGTCACCGGGGGTGGGTTGCCGTGCCGCCTGTAAACATGTAAATGCATCAGCCTCATATATCCAATGTGGTATGTCTTACAGGCATGATTAATAGTGTGGCATAACGCTGCGTTATGAAACTCAAATTGTACTCGGCTGCCCTTGCACTTCCGATACCGATGTAATAAATGGGGGGGGGGGGGGGGGGAAGAACCCTAAACATAACACTCCCTGGATAAGAACACCTTCTAAAAGATACACAAAGAAATGTGCATATGTCAGCCCACTTTTCACCCCGGGAAGGCAAAACTGCCACTGCACACTGTGCTCTCTGTATAAATATGCACAGTGCTTTAAATAATAGTGACCCGAAGTGACAAGTGAGCAATGCTCAGCGGGTAGCAGTATGGAAATGGTGCATGTGGGGCCCCGGCGCTCATTGAGCCCCGCTCGCTGGTAATGAACCTGCAGACATGTGGAGGAGTGGCAGCGAGCGGGGCCGACTCCTCTCACCGCCGAGCTCCGCTTTCATCGGCCCCGCTTTCATCAAGCTCAAGTGCCACAGCTATTAGACCTCCGTGCCACGTTGAAGGGGGGGAAGCTGAAAGCGCCAGCATGGTTGGCTAGGTTACTTCCAAACTGCTTCCCGCCGCAGCTCTTTGATTAACCACTCAAAATGTATGATGATCCTTAAGCATTTCTGATTTCTTCATTATACTGCATGCAGTCTGTGGTCCCTTTTAGTTACAGGTTTGGTGTTACCCGTTGCCTCAAAACGTAGAGGATGCAATCTGCACATCCTGGACCTGCATTGATTTATTTCACCAATTTTGAACCAGATACTATGATATGATACTTTCAACCCACTTTTTTGTTGTTAAACATCTGTAGCCTGAATCTCTAATTTATTTGAAAATGATCATCTTTTGCAACTTGTATTGTCAAAGCAAATGGAATTGAGTCAGTGACAGAGAAATACTTTTCTATTATTTTAGAAAAGTCCCCTCCCCCTCCAAAAAATAAAATAAATATAAATAAATAAATAAATAAATAAATAAATAAATAAAATATAAATAAATAAATAAATAAAATATAAATAAATAAATAAATAAAATATAAATAAATAAAATATAAATAAATAAATTATGAATAAATAAATAAATAAATATATAAATAAATAAATAAAATATAAATAAATGTACTCATTTCTTGTTTGTATTTACTGGCACTCACTTTAGTGTTTTGCACTTTGTATATTTCCACTTATCTCTGTTGTATAGGCTACCAGCTACGGGTTAACTTGAACTTGAAACTTGTCATGTGAAATCCTTACTGACTGATAGAGATATACTGTTGCACCTTCTTCCCAACAGATGTCCTTATTGTAAGTCGCTTTGGATAAAAGCATGTGCTAAATGCCCTAAATGTAAATGTTAATGTAAAAGTATTTCCCTTATAATACATTTAGCTGCTCACCACCTGTGGATGCTTTTACAATCAATTCTCCTTTCCTAGAGATGTCTCACTTTTTTACTGTATTTCTTTCTTCTCTTCTACTTTCATCATTGTTTCTATATTCTCTGCTTGATACTGTTATGGCACTTTTCAGACTGCTTCATCATATCTATCTCACGGGTCACCTGCAGATCACCGGATGCCAGAATCACAGCGTTGATGGGTGTCAGCAGCGTGGCAGGTACAGTACGACGTTTATCTTTTCCCCCCTCTACCGATATATGTCATGAAGCAAACACACAAAAGATGCGAGGGGAGACACGGAGACAAACATTTACTGAGTGGAGGCAGCCAGAGGCAAACGATGAGGCTCCTGCCAGAGAGGAGCCGGTGAATGAGTGGCAGGTGGCCTGGCCCCAGGGACTCCTAATGAAGAGAGTCTGCCTGCCTGCTTATCGATCCAGCCACATCAGACTATGGCTGGGTGTGGGGGGGCGCAATGGGCACCTGGGAGCACACACACACACAAAACGGAAACCTGTGTGCGCTTGTACGGGAAAGGTAATGTTCCCGCTTTCAGGAAATGTACAGTAGTTTGTTTACGAGGTAATGTGGTGACCTGAGAGTACTTCGAAGCATTTATACGCACACCGGTCAAGATGTGTGTACTTGAGTGTGTGCGTCATATGAGTCACTTGTCTGTAATGTTGAACCTCTTTCTCGTCTACAGCGCATGAAAAGATAAGGCAGAAGAGACAACAGCTGTCCGCCCGTCACACTGTAACAGCATTTCTAAAGCCACTGTCCAGCATAATCTACTCTCTCACACACACACACACACACACACACACACACACACACACACACACACACACACACACACCTCTGCCGTCGCAGATGCTCCTTCAAGCTCATTATTTCTGTGACTGTCAGCTTGTGGCTTGTTGCGCTGTTGGGTAATGCATCTTAAACCCGGCTATCAAATATGAATAAAGCGCTGACTTCCTCATCTATCTTTCATGGCTTTCATTTGTTAAGCGATCTGCCTGCAAAAATATTTTTGCATGTCCCCTTACTGCTGTGAATAATGTACTCAGGCAGCAGTCAGTCTATTATAAAACTGAACATAGCATTCTGGCTTGTGTGAATATGATTGTTATTGGGGGGGTTGGTTCAAATATTGGTGTGAATGTGGCTTTGTAATTATAATTGATATTAGAAATTTTCATTTCATGGTTTTAATGACATGGTTGAGACTGCACTACAATACAGGGCTGCTGAGTGTGGATTTACTGTGTTTATCTCTGCGCGCTTGCTTGTCATTTTCAATCACAGTCAACGGTGTGTGTGTCTGTGTGTGTGTGTGTGTGTGTGTGTTTTAGTATGCAGACCCATGGACCTTATTTGTATGTGCATGCATGTGTGTATGTCTGTATGCATTTTTATCATTTCCCATGCATGAATGAGAGGCTATGACAATCCATACATTTTACATGTATTTTGTAGCCTGAGCGTGTTAGCACTTACGGTTATATCTTGTCCATTTTAAGGACCTGAGACAAACTTGTGAATATGAGAAGAACTGTGAATCAAATGCTCAGTTGCATTGCTGTGCCACTGCGATGAGACCATCAGCAATCGCTGATCAATACGCGCGTTAGAGCTCAGAGAGGCTGGGCATCTCCCGTGTCCATTAGCCCAATCACCGGTGGATAGAAATAGTAAGTATCTCACCGAGAGCTCCTCATTCACCTCGTGGAGACATCTTTTCCCACGGAGAGCCACGCTGATCTGCTCACATGTATAAATCATCCGGTGGCTTTTACCGTCTTAAGAGCCCACACCTCTTTGTCCCGGTGGATGGAAAGGGGTTGTGTATAATTAATGCTGGTGGGGTGAGCTGAGGTGGGAGGTCTCAGAAAAAAAAAGCTCCCGTCAAGTCCCTCCATCTAGGAGCACGTGCGCCGCGGGACGGCACGTGGTCATGCATCAACGTCCGTCATTAACTCTGCCCACGGCGATGCCTGGGGATTCTTCTTCTGCGGCCCTTTTTTTTGCGCGACTCATTCTTCATCTCTTCATCTAATTACCACTCATTTCCCCCCTTGAACCCGTTTGAGCTCTCTCTGCCCTTCGCTCTATCTTCTTCCTCCTGAATGTGTATCATCGTTTTTGAGCGATGGTTTGAACGAAATTTTGCCATGTTTGTATGTGATGTTCGTGTGTAGCGTAGCATGTGTGTGTGTGTGTGTGTGAGGCAATATACTGGTGCTGGTGTGTACGTATCTCCTCATACCCACTAATTAGAGTGACAGTTTTTATTAATAGTTTGGGGCTAATGTGCAATAGCGTGACTCCAGTTCTTCCACTAGCTCGTTTACCCTGCTCTTTTGCCACCCCGGGCCCTAATTATCGAGGCTGACGATCTGAAATCCGACCACTAACACAGAGACGACACATTGACATATTGTCACTTCCGACTTTAGACTGAACCTCTCGAAACCTGAGGTTGCACCGTCTTCCATAGACTTGCTCCAGTGTGTCTGTCCAACCTCTAAGCGTGTCTGAAAGCGATGTAGAGCCCAGATTAAGAATCCGCATCATCTAAAAATGATTTCCAGTCTCACGTTATGCATGCGTATAATTCTTCATGTCAAGGGTGATTAATCAATCTTGCAAAACGATAACACAACAGTCTATCATTAATTCGACTCAAATTGTGTGATAGTAAGAGTAGGCGGAGTTTAAACTGAGTATGCATCAGAGGGATCAGTTCCCTGTGGTTTATGGGGGCATTTTAACATGCATAAATCACAAAGGAAGGCTTTTCTTTTAAAAAAAGACAAAAATCGTCAATGTTTTCTTACAGATCAATATTTTATTTGTTATAAAGAAAGGAAAAGATTGATTCCTCTACGTATGCATCCACATTTGCAACACACATGTGACTTGTGGAGTTGCCGCTGAAATGATGAGCCGTGCCACGGAGCAGCTATGCTGTTGCTGCACGTTGGAAACGTTCATTGTAAGTGTGATTATGTAAGGCATAGTTCTTGCGATTACTAAGACTTGACAGTAATCAAAATAGTGTCCTCCCACAGCACAGCCGCAGCCAAAGCTCTTTTGAAGGCAGTGGCCTAGTTTACGCGGTCTCCTCTCATATTCTTGATTCAATTTCAGAATGGAATGAGAAAGGCTACGCGATAACCTCTTCTGACCTGGACAAACGTAGCATGCCCATTCAAGATTATCTCTCCGGGGTGCACAGCAGAGGCCTTCTTTTAAATCGGAAACACACACTGAGCATTTTTCTGTCCCCTCGGACAAAAACACAGTGGGTCTGGGATTCCTGTGTAGGCTAACTCCCTACTGAGGTGCTGTCATTTCATTGGCCGGTTGATGTCTGTCTGTCTTTTGCATCTTTACAATAACAATTATGTTCAAGAAACAGACAAGAATCTTGTAGTTTCTATTTAGAGATAACTAACAGTCTTGGGCATGTTGGTAGCTGACCGGGTAGAAAGCATCTCATATGCATCATTAGTTTGTGCTGCGGCGCGAGTTCGAATCTCGCTCGACCAGGTGCGTTTCTACTTTCACCTGTCTTTCAAAGTAAAAGTCTTTTAAAAAGACAACCCCTGTAGGTCCTTGGGCAACACCTACTGCTATTTTAAACACGCGGAGACTCCTTTATCCAGCCTGAATGTGGAGAAAACAAATTTAACAAGGACAATGTTACTTGTTTCCGCAAGTTCCCACTGTGTTTCTTAAACCAACCGTAACGTTTAGTTCAGCCCTCTTCCCTCTCCGCTCCGCTTGGCTTTAGCATGCTAACGAGTACGTTGCAGCAATTAGCCGCGAATCTAGCCGTTGTTGGGCCGCGAGGCTCGTGAGGCCCGCCGATAGTATTGTCACTTCCGGTGAAGGTCGTCGTTCGAAAACGTCACGGACAGTCCACGGAATAACCTTCGGTCCAGATGGTCGGAAGAGTCCCTCAACAGTCCGCACGTATCTGCTAAAGGTGAGTGTTGTCAAACAACCTGTTGTTTTTGTTGTTGTTTTAATTGTTGTTTTCTAATGAGACACAAACATTATCAGCAACATAGTAGCTGTACTGTAATAGCTGTTTGGTTGGGCTGATAAGTTGTAGTACATTACTCAGTAACGTTATGCCTGATAGTAAATAGTTATTGTTGTTTGTTTGAGCCAAGCAATGTTTATTGCTGTTAAGTTGGCCACAACTGTAAACATTAGCTAGACCCATATTATCATAGGCTAACTGTATTTCCCTTGGAGCTGTTATTTGTGTTGTTGTAAAGGGGACTATAAAACTTTTGAGTAGTAACATAACATAACATGAGCGTGTTAGTTTTATCGCTGCTACAAAGAGGAACAACACAAGTCCTACACATTCATGTTGCACACACACAGTTTTCACTTAATTTCACCCTTAAAATTAACATTTGTATATTAGTTGCTCACCGCATGTTAGTATGAATTCTTTAAGAAAACTTCTATGGTTCCACAATGAACAGAGAGTCAGAAAACGGTGTAAATCCTTAATGAATTGAATGGATGACATGGAGGCCAGATTTAATGATAGCAAAACTGTTAAAAAAAACCTTTAAAAATTCTAATTTGCAAGTTTCAGTGTCAATCACCCCAGCAGAGGCCTCTCTGAGGCATTCCTCTCCCTTATTACAATGAGAATGTCCTAGTTGGCAGAGTTTCCAAGCTCATAAAACATGCATTCTCCACCGCCATGTGTGGAACACGCTCTGTTGAAGAATCGCTCTTCAACTTGTTGGTATGCATGAAATTCGCAAGACTGTGACTCCAGATTCTGAAACCAATTATTCAAATAGCTGCCCCTGTAACTGGCAGGGCAAGCGTGTCGAGAACAAGGGAAAGGAGCATCTCAGAGATTCTTAATGGAATGTTCCCCTGCTGTAGTAGAGTTACTTGTCTGCTAAATTTCAAGATAGAGTACGATGTCCTTTGGCTGGATTTTTGAGATCAGTCATGTGTGAGATAACTGAAATGAAGTGTTGATCTGGGATAAATAAGCCTATTCTAGCTTTTACTTTGTGTGTGTCTTTGTGCTAAGAAAGTCACAGTCATGCCTTCATGCTGCAGATTTTATATCCGAGCATGAAGAATGTGATAGCAAATCAAACTAAGCAACAAGCCCTCCAACTCATACGACCACAGTTGTCGTTGGTCCATGCACTCGAATACGACCTCTGGGAGCGTATTGCGGAGATTCTTCCGCAACGATAGTAGTGGTTAAGGTTAGGGTTAGGTCGACGTGTGGAGGCGGTCTCTGCCGATGATGCACGCGCGGGGGGGGGGTTAGGTTTAGGTCGACGTGTGGGGGGGGTCTCTGCCGATGATTGACGGGGGGCGCGCGGGGGGGGGGGCAGCGCGGGGGGCGCGCGGGCGCGCGCGGGGGGGCGCGGGGGGGGGGTAGCGCGGGGGGCGCGCGGGGGCGCGCGGGGGGGGGGGGGGTGGGGGGGGTTGGGGTGGGGGGGGGTTAGGGGGGGGTGGGCAGGGTGTGGGGGGAAGATGTCGTGGAATCGGGGTAGGTTTAGGTCGACGTGTGGGGGGGGCTAGAGGGCGCGCTATTTTGAAACGTAACATATGGTCGTAATTCGGTGCTTGACACACGACCTATGTGGTCGTTTTCTCGAGGAGGACAGTCTGAAACTAAGCCTTGATGAGGGAACATTATTATGTCCCATTTTGGCCAAATAGTGAATTTGCGATGGAATGGGTGGATAAATAGGCTAACCTTTTCATTCCTCCTCCACGGACTCCAGAAATATTTATCAAAACAGGAGCAAAGAAAAAAAAAAAAAAGAAAGAATGGTTACAGAATGAGTTTCCAAGAAAGTGACATGAAGCTGATTAATTATCCATCAGACGGTTCAGTTATCTGCTCACTCTGTAATCGAGTTGCAAAAGATGAACGTGGATATTTCCACCGGTGAGCACAACCACCTCGGCTATGAAATATGAGAGCATTGGAAATATCGTTTTTCATTTATCCTGTTCTGAATACCTGGCATTTAAAATTCATAGAGCATCTTGTGGCGTATTGTCAGGGTTTTGGTGAGGGATGTCCCGAGGCAAACCCATTAATCTCCATTAAACAGGGACATGTCAGCCATCCCTGTCTCTGTCTCTCTGTCTATCTCTCTCTCTCTCTGTGTTGGTGTGGATGGGATTGGATGGGATTGGATGATGCATTTGTCAGCATTGAGTGTCAGCTGTTTGGCAGTACATTTGCTTAAAACTTGGTCATTGGACCACTGGTACACAAGACAAAAGAATTGAACATATTCACACTACCTGAACGCTGTTGTCTCAGTTGTCACGTCACTGAGCATGGTCATTGAATCTACAGCCATGTTATAGAATTACATCTCTGATTGCTCAAGTAGAAACATCTGCATCATTATTTTACTGTGTGCCCTTCATACCACACAAGAGTGTTCCAATTAGTGGTGATGTATTGGCTTGACATCTCGTTTAGTGGGGACAGGCAGATTGCAGAGCCGTGATTGAAAGCTTAATGAATGATTCATAATCTGAAATGAAATGGACATTTTCATTTGGGCATCTGCAACAATCATTAGCCGGACACGTAGCATTTCTACATTTGGGGCGGAAAAAACAAAGTGTGTCAATTTAGAGAATTACCTGGAAATGTTTGTAGGTGCTGTTACGATACCAGCCATGTTATGGCCTTATTAGGAAACACATATTCAGAGCTCTCCATTGCCTAAAAAAATTAGAGTTTCCTTTCCTTGCATTTAAGTAAGTTGCATTTGCTGTTTGATGATGTGTCCGCTCCACACCATTTGTACTCAGTGACAGATTGTTAATTCGCTGCTGTCTGGATGTTCGAGGATTTGTTTTGTGCAGGGAAAGATGTTGTGTTGTGTGAAGCAAACAGATGGGACGACAACTTGACCTACTTCTTCATCTGGACAATTCTGAAATAGGAGAGAAAGGGATGCCTCGTGAGAGGAGAGAGGAAATAGAGCTGAGTGATGAATTTATTGTGTGGATGAATACAAAGTGCAAAGTGTACAGCTATATGTCCCTGGATCTGCTTCACTTTTTTTTACTTTTTTGAACTTTACTAAAATTAGATGCTCTCTGCACTTGCACTTTGATTGCAGCAAACATTTCTTGCCTGCTTTCTTCAGCCAGTTATTTATGTAACATAAAGTAGGAAGCAGGGGTTTCTGACATCACAGATTAAAACATGGCTCAAGTTAAGATGTCTGATATGGGAAAAGCTTTCATTTAAAGGATTTGCTTGTCAGAGAGACGGAGAGAGAAACCCAGATATTCCAGAAAGATTCTTGGGCTATACCCCGTTGGTTTGTGTGTGTTGCTACTTGGCCTTGTGATGAATGACCTGTGTTTTAAGAAGTCAGAAAGGTAATCTCTGCCATATCAACCAGTTTATGCTTTAAACTACATCTGTTAATATATGGCGTAGGCGATGTGGATTGTCACCTGTATCCACGGGGTGATCGTATAAAGCCATCTTTATATCCTGCATCGTATTCATCCTCATCTTGAATTGGGTTGAACAAACAAACATTACACGTCCATTTGTGCTTTCATTCAGGCACTTTTCAAACGAACCCCCTTGACGCTGATTGTAATTGTGCATGTGATATAATTGCGTAGGTCAAACTGTATGTTTTTTTTAAAATACAGTTGCAGCTGATGACTTGAAAGGCTTTCATATTTTCCCACATGTGGTGAACAGTTACCCCCTGGCATCATATTATGCTCGCTTCCCACGCTTGTTTAACAATACCATGAATTGTGTTGCAAACTATTGCAATAATCTGTTTTTTTTTGCTCCTCTGGGCCGTGGGAGAAGGTAATCCTTGTACACAGATATGAGAATAAAAAATGTGTATACCACGCCTTGGGGAAGCACAGGTAATGTACTAATATAAACATGTCAACAGGAGACAAGTTCAGCTTTATGGCAAGTGTCGCTGCCGTGTGCAGCACCATGGACAACGCAGATGCTTCCAGTCATTGGCAGGTCGCTGTCCGTGGTCCTGAAATTCAGCTGACTCCAGCATTTCCCAAACATGTCATCACTTAGCCTATAATAGTCATTAATATGCAGCCTTTTCCAGCTTCAATGTCCAGATTGGGTCACTTTTAGTCGCTTCACAATCTAAGTTTTGGCAATTTTGTTGCTTGTTTAGCACTTATGAAACCAAATGAAAGCACAAGCAACTCCCAATCTCTTTCTTTCTATATAATAGATATTCTTTATTGATCCTACAGTGGGAATTCTATTTTCATCCACACGCTGATTATATCTCATCATGCTGAAAGAGCGTTCGGCAGGCTACAGCAGGTACACTGCTACATCGAATCAAAGCACAACTGCCCGTGGGATCTTACCGAGATGCATTTATGAGTCACTAAAAATATACCTCTAAGAAGTGTGTTCCCTCGGTTGTATGACGTGCAGCATAACAGGGCTGTACACGTGTATACAGCCCTATACATTTAACTAGCCTGCTCCATGCATGTCTGAAACGTCGTCTGCCTCCCATAACATAAAAGCCCAGTAAATCACCCTTGGCTGTCAAGCCGCTGATGAGTCTGCTCTGCATAAAGCCTATGCAGCCAGGCTGTTGTATCTCTCCCCCTCCCCTCCTCCCCTCCCTCGCTTCCTCTCCTCCTCCACATTCTGTGCTCCCTCTTGCGCGCACGGACAGCAGCAGCAGCGCTTCTCTGACGCACCATCGGAGATGAGCATCCCAGTCCCACTGGCTGTCAAGGCGGACTCTCTCGACATCTCCCCCTCGGACCTCTGCGGTCAAGCGATCACCATCAGTTCAGTTTTGCTATAGTGTTGTTTTTTTCTCTCTCGCATCCCGTCGCTGTCTCGTCATTTTGTCTGATTCTGCACTGCGTTTGGCAGGCATGCCCACAGCCAGCTCTTGGCTTGGAATTTACTTCGGAGGTGATTTTTGTATCCGCAGCCACTGTCAACGAGAGTGATTGATTCCTGTCTACACTTACGGCGGGGGTTCTTCTCCCGGTTCGGGGCATCCTTCGGAACATTCTTGTGCTTCTGAGATAAGTGCTTCAAATTAACGGTGTAAGGGGAGGCTGGTTTTGACAGGAGATCGTTTGGATGACGGACACCGAGATGCGATAGCGCTCCCTCTGCAACGCGAGTCTCTGCGCCCTTGGAATATTCTTACAGAGGCACTGTTATAGAGTAGAAATATATATTTTTTTCTTTCAGTTTGCAGTAATAATCCATACAGCGAGTTTGCCCACTGCAGCGGCTGCTGCGGGGTTTTGAAATACGATTTCCTTGACGGGCGGGTGTCTGAGCATCCCGGACCGGCTCGAATTTTGCGATGCCCAAACAGTGAGGGCTACGGTGGGGGATCTCATTTGGTCACATCGCACGGTAGCATGGCTCCAGCCCGGAGGGACTGCAGCGGCTGGGAGATGTTCCTCCCGACGGGATGCCTGCTCCTATCAGTTTTGTTGTTCCACCCCGGCCTGGCCAAGGTTTGCAACGACCGCACCAAACACGGACAGGACAACAGCTGGTTCGCCAGGGACGGAGAAAACTTGCCCATCATGGTTCTTATGCCCATGAACGAGTCGGCCCTAATGAGCGGCATCAGCCAGGGGATCGAGCCCGCCGTCCAACTGGCCATCCAGCACATACGGGAGTCCAGGAAGTACTCGTTCTCACTCATCACCAAAATCTATGACACCGAGGTAAACACACAGACTAAAGCATTTCACTAAGCTGCCGCTGCTGCTGGGTGGCTCAGGCGTGTTTAAAACACTTGTATATGGCTTGTGTGTGCGCGTGTCTGCGTGTGTGCACGTGTGTGTGTGTGGCGCGCGCTTCGCCCCGCAGCGCGCGCCACACAATTGCGCGTCCAAGGAGAAACGCTGGTTCTGTTCTGCTTTGTAAATGTGCAGCGTCGCCGTCGGCGAGCGTTGTTTTCATCGAGCAAAAGTCAATTGTAATCTAGAGCTATTTGTAGACAACAGGGCGTTAATGTCCGTATAGCATCTCGGTCCATCCTGTTTTATAGCCTATGTAACCCGGCATTATAAGGCACTGCATCACCCGGGCACCCCGCAAGGCACACTCTCCTTTCTTTTTATTGGACGTTTTAATGGTTACCGCAATCTCGGGACGACGAGGCTGCCTAATGATACGAGCGTCATTCAGCGGCGTCGCCCGCTCGAATTTGAATTAAAACGCTGCATTGGCTATTGTTTTTTTCTTCTTGTCGCTACTTTATAAGACGCGCGTCCGACTTGAGATGGCCTTGCGCTATACATGTTGTTCGTCACGAATCAGTGTGTCTCTCAGTGATGAAAGGGCCGGTGCTCATCGAGCCTGAAGATGGCGGTAATTGGATGTAGGATTTCTTCAGACTCCTTGTAAGGAGCTGCACCTCACAGCTCCTTACATACACATCTGTTCATTTATAATAACACCAGTCTTGTGGCTATACCACGCTCGTTAAAGACCTTGAAGTTAAAGTCATTGATAAATCCTGGTGAGATTTGACATTGTAGGTGCGTGCTGTTTGTGTGTTGACACTTGAATGATTTGAATCAGACAGCAGTGGGCTACTGGCTGTGGCCTGCTCCTGTGATTCATGCGCAATTGAGGAGTTTAAAGCTTCAACAATTCAACAACATGACATATAATAGCCGAAGATTAAGAAAACTATAAAATAAAAAAGTGCCCTTAATGTATGTCATGTTCCTTACTGAATAATCTAATTGTAACCCCCTTTAGATAGCGTTCATTCTTTTTGTTTCCCCCGTCCGGTGCTTATTCAGTAAAGTGTACAGGTGTGTCTGTGTGAGCGCACACAAATCTCTGTTGACGGAGGTAAGCCCTCACAGGCGGCATGTGCTCAGACCATGGGATTAATATGCTCTTATGAGAGTTATGATCTTTTCTCCTTCTATTCCCTGGGAGAGAAAGATGAGCTGGAAGCATGATGTCAGTGGGCCGGCCTGACATCCGCTCGCTGGAATTGTCGAATGGTGATGCCAGCTTTCAAATACTGACAATCAATGGGAACTCATGACAAAAAAAGTGTTATTTGATGACTTCGTGGTCTACAACACAGTGGCACTGTCAGTCCCATGGCATTTGGGATGTGTTTTGTATACAGGCCAGCTGAAAATCCAAGCTCTGATCATGTTTTTGGAAATGTCAAATTAAAAGCATTCTACACCCCCGAGTGTTTCCCCCTCAATAACAAATACATGCTGAAGTATATAGTCAACACTCTTCCTCTTGTTTGTTGCAGACTTTGCAGACACGTAGGCTATTTGTTACTGTACTAGATGAATTGTGCTAAAGAAGAGCAGTGCCCAGTGGCAGCCCTTTTAGCTCTGGCTTTAATAACTCTAAGAAAAAAAAAGTGCTCTGCCAACAACTCAGAGTATATTTACAAGCTATTGGAAATCATCCGGCACATCCTGGCGTGGTTAAATTCAACAAGGGACCGCGGAGAGCACTGTGAGCCGCAAATGGCAATATATTACTTCAACGGAATATTGTTATTATATATTTACAGAAAATATCAAAGAGTCAGAGACTTTAGTGGGAGAAACATGACTTTCAATAACATCTTAAGACACGGGGAACTGTTATTGTTTGTTCATATCAAGTGAAGCAGTCTGAAGTATCTCAACACTCATGAGCATTTACAGGTGGGTAATACCTTTACCCGGGACAGAGTTATTGCTGTAGTGTTGACTATATTGCTTTTTCTATCCTCTGACATGTTTATAGGAGCAATAATGTGAAGTTTGTGTCGCAATTTATCATACAGTGTTCATCGTACATTTACTGACGTATAATCTTCTACTCACATGTGAATGAAAGTCCTGAACACATTCACACAGCGTCCCCACATACCACATGCTTATGTCAGAAGACAATACATGCATCAGTGCGTTTGTTGCAGCTAGCAGCAGGCCAAGTGTGTGTCTGTGGTGTTTTGCACATGTGTGTGTGTGTGTGTGTGTGTGGGCATTGGGATTTAGCCTGGCAGATGTAAGTAATCAGTCCCCGAGCAGAGGCTCTTTATCCCTTTATCCCCTGTCGGTGGAGCCATGGGTAGACTGAGCAGGCCCAGTCCATCCTCTGGTGATGTGGAGCTGGGTGGGTGGTGGTGCTGATGATGGGGATGTTGGGGCACTGGGGGCCTGTCCGGCACTAAAAAGCCTGTGAGCTGGGCCTGTGCTCCCAGAATGGGGGGGTAGATGTTTGCTGCAGGATTGAAGGACCAGTTACTGGAAGAAGAGCAGATGCCCTGATGAGGAATGCCTGGAGTTGTACTGCTGGCTGGTGTGAAACCAGTTTGACCCAAGCTGGACTAAAATATAGTGTTTCCACAATAGATGCATCGTAGCAGACGAGAATACATCTTTGCTTTAAACCCAGAGCATTGCAGGTAGAAAAGAAGCAGGATGGATTATATCAACTGGGAGGCTTAGTGCTGGAGCAGGAGTTGGTCCTCCACCGCAGCTCTAGATGTGCGAGTGTGGGTTTTAGTGTAACCGAGGACTGATACTGTATCTCTGCGGGCTTAGAGGATCAAAGCTTTGGAGGGGAGAGGAAGGACTGGAAGAGGATGGAACGGAGACTTTGGGCAGTGAGAGCATTCTAGGCTAAGCTACGCTAGCTCCCCCTGACCGGCTTAGGATGTGTGACAGGCCCTCGAGAGGAGCCACTCAGCGAAAGGTCACTTTGTAGCAGAATAGTTAACAAGGTACTTTGAATAGGGAAATTCATTTTTGTGCCATCTTCAACAATTGGAAAAACATATCAGACAATAGATAGGAAGGATAACCAGCCAAATCAGTGAAATGGAACTGATGTATGATATTGGAATGGAATTGTGAAACTGGCTTACCACGTCACATGCTTAGGGAAGTGGGAGGAGAAAAGAGAACGACAAAACTCTAAATCCTTTAATAAGAATGAGAGATTTTGACCATTATGTTTTCACTGTTCACAGAAAAACAAATGAGAACAAACGTGTACTACTTAATTCTATGTAACTGCAGACAGTTGTTTTGTAAAGGTAGAGGAAGTAAGGAAGTAAGATTCCTTCGTTGAAACATTTGAAATCAACTCTCTTTTCTGTGATCACACGCGCCTCTCGGAAGCTAATCTTGAACTTTATTTAAAGTGCTTTTCAGCGGATGTGCTCCCATGTTACTATCGTGTTTCCTACATTCTAGCAGTCAGAAGAGCGAACACATGTATTTTTCAAGGCAAATCAATACAACCACAAAGACACAGAGTCCGCAGTTGGAGATAAGGATCCTGCCCATGTACAAAGCACCAGATACAGTAAGCAGATGGGTATTTATAGGATGTCCATCCATGCAATGCCATGGGCCTCCTGAGACTATGTTAGCAGTGACCTATGTTCAGAGATCCTGCACACAGGCTGATTTTCCCGCTCCCTCTCTCATGACTAGATGCAACATGGCACATTTTTGCACGTGTTGGCAAGCCTCCGTACAGTACGCTTGTTCACAGGAGGAAGGGCACCCCCCTGAGCGTATATAAGGCCCTCTGTCATTTTGTCAGAAGAAGTTACGTTTCAGTGAAAAGGCTTTACCATAATGGAGGTCAGAGTGCTGCTAAGCATAGGTCTTAAGTCAAAGCGAGCTGGCTCAGATTTGAGCAGATTATGCTTCGGCAAAATGTGATTTTTTTCATAGTTGACATTGTCATTTATATTATTATTATTCAGTGGGAGCCAGAGTTTTACTGATCTTACTGATTCACACACTGCAACTCACCTTTTGAGCCTTTGTGTAAAACCATCTGACATGGGCCAAATAAAGCAGCGCCTTTGGACATATTGTATGTCAGGCTCTCATATTGTGTGCCACATATTATCTTAATATCTGACATCCATTCAGCGCCGAGGCGGTGACCTCAGGGGGTCAACCAAGATTGCCTGTCACTGCTCCTGGGAGAGGGTGAATATTCAGGGGTAGTAAGGAAAAGCAGCATGTGACAGCCCGGCTACTCTCTGGGCATAAAGTGCTGAGTGCGGCTGTATCCACTGACCCGACACAGATAGTGGGGATCAATGTGCAGCAGCCCTTCTCATAGAGCGAACAGGATCTCAGGGGAGAATCAGAGAGAGAGAGGCGAGAGGGAAAGAGATGTGTAGGGCTATGAGATGGAGATCCCCAAATAGGATTATTCCATCTTCTGTGCAGGAACAGGAAATGGTCAGCCTCTTAATTCTTATTGGATCGTAATGTAATGCCATTTGTGTTATTTCTATCACGTGCAATGAGGTATGCACATTAGGCCAGTTAGAGGCTCCCAAGATCGTGGATTGTTGTGTCAATGTTATCATCTTACAGGTTTGTGGGGGTATTTGTTTTTATATCATTTATTTTTTTCTACTGTGAACATACACAGAACATCAGAGACAGATGGGTCCCAGACTCCCAATTAATAAAGTTACAAATTTGAGCTCTAATTGCTTACCTTTGAGTCATGCCGTCAGTGGCCTGGAGTACTTAAATGAGATGGAAACGTGAACTTTCCCGATTAAAAAGAGTCTCTAATGTGCCCTGAAGCTGGCTTTATAACATATACGATATGCTATAACATGCACACATGTGACACACATATGGACATGGATGTTTTCAATTAGCACACCATCTCAGGACAGTGAGCTCAGCTGAGGAATTAAAAATAGAAAAAAAGAAATGTAGAAACTGACTTAAAATGCTTTAAAAAATAAGAAAAAAGGGACACCATAGCCCTCCTGGGCATTGTGCATTTTTGTGAGTGTCAGATTCAAAATCAGCTGTTCGCCCCATCTCTTGTCCACCAACCCTTTTTAACCTTAATAGACCTGACCTCTGACCACTCTGTCCCCAGAGGTGTGTCCTAAAGCTTGCAAAGAGAAATATGTTTGACTGCGCCTTTTCTCTGGTACATTACTCCACATTGCTCATCGGCCAAACCATTCCTGCTAATGGGTGGTTATCACAATGCTGTGTTTAATACAATATTGATATTAGAAGCACTAAAATAGTGAGTTCAAAGGTGACAAAAACAAATTAGCCTTCTGGCTTCTCCACCTTGCACCTCGCATTTGCCTGGAGGAGATTAGAGTATGTTTGACTGAATCTCTTGTTTACGCGAGTATGTTGCTGATTTGATAGAGCAAGAGGGAGGTTTTTGGCATTATCTCATGTCCATGCAGTCACCCTGCAGGGCCTGATGTGCAGACCAAGTCAAGGGCTAATCGCACGAGAGAGGCAACCGCTGAATTCAATTTCAAAATTACCTTAGGCCAGTCCTGTTGGTTGCTCGCGAGGCAGTCAAAATGTACATTTGCGCATGAGTGCTGCTGGAGATTGGAAAAGAATGGCAAATGGTCTGTGAGTGGGATGTGTGTGCGGAGTCGCTGAACATCTCAGTGGCTGGTGAATGTGATTCTTGGAGAAGGACCAAAAGAAAGTCAAAATGTTTGACTGGTGTTGCCTGCAAACATTTAAACCAGCAGGATTCTGTGGCTAAAGGTGTCACCGTCAGCACTGCACAGCTTTCTTTGTTGTCTGCTTGTCAATGTGTTTTCTCTGCAGAGGTAAATCTGATTTAGAGCAACTGGCTTTCATCTAATTTAGCTCTTTGTACTAAATAATGTCAAGACAGTGCTCAGACTCATTAATGGTGGACTGTATTCTGGTCAGCACCATCACATGATGGTGTTCAAACTATCAAGAGAGGATACATCAATACTTTTAGTAGTAATAGTATGCAACTAAAGTACATTCAAGCATTGTGCATCACCTGGATCGATGAATACAGTATTTAAAACTCAACCCACGTTTATGTATTTTAATTATAACCAGGTCAGTAAAACCAGTAAATTATGTTAAAGTAGATGAGAGCTGTGATGTAAATCTCTCATCTTTATTCAGCGCTGCTGAAAATCCTGAGAAGATGGCTGCTGCCACGTTGAGCGCAACACTAAGTCAGTATGTCTGGCTGCTACTGCTGGTGCATCTATAAAGCTGCCATTGATCCCTAGTCAAGCCATTTGCACAGACAATTAATGCAAAGAATCCACTGCAAGCTACTCCAAGCAACCTCCCACTCGTTCTAACTGCCAAATGTGGTACTATTAGGATTCCTACTGTATTTTTGTTTTGGTCAGTTGTTTCAGAAATAAGGGTGCGCAATAAATCAAATATGAATATCTATCAATTTTTTGGCTTTCCACAATTATGTTGACATTATTGACTGTGGTCAAGAGTAGAATAATAATAATACTGTACATTTTATGGGCAAATCAAAACAAATTCAATTCAGGTAAGGAAGGATAAGACTCCAAACATGGTTCTTATGTGTCTTTGTGGTTGCAGAAACATAAAGGTGAAAGCATCACTCTATTTAACCATGAAAGGAAAGTGCAATACCAATATTTCATCCTGTAATCTTCATGAATAATCATGATCTCAATATTGATAAAAAAAAATGATTCTGGCCATAATCTTGCAGCCCTATTCTAAAGGATATCCATGTGGTTGAAGTCTGTTTACTGAACTCAGTTTTCTGCAGACAAGTTCCTGGAGAAGGTGTTTTTGTGCTCATGGTTACCAACCCCGAGAGAGGAGCCCTGCTGTTGCACGTCTGGAGAATTTCCATCACTAAAAGGCTGCATGTGTGTGTGAGGGACACGGGATGAAGCCAGAAAGAGGTTGTAGGTGTGAGAGGGGTTTCCAATTTTTTAATATTGCTCCTCCACTAATGTTGTTTGACCTTTCACCTTTAAACAAAGCAGTCCTCCCACACCGGATGACCTTTTTCAAGGGTGACTTATTTTCTGCTCAATATCGCCTTTGTCAAACATTATTATAGCTTAATCCTTAAAATTTTACCTTCCCCACTCGCTCCATCACTGTCTGCTCCTTTGACTGCTCATCACTCCTCCACAATGACACACACACACACACACACACACACACACACACACACACACACACACACACACACACACACACACACACACACACACACACACAGAGACAGACACTGACCTCTCTGTCTCCCTGTCCCTCTCCCGTGAGTGGACAGAAATGACAGGATTATCATGGAAAGGGTGTGCCGTTGTCATTAGAGATTGGACAAGTACTCTGTGTGTGCTCCTGTCTGTCGCCCTCAAGGGGACCCAGCACACAGCAATAAGCAGAGAGAATCTGTCCTTGTCAGTCCTGTAATTACATTAAAGCTCATGTAATTCTTGGCCAAAAAACAAGAGCCAACCATCGTCTGCTTCTTGGGATGGGAGACGTGTGTGTGCATGTGGGCACACATGTATAGTATGTGCGTGATTATGCTTATGAATAGAAAGTGACTTTATGCGGGTCCTTGCATAAGTCCACACATAGTAAGTGGTTGACTCTGAGGGTCGGTGACCTGGTGTGTGTGTGTGTGTGTGTGTGTGCATGCATCTATGCATATGCGTGATACTGGCAGCACGGTATATGATTGTGGCATGTGTGTGTCCTGTTCCCATGGGTCAATGGCACTTAACACTCTTTCCCAGAGGGCAGGTTGGTTGTCATGGTCACAGCTGGAATGTGTGGAGACTCAGGCAGGTGTCACAGAAGAATAATGGCCTTTCTTGCTTTCACTCTCTATTTCTCTCCATGACACGCATCTACATGTGCACACACTTTTTTCATTTTCCATGAATCTAACTCGCTCACACGTACCCCACCCACACACACACAAAGCCCCAAATACATGTCAACTAAATGCATACCCACTGGTCAACAGAGGGCACCAGGGTCCGGTGCTGCCCTACCTAAGCTGGCTTTGGAAAAAAAAAAAAAATGTACACTGAATGGCTCTGTTTGTTACAGTCACATGAGAATGGATGGTTCTAGTTCGTGCAAAATAATTTTCCCATATCAAATTGTCACCTTACAGTTATTATTGTTATTATTATTACTATTATATATAGCAATATATAATATATATAATAGCAATATCTCATGCCTTTGTGCTCACCCAGCTGCAAGGAAACAAACCGTCAGCACGTGTTTTGCTTTTCCTCTTCCGGTGTGTGTGCCATTTGGACTTTGCAGTCATCAAACATCGTAATTCTCTGTGTTTTTCCCAGTATTTTCCTGCTTTAACTGACTACGTGTACAAGGACTGTCTGGGACTGATTTGTTGCTGGTAGTAGGACCCCAGCATTCATACATGTGGCACACTGCAGCTCTCTGCTCCAGCAGTCCCTTGATACACATCAGACCTTTGTCCATTTGCCGCCTGCTCATAGTGGGTACCACTTCCCTATCCCTGATTGCTCAGGCCTGTTACCGGAAAGCAGTTGGTGAGCCCATTGTGTGCCAAGAGCGATAACAACAGACAGTAGAATCACAGATGTATCCTACACACACACACATTCCCTACCGCACTCCCTACCGCACTCCCTAAGTGCCCATGCCATAGCAGTGGTATACACATCTGTCATGCCCATTCAAAGCAGGCAATCATGTCATATGCGATCACAAAGAGGCTGTGCAATGATAAAAGAGATCATTTGATGCCAAGCTCTGTCTGCTGTGGCTCAGTCCTAATCTTTGTGTGTGTATGTTTGCCCGTGTGTTTGTGTGCCTACATGGACGGATAGTTGGATGAATGGATGGCAAAATGGACTGCTTTCGTGTGTTGTGTCAATGGATATGTATTTTGGAAAAAAACCCAGTAAGACCTGTTTTGTTTTGAATAGTCCCAACTCCATTTTGACAAGACTCCGATCCACACACGCACACACGAACACACACACACACACACACACACACACACACACACACACACACACACACACACACACACACACACACACACACACACACACACACACACACACACACACACAAACCATATATCCACACAACCTCACTCCAGCCATTACACACAGAAGTAGATGGACCGTAAGCTTTTCTCTCAACTACACTACATGTTGTAATGAGGTAATTCCTCTTTGGTTAGTAGATCTCCAAACAAACCGTGTTATAGGCTATAGAGCAGGAATTGTGGCTGTAAAGAGGAGTTAGTGTTAATGCGTCAGAGTGCAGCTGATAGATGGGGCGGGGTCCTGTTTAGAGGGACCTGCCGCTGCCTGTCTGTCTAATGAACTGTTACTGTAAGGCAGGAGCCTTTTATTGCCTTCTTTGTAGGAAGACGAGTGTATACACACACACACACACACACACACACACACACACACACACACACACACACACACACACACACACGTATGCATACATACAAACACCCTCATACACAGGATATGTTCTCCCCGAAGGACTATTATGTCACATGGTTATTCGCAAAATGATTGATACGGGGCAGCTGATCTGACAAGTTGGTAAAGGATGTGTACAAAACTAACATCGTAGATGTAATTCCCATGAAAAGCTGGGCCCTATGAATCAAGCAATGCAGTTTTATTTCAGTGACAGCAGGTCCATTCTGGTTTATGTGGGTGGTTGGGCAGCAGTAGAATGGTAAAATTGTAGAAAAGTGATTCCTATTGATGGAGCTGAATGGCACC
Source organism: Eutrigla gurnardus (assembly GCF_963514095.1). Taxonomy (NCBI): domain Eukaryota; kingdom Metazoa; phylum Chordata; class Actinopteri; order Perciformes; family Triglidae; genus Eutrigla; species Eutrigla gurnardus. Next base: position 11,543,030 of record NC_139928.1, on the reverse strand, counting down.
AATAGAAGCCAAATGCTTGGATGTACTTTTGATCACATCAAAATGATTACACTATAGAGCACGGCTATCCAGTTGTTGGCATTTGAGCAGAATAGATGCAGGTAAATATAATTTGAACACTTATTCAAGGATAGGAATTCCTTATTCTCTATGTTCTCCAGCTTTTCAGCACTCTTCAGTCAAAACCACTAGTGATGCCGTATCCTTTATTATCATCTGGGCTTCACGACGATCAGCAGTGTACTCTCAGGCCCATTTTCATGAAATTTGCAGTGTGAGAATTGCTAGTTTGCAATATGCAATCCTCCTTTAAATTTTACATGGCGTCACAAATCAATTATACAACCTCGAGACACAGCAGACCCCTACAATGCACAGTCAAGGAGGCAATCTGTATTAATAAATGAATTCCTTATCAGAGAGAGCAGAAATGAGTGTGATCATGTGATACATTCCCTCTGATCTAAAATATGTACTCTCCTCATAGAAATAAAACAGGAGTAGAATGGACATTCCCTTTCTAGCCAACGTAGCAGAAGAGTCAGAGTGGCGGCCATTTTTATGTTTGCAGTAAACCAGTGGATTAGTAACATTACAAAGCTAGAGAGTAAATGAGTAAAACTTAGCATAGCATAGGAGAGCACCTATCACCGGATGAGTTGCACAGCTTATTTTCTGTCAGCGTCGTGTTAAAGTGTAGTGCAATATTAATTGAGCAAGCTAACTAGTGGACAGCTGGCTAGTTAGCTCACTAGCTAATTCTGCCATGCTCTAATGCTACACTGGTTACACAGAATTAGCTGAACAGCGGGATGGTGGCCGGCAGCAGTGTTGTGTCCAATGGTTCCTCCGCCTCACTCGCAGCAGCTCCAGAGAAGGATAAGCTGCCTTGCTAAATAGACAGCCACTTCACTGACCGGCGTTGTCACCATAGCAACTAAAAACAATTGACATTTTCTTTTGTATGAGTCAAATGACGATGGAAAACAATTGAAAGGCTGTTGTACTCTATTCTATTTCTATGGTTGTCTTCCTCTTCATACCAGTAAAAAAGAGAAAATCTTACGTTGATGTGTATAAACCCAGCAAGTATTTGGAAACGTGCCATTTTTAAAGTTTTATCTGATGTGCACATCAAAACACTGCCCATTCACAGCCATTTCCATTGTTGGTTTTCTACAGAATTTCTTTAAATATGAAATCAGCAAATGTTGGATTGTAATTGACATGTTGTATAGAGCCTGAGGGGATATATTCAGCATAATCTAATAATCCTCATCTCAGACAGTCTTATCTGGTGATAAGACTATTTACACGATTACTTTCACGCTGATTTCTTGACTCCGAACGCACGAGTGTGTTTGCCAGAAAGCGGCGCCTACGTTCATGAGGCCCAACTGGTGTGTATTGATTTCATGGCTAAAAACAGAGTGATGGCAGAACGCCTGTTTCATTCTTCCTTTTGGGAAACATCCAAGAACAATTGGTGCCGCCCCCTTTTTCTGCTTCTTAAAAATGGCCAGCTTGTCGACACTGTGATCCAACTGCGTCTGAATTTCATCACTTGCGTACCGTCAGTTAAATCTTATTCCTCACTTGATTTTTCCATAATGTGACGTTTCACGGCCACAGTGGGATGCTTGAGGAATGCACTCTGGGGGTTTTAACCACTACTGTCAGAAGATACTGGCCACCTCTTCCCCCACCAGACATCTTTTAATAAATCCTCTCATTATGTTGGAGATTCCAAGGTAAAAGACCCTCTGGGGAATGAACCCCTGTATTCAGCCACTTCAGTACACTGTACAAGATAGATAAAGCAATTAAATCACCGAGGTAATGTATACAGTATATTGCAGTGACAAGAGAGTGATGGGCAGTTAAAAAGGCAGCCTGTGTTTAGAGGGGAGCCCCGCTTTTACAGTAGAGCAATGCCATGTATCACTATTGCTTTTCGTACCGTGATGGTTATTGGGCTTTCGTCAGCTCTTATTGCCTCACTTGTGTGTGATGGATGGTGCCCAATGAACGGGGAGTGCTGGTTGGGGCTGATGACACCCCAAGCTGCGAGAAGGAACGATGCATATCACGTTAATGCAATAGAAAGCAGTCGGGATAGTGAGTGAGATTTCATTATCCCACCTAAAGCAGATAATGCCAAGGGCCATCTGGACGGATGGAGGACATTACTCCGAAGGCGTATTCATATCAACATTTATATTCACTTAGACGGAGCGATACCACCATGTGCTGATGTAATTGTAAACAAGCTGTCTATTGGCCAGTACGATGTTAGGCTAGCTGTTTTACGATCCGACGCACGGGACACCGATCGAGGTCTGCCCACTGAGGGTTCTTGCAGTATTGCTTAGCATGAAGCATCTGCCAAACGACCCAAATACGAACTCAATTCAAATGTCCACTTCCTGCCAGAGATTTCAGTTCCATTTTGCATGCTTTTTAAAAGGAAAAAAACAACTCTTGTCCACACTGAGCTGCAGTCCATGTTACACTAATTACTACCCTTATTAGTATTCTAGTGGAACATTAGCAATTAGCATAGCCATTAAAAACATAAGGGTCTTCTGTGGGGAGGAAATAGACAGAAGAAAAAACAGAAATGAGGCTAAAATGTATGTTTTAAGCCATTTTCATTGCGGCTTCACCTTTCGGCCTCGGCAGACAAATGGGTAAGGGGTCCTTTGGCGACACAGCTTTTTTTTTTATGTATGTAAATTGTGTGGAAAAAGGGACATCAATTAGACATGGTGGTGTGCACACGCTGTGCATTTATTCATGAGGTTGGTAAACCTGCTAATTGTATGTACCGGAGACATCCATCGTGGAAGTCGCCTGCATTAATGTACACACAACAAACGGATGCCCATGATGTGTTGTACGTGACGTCGGAGCTGCGATCACAGAGCTCGCATACAAAGGTAACGGAGTCGCATTGTGTTTCTTGTGCTCAGAGAAATCCTCTGAACTTAAAAAAGAATAAGACACACGATCCCTTGGATGTTGACATGAATATTTAAAGGTGGCACATACTAAACAATTCTCCGGTGCTGACCTGTTGCCGGATGCGTTCTCATTGAATAAATAAACGTGCTTCATATTTACCAGATCACTGCGTTTAAGATGTATGAATCAGAATTAAACATGGTCCCTGACGGTTGTTGGCAGCCTCCCTCTACATAAATATTATCTGTGTGCCCCGACTCTGTGCTGCTCTCTGCTCTGTTGACTTGCTCTTACAACAGGGGATCTTCTATTGATTTCTAGAAGGCCTTCATGCCGGCTTCTTTTGCTCACTGGAATCCCGTTTTCAGGAAAGGTTCTTCATGCTCTCATTGTGAGCATCTGGTCTGTTTTGTGTGTTTTTGAAAGAACACCGTAATTTGGCTCCCTTCACTGGCTTTGTTATTTTCTATTTTAAGCTGACTTGGAATTCACAATTTGTGGATTGAATTTTTTAGTAAAAAAAAAAAAAAACATTTTAAAAGGTTGCCGCATGAAATTTTGCTATTCGCATCGTCTTTCACCTACTCACACAGTCAGGCGACGTCGTGTCGAGGGAATCAATGTTGGCTTGGTCGCTCCTCGAGGCAGAATGTGTGACAACGATGGCAAGGGGACTGCGGGGTTACGACCATTCTGCTTTCCTTGATAGAGGGCAAATGTAAATGTCAGCGACGTCTGAAGTAGAAAGGTCTTCTAGTCTCTGATGCTACACGGAATATGCTGTGACAGATGGAAGAAGCAATGTAAGCTACAATTTATGGAGCTGAGAGGAAAATGAGGAATCTTGGAGAGGCAGGATTAGTGTCCTGGTTGTAACAATATAGTATTTTTTGTTGTTGATTAGCTAGTTGTATATTATTTTATCATGACCAGAAAAACAGTGGATGTTATATAAAAATGTAGAATATTTTAGTTTTTTTAACTATGTGACCATCCTTTCATCAACATCATCAGCGTTTAATTCAAGTGAAAATCCTGATTATCAACCCTGATCCTAATTAACTTTATTGATCAGTCATGGTTTGCCCTGAATGCTTGAGTTCAGATGTGACCCTTGGTAGTGACAAAAAAAAGGATGTGGAGGGTGTGGAGATCCAGATATCTAAATGTGTAAGGCACAATGACAAATCTGCAGAAGAAAAATACTAAAAAATACTAAATTTTCCTTCCATATCTCCCAAATCACTGAGGAACTACAGCTCACCGGTCTGAACGTATTTGAAAAGAAGGCTGTGGCAGAAGAGTCTTGTCGCATGTCACAGTTTCCTCCCAGCACGGCAGACCAAAAATATGTTAGTACCTATTTTATTCATTTATTCACGAGAGTAATTGAAATATTAACGCAGCTGGTTAGACACTGGAGACTGAGCGTCCTCAGATCTGGCTCAACTCACCAAAGAAAACGATATTTTATTTACACGTGCAGCCCATCCCTCAGATCATAATCCCCATTTTCAATGGAAGTAAATCATTAAGGCCCCTGGACAATTTTTTTTACTCTGATTTTGCTCTGATACGTTCTTTATGGGGGTAGAATGAAATAAACAAGGAAAACAATATTGTGGAGCAGTGAGCAGGAAAATACAGAAGAGGAAAGAGGGAAATATGTGATGCAAAATGGTATAGAGAAAAGAGCATTTTGGGGAAGGGAGGTGAGAAGCGCAGCTAGAAGACAGCTAATGTGACTGGTGCAAACACAACCTGGCATGTTTACCCCCTTTTAATGACACTAAGCGGCGCTGGGAAAAAAGGTGTGTGCAATAAAAGTCAGACGGAACATCGCTGCATCTGTGAATGGTATGATTCACACACACCTAGCGTACATTTCCCGAGCATGTGGCTTTATGTCCCAATCCCTACATTTCATAGACGTGTCGTTATGCGAGTTTAATTGCACCGAGATGCCATCGTACGTCTGGTCGCGTGCATGTGCGTGCCTGCGAGATAGTCATTTGGGGTTGCTGGCTGGGGGAGCGAGAAGGAACATGACATGTGTGCCAAGCGTGTTGCGGGGTGTTCTCAGACAGGCGGGGGAAACAGGCCTGCAGAGGATTGGGGGGGAGGTTGCTGGGAGGCCATGTGCTGCTACTGTCACATGTCGCGTTTGGCACAGTGGCAGGCGGGTGAGGAAAACACCACCCACCGGGAACTGTGGGTATGGGGGCTGGGCGAACAGGATGGCTGCGGAGATGGCGCTCCTTCCTCAGGCTTTGTCAAAGAGAAATAATAAAATGCAGAGAGATAGATCTGCCACCGACGATCAGAGTAGTAAGCACACTGTGCGTGTGTGCCACGGAGAGAGAAAGAGATACATGCATACTCTACATACTTTTCATATGTGCTATGCGTATATTAATGCAATATAGCAACAATGAGAAAACCCATTTTTCACTTGTGGAAATATACGAAAATAATTCCGAAATAAGACTTTGTAAATACACTTGTGATGATTTCAGGTTTGTGTGTGACATCACTAAGGTTACAACTGGATCTGGGCTGTGTCAGATCGAACTGTGATCTCCACAATTAAACGTTCAAAAAAGTCTTGTCCTGAAGCCACTCCTGCATTGTTTTGGTTTTGTACAGTTTGATACAGTAGTTTGTTGTAAGGCTTGCAGGTATTTGTCAAGGACCCGTTTTCCATTTTTTGCATTGATCGTTCACTCACCCCTTGACTCACTGCTGCATGTCTATAAATGGACAAACTGTCTCCACTTCATCCCACGAAACAAAAAATGAAGCCAAAAAAATATCCCGGATACAGGCGCTGCCATCTTGTGCATTTGGAGCCAGAGTCCGCGAGTAGTGAGCCGGGAGGGGGAGCACAGCCACCAATTGTTAGCATGAGAGCCACCTAGCTGCTGCGTTAGCTCCACAGTTATTTATATCGACTGTATGTAAAGATATTTTATAGAGTCTATGTTTGAAACATATTATAGTTATGGAAATCTCTGGATGTTCCTACTCTACGTACATTTTCTGAGCCTCTCGTTCCATACTTCACTCAGAGCACCTGTCTGTGTATGTATGTATTTAGCATTCAAGCCACCGTTCAGTTTTGGGCTCGAAAGGCCAGAGACTTTTCTTGTAGCTAGCGTCAAAGTCCTCTTAGTGCCTTTTGGGAAACTGGACTAGCTTCTTTCAAGCAGGTCTAAAAGTGCGGGGTGAGTGGAGCACTGCAGAGATGGTTGTTCCTGTTATCCCACCTCGGTAGAGGGATTCTGTAACTGTTACTGCAGTGGTCAATGGATGCTCAGTCAGTTCCTTCTCCCGGGTCCATCTTAGTCACTGTGGTGAACTGGATGAGTAGCTCCACATCTTAGTCCTTCCAGATATTCCTTTGCACATAAAGGCAGTCATTTGGAAAGGATAGTGACTAGTCTGTATTTTTGCTATTGGAAACAAATAACATGACTACTAAAATCCACAGCAAAGTGATTCTTAAAAAAACCCTGTCATTGTCTGTGTAGCCAAGGCCTGACCTCGCTTATTCCGCTCTGCTGTGTGCTTCGTTACTCTTAGTTCCCAGATGTTTTACTGTTAGACATTTATCATTTTCATTCTCTTCATATGTGAAAAGCTTTTTATTATGCAATTCATTACATTGGAACACAGTTTGTTACTGTTTGATCCTTTCACACAAGATATTTCCGACATGTCTGTGTATTGACATAGGAAGAGAATGTTTTCGGCTTTGAAATGTGCTTTGAATGGCGGGGCCGTTTTTGAGAGCTGTGAGCCTTTCTAAATGATGTCCAGTCGGATTTCGATCAAGAGACGATCAAAGAAAACCAGATACGTCGAGGCTCGGTGTCACAGAAAGGGTGGAATACATTCACTATGTAAATGAATTATTTCTGCATTTCAGATTCAGGTGAGAAATATGTAAAAAGGTATTTTTAAATGTAGAGATGTGGGTAGATACAACAGGATTAGGGAAAAGAAACATTTAAAAAGGGGGATTTGTTTTCATCTTCAGAGGAAACCCGGCTGTGTGTGTGTGTCGCTGCATGCTTTCTTCCATCTAATGTACAGCATATGTCAGTGTGCTTGGTGCATGAAGTTACGTGCAGAAACACTGACAAGGTTCCCATAGAAACGCCTGTCTTTGTTAGCCATAAATGCGCAGACTTGTCATACAGCCCACATTTCTTTGAGACCACCCTTTCCCCATTGTGCTTCATACCTGCCGGTTGATCCTCAAGGCAACAGCAATCCACACCCCCACACTTGTATTACAACATCCCTTGTTCCCTCTTTAATTTCTTCCTCCCCATCACTCCTTCCTCTCGTCTCCACCACCGCTTCCCTCTGCTTGGTTGTGATGGATGTCCGCTGTGTGCAGCGTACGGCTGCCTGGAGGAAATATTCTGTCACGCATCATCTTTATGCCCTCAAGGACGTCTGAGGACGTTCAAGCCAGGGGCGCTGTCATGTCCCCTGATTGTTGTTTAACTGATTGATTAATTGATTGATTGATTGATTAACCCCCTCGAGTGGAAGCAGCCCTTTTCATCATGGCGGAAGGCCGCCACCGCTCTCTGGGGTGTCACTGTACATATTTATCTCTCTCTCTCAATTCGCTATATGCATGTGACTTGTTGCACTATCGATTAACAAATACACAGCATCAATACCTTGAAAGTAGTGCTTCTTTCATTTAAATGTGTCACTCACAGCTAGAGGGGATGATGACATTAATGCCAGTGTTTGTATGTGGTGACAAGTGGACTGTGAAGAATTTATGTAAACTACTCCATGCATTATTTATTGAGCAATAAATGCTAGAATGTGTATGAAAAGCGCTGTTGATTTAAGCCAAGGGTAGGCAACCTTAGGCATGCATGCCATTAGCACGCTAGCAAGAGTGAAAAGGAATTTTGAGGAACTGCATTCAAGCTATTTAGTAAATATTATTATTGGGCGAAGGTAAAGCCATCATGATCAGTTCAAATGTAACCTTGTAAAATTGAGTATTTGTACTGACATATATAATAGAATAACCTGCTTATGGGATAAAATGCTGTTTAAAAAATATAAAATTGCTATGCATGTATGGAATCCAATTACAGATAAATTGGACATTTAACATTTTATGCTGTGATGTTGTGTCATAGTAAACTAAATGATAACCTTTACGTTGATATGGTGTACTGAAAAACAAAAACTCTAATAATGCCCAATGAGTTGAATACTTCTGTGGTTGCCTGAAGACAAAATACATTGTTTCAAAACACAAGTTGAAGCTCAATAAATGACTAAAATCTGCCTTCTATTAAGTTGATCATTATGAAAAAAGTAGCAGATTTACAGTAAAAAGAGTCAAAATTCTCATTAAAATAAAAAATAATGAGCAATGATTAAAAAGTATTTGTTAACACACGGTAAGATCGCACAACGACCACAAATATATGAGAATGTGATATTTGAATGGGCTACCACTGAGGAAGAGCTGTTGTTGCTTGTACCACGTCTGCGCTGCTGTGCTCGGATTGGAAAGGGAGGTGAAAAAAAAAAAGAAGCGATTTCTTGGGATTTAATCTGCTTCTAACTTTCTCTGAACGGAACATTAAACTGCTCGGCAGAGACTGAGTGAGAGTCACTCTCCATCTAATCTGCTGATTTGGCTCTTGGCGAGATTAAGGGTTATGGTTTAGAACGACGGAGTGAGAGAGAATAGCTGAAGAGATGAGATGACGGAACAAGCGTGGATAGAGCTGAGGAGGGAGGGAGGGAGGGAGGGAGGGGGAGCAAAGGGGAGTTGATTAGAAGAGAATGAAGAGGGGAGGGAATTGTTGCAGAAGCATTCAGGAGCTCTCTCTGGATTGTCAGGTGAAATCCACGGGGTTGTGCGCATTCCTTGGAGCCATTTCCAAGGGGGTTTTGGAAATGATGGATGAGCCTGGTGTGTGTGGAGGTCACGGTGTCCTGCTGTCTTTTAATGAAGCAGTTGACCACACGTTTCACACAGCTGACATACGAGTAATTCTACAGGCTAAAACTATCACTCGGCTTATATTGTTGCAACCAACAGCTTTTCACATTTGAGGAGATTCTGCTACGAAAATAAGATTTTTAGGCATTTCATTCGAATCAGTGTAGAATGTTGTTGTGGAATCAATCAGTGGATGAGTCACTCTTTCATTTGATTGTGTCGCCGCAAGAAAAGAATGCCACAACCCATTGTGTGACAAGTACTAGCACTTCATCCTTAATAGCAAAGTCAGCTACAAATGTATCTTTTGGGCTGGATATTATTATGACCTACTTGTGATGGATTTCACATCCAACAATTCTTCCTGTTTCATCACTTTTTTTTCTTTTTCTTTTTACGAAAACGGACAATCCCAGGGTTTTATCCCCCAGGGATCTGCAGCTGTAAGAACCAGCAGTCAAGGGTCTTCCCCCTCCTATTTGTCTTGCCTGGTCAAGCCCATTCATTTGGCTCACAACTGCCACAAGTACAGTCGTGGTGCAGTTTATTTATAGCCTTGATTCAAAGCTCATTCTTCTGCCTGGCTAGCAGCGCTTGCGTGCACTACAGTGTAAATATAGAATCTCTACTGTTTCGCCCTCGCCTTTTTCACATAACATTCTCAGTCTCTCTAATCTTATTCTTTACTTAACCACACAAATGTGTGCGCTTACACACTGAAACAACATGCTAATCTGTACGCATCCACACTCTCCTCCGTACCCTGAGAGAGCACTCATGCCTACTTGAGCTTTTCTTTAATATATCCCGCCCAAATAATACCTTATAATACACATAATGTCAGTGGCTCCTTATGCCTTCACTTGACTCCCTCTTTCATCTAAACCCATGTGTGTGTTTAAAGAATATACAATGTATGTTCTCTCTCCACACAATATGCTGGATGTGCAAATCGCAGCATTCACGAAAACATGAATTATGGAAATGTGTAAGTTTTCTCCCCTATCTTCCTCCTGCATGGCTGTTTGAAGCGAAGGCTAATACGAAGTGTTTTGAACCTGCAGGGCTAATAGAGAGGAAAGCTCTAATGAGCTGCGATTGCTACATCAGTGTGTGTTCTTGTGTGTGCACGCACTGCATAAACTGCATAAATGCTCCCTGTTTGTCTATGTGACAGTGGCAGATCGCTCCTACAGTGCTTAAACTTGACTGTTTCTACCAAGCTTTAGGTTTCATCAACTCAGTCGGTATCCCAGAGGAGAGAGGAGGACAAAAAGAGAGAGGCAAAATAGAAATAAGGACACAGGGAAAGTTTGAAAGATCGTAGCTGCACCTGAACCTGGCCAGAGGGGCCACTTTTCTTGCAGCTGAGGCTGTATTTGTAGCACATGCACACATAACCAGGACCTTAAACCCATCTACACACACACACACTCCTCACCGACGCTGCTCAAACCCCCAACAAGAAGGGCCCCGTTCCACCCCAGTGGCTAAAAAGACGGGGAGCGCAGCTGACACTTGTGTCAAGGAGAGGAAGAGCCCCCCCTCCTTCCAGGTGCTGCTTTTATAGTCCAGGCTCCTTCTGCGGGGCATTTAACATTTCATAGCAGTAATGCATGGCCCTCTCCCGGGCTTAGAGTCACAGCACTGGTTTATTCATCAGCCCGAACGTAGCTGGAAGAAGTCAGATTTGAGGCCAGAGAGAAAGATATTTGGTTAAGGTGGTATTGTCCAGTTATGGGTGCTGGGCGCCCAGACATTATGGCTTTGTCATGGTATAGAAAGTGGGGTAGACGATGTCGGATTGTTTTGATGGTGTTTGGATACCTCGGTAACAAGTCGAGTCATCCCAGGTGCATCTTCTCCATCACCCTCTCCACTCTTTTCTAAGTTTTCTCCTTCCCATCCTCTAATTAACGCTCCTCATTCCGCCTTTCGTCTCCCTCGTTGTTTTTCCCTCCCTGCCTTCCCTGTCAGGAAGAGTATGGGGAACTGTTTTTTTTCTCATTAAGTTAGCAGCAGAGAACCGTAGAGCACAACACTCTAATATCCGCCCAGATGCCCATTAGTCCGGCAGCTTGGCCCAACTGATGGGAACACAGATCAGAGGGCAGACTGTACAAGTCCCCGCTGGCCCTGCCTGATAAAACATCCTGTTTCACCAGCGATGTCAGGATGGAGCAGTCAGTTGGTTGTGACGAAGCCACGGAAAGGCTGCCCCAAAGGGCTTTACAGCGGGGTGGGAATATGTTTTCTGTGCAGACCGCTAGTCTACTGACAGAGTACTCGTCCTAACGACGGTATGTCACACACGACCGCTGTTACTTATTTATTGTTGCTGTTTTCAATTTTCATCCCTGGGTTTAAGGATTGGGATTTAAAGCCTCGTTTTGGGCGTAAACTTTTACTAATTGCTCAAATGTCGATGCTTTTGTGAAATTCTGTGTTTTTTTTCTTCTGACGGCAGAAAGATGGAGAGCAGGAAGTGTGGGATTTAGAGAGAGCGGAGGCAAAGATCAGTGGGAGTTGGCAGGGTGAAAGGAAGTCAGCCGGGACCCCCAGAGCTGAGTGATTCACCATCAAATGAATAAACCACGTAGACAAGAGCCCTCGCGTCCACGCACACTCACAACCACAGTCGAGCTAACACACAGACGCACACGCACAGACAGACGCAGGTTACGTTTTGGGGATGTCAGGACTCATCACTGTCAGAGAGTCGTCGCTGTCCTTCTCTGAAAGAGAGGACACGCTTAAATTGGAGACGGATCTCACTGTTTTTCAGTGTCATCCACGTTTGTGAGGACATTGAAGACTAAAGTATCTCGTGTTCACACGTGGACGGTATGTCTTTGACTGAGATGTCACCTGGATCCGCAGACAACAGCATCATTTTCTTTTGCAATATTTTCTGCGTACAATCCTGAGGCCACTCTGCCATATTTATAGAAACATCTGGATTACAGACCATTTATCATTTTTCCCTGGTAGTCTTCAGTCTATTTTCTGCTATATTATTCCCGTAATGTTGAGTTTTAGTTGTCAAGACCATGAGAAAGGAAACAAAAATCACTGGCTTTGTGAGATTAGTTATTTTTTCTTTCTTTTTGTTTCCTTGTTGTGTAATGAGAGACCCAGAGGCACGTTTTCCGTGTTGAAACAGTCGTATTCGTGGCGATCTGTGAGGAGGTTCTTGTTATCGATCCTTCCGGTATGTCCCTGCGTAATGAGTCATGCATCTAATTGTAGTTCCCGTGAGAAAAGCTTTTGAGGTCTTTCTGTTGACTCCTAACAAGAGCAGTGGGCCGTAGTCACGTTTGACACACAAATTGGACGCCGTCTCAGTCAGCACTGGACCAACATGTACTGATTTTACGTCATAGGTGCTTACGTTCATGCATGTTGTTATAGATCCAGTCCCTATTGTTAATCGTCTGGATCTGTGTGCTCTTGTTAAAAATGTTAACTGTGATTTGCAGCCTAGATGTGATCGAGCCCCATGTGTCCAAAACTTACATCGCCAATCCATTCCCAAGCCCATCGACTATATCAGACAGATTAGCGTCCACACTTTGTGTTTTGCTCGGATGTGTACTGTACGGAGAGAAGCGCCTGAGGCTGACTTTGCTCTTCACTAAGGACCAGCCTTTGTGACACTAAAACACTGAAGGAGGCTAGAAAACACGAACAGTCAGTGAACCAGAAATGGAGCTTGTGTGCTGCGTTAGCAGTCTATGTGCATCCTCTGATTGTCTAACGCTAATGAACTGAATCACATTAACATAGCAAATGGGAGGCATTTAAGCACGCGCGCACACACACACACACACACCAGACACACACACACACACACACACACACACACACACACACACACACACACAGAGGTTCTCAGACAGTATGAAGTATCCTCTGACTTTAAATGTATTGTGACTTCATTTATACTTTAATGCAAAATAATGTAATTAAGGTATAAAATGTCGCAGCATTTCATTTCAATGCATTGGCTCAAATCTGTGTCTGAATTTTCGTTGCAACAATTTATTATTATGGAGCACTAACACAGTAATGTTTGCTGTTTGCCCCAAGTTTGTCACAAGTGAATGAGAAACAAACAACCTTTGTATTAAATGATTAATGCAACTACAAAGGGCTATCCGTCTCCATGGGTTACTCTATCTCTAACCCTGTGTTACCATTTGACCATGCAGGATGTCAGCAGGAGTCCTGAAGAAGAACTGGTTGACCCCTGAAGACCAGTAAACTTCTTTGTGTGTGACTAATGTTATTTCTCACCAGCAAACAACAGTATCAGCATTTGTTTTGCCCTCCAACTAAAAAGAGCCTCCACATAGGCATTAAAAAATGCCATAGAATTGTTAAGTCATGCTGCTGAGTCCGCTGGAAACAATGTCTGACGTGGATAGAATAATTTATTTTGTACATAAGTATTCTAGTGTCTACAGCATTCACTTCAGAGCAGGGATGAGTGTAGGTGCAATATGTTTTGTAGGACAAAAAGTGAATGTTTGTTGACCTGTGGTAGGTTAACATACAGTTTGTTCCTAAGTGAGTTGGGGAAACCATGGCTCAACAATTCTCTAAAACATACACTACAATAGCTCTTATCTGTTTTTCTTTTGGCTGCTAACAAAAGGGAGCTAGCTGGAAAGTGTGCTTACAGGTTTTTAGGACAACACACTGTACTGAGGTTGGTACTGAGGGCAAGTTTACCGTGTGGACAAACAGCTCGGATTGACGGAGTTGATTTAACTTTAATACATCTCCGTGTTTTATTGCTTATGTTCGGTGTGTGTCTCCCCTCTGCCAGCTGGTTCATACAGTAACAGTGACACGACGTGTTAGAGGGCTACTTTTTAGTCTTTAATGCAAATGAGATGTGGATTGTGATACTACTACAAAAATGTTCCCACGTGTCTCATGTTATGTGTGGATCGCTTATTTTGCACATGTTGTATCGAGGGGATTATATCGTGATTCGTGAGTTGTGTTGTCTTAAGGCCAGCGTTTACTGTTGCCCATCTGTGAAAATAGATTACAGCAGAAATATGCAGTTCTTTTCTAATTAATGGGTTCTATGACTAGGAATTATAGATGTGATTTAACTTAATGAATGACAGCACACTCGTTTTTGATCTCAAATACTGATGCAGGTATACAGATAAGGATTGTTATATTGATTGGTGTTCAGTTTCATTTTCATGAGCACAAAAGCAGTTTATTGATCCTGTGTGTGTGTGTGTGTGTGTGTGTGTGTGTGTGTGTGTGTGTGTGTGTGTGTGTGTGTGTGTGTGTGTGTGTGTGTGTGTGTGTGTGTGTGTGTGTGTGTGTGTGTGTGTGTGTGTGTGTGTGGAGTGGGCTGCACAATGACAGTCATGCATCTAATTGCGGCGTCTCCGAGCACTTGAAACCTTTCTGGTTGTTTTCCCAATGAGCTCAGAGGGAGAATGTGTGTGACACACTCTCAACGCAGATTTGTGATGAATTGGTTTCGTTTAAAAATATGTTGAACTTTTGCAACCATGGAGACAATGGCATTCGGTGATTTTGCTCTCATTCATCCTCGCTCGTGTTCGCCCTCGTCAGCCTCGTCTTTCCCTCTCTCGCGCGCACGCACACTCAAAACAAACACGCCGACGAGAAAAAAAAGAAGCTGAAACACATCAGTTCGCCGCCGCATCAGGCCAACATGGGTGAACACGCGTAACACGCGCTTAACACATGTTTAACACACGCACACATTGTTTGGCAGCGGACCGTTCCAATTCTGCAAAACACCCTCACGTGAAAACCTTTTCTCTCCACGAAACACACCGGGCGATGCAGTTAACCCCTTCAACAGGTTCTCTGTTGCCATGGCAACGCGCTGCAGGCTGACCGAGCGGGATGTGAGTGAAAGACCCATTTCCTTGGCGACCGGCGGAGACATGCAGGAACATCAAAGGGGGGTTTGCGTGCGTGTGTGTGTGTGTGTGTGTGTGTGTGTGTGTGGAAAGCGAACGAGCCGATGCATGTTCGAGAACGTCGAGATCTCATCGGTGCACTTGCCACCCAACTCTGTATCGCATCATTCCCACCGATGATGAAATACACTGTAAGTAAAGGCGGGGCCTCTCCTCCGTGATTGACACGACTCTTTGTTCCGTGTTGACTCACACACGCACACACACACACACACACACACACACACACACACACACACACACACACACACACACACACACACACACTCACACACACATAGTCAGGAGTTCCCCCTCGTTCCCTTTAATGACAGCAGCCCTCGTTATACACCAGTGGTTTGTGGCTGTGTGCGGCGGAAACGTGGAGACATGAAAAGAGAACAGTCTCATGCTCATTCTGCATCTCTGTGGATGAGCTGATGCGAGGAGAGCCAGAGAAAGAGAGAGTCATGAGCCAGCTCCCTCTGCATTCTTCTCTCCCATGAATCTGCCCACGCGCTGCCTTCCACCCACACCATCGCAGCAGTGATGGAACTTTTCTATCTCCTCCCTCGCTCGCTCACTCTCTGCTTCTTCTCTCATCCACACTCCCCCCCCTTTTATTTCTATCTTGGCACGCTTCCTTCCAGCAAGTTTGCGTCTCCCTTCCCAGCGCGCTCTTCATTCGGCGTTACTGAACCTTCTGTTTCCTGCCATTTTCTTCTTTATTTCACCCTCGCGTTGTCTTTTCTGACAGAAATGCATTCTGACAAAACGATCTGCCTGTGTGCAGATTAGCCGCGTGCCTCGACGGCAAAACTCTGGAGACCGCATTTAAGGTTTTAAGGTTTTCCACTGGCATTGTAATGTTGTCAAAGAGTTTGATTGTTCTCTAGTCAATTACATTTAAGTTCAGACGGAAAGTTGGAACAGGAGATTTCATTATTGTTGTCATTATGCCAGTAAAAGAGAATGATACAGTTAGATCATCTGCAATTTGCCGGATCTCAAGTAGGCGTTATTTGTCTATCTGGCTCTGAATTCTACCTCAGAAATATCCCAAAGCTCCAGCTTCGATACAGTAGAATGCCTGTATTATTCAACGGGATCCGTTCGGCAATCTTCAGGGCAGGTGAATGAGAGGGGAGCAGTTTTATCCGATCACAGCCAGTGGAGGTGCCTCATCAAAGGCCTTCTGGCCTGGCCTGCTCCCCTGGGGCATCGCCATCCTCCAGGAGACACATCAAACACATGAAAGAAGAACCTCCAGAGTCACACTCCTTTGGCTCCACCGCAGCGGCCCGCATTTATCATCACACCTGACCGGTTATTTTCTATGACGCCGAAGCTTTCTGAAAATGCCACACGGATTCTTTTGGTTTTGCCTTTGTTTGATCTGCTTTTCAAGCTGCTTTTAGACTCAAACACATATCTTAATGTAGGAATAGCTTTACGTTTTTAAATGTGATTGCATCAGTAAGCGGCACTTTATTCTCCTCAGCACTTTATACTTCATTTAAATCACAGGAGCAATTCACGCAGGAAAAACATCACAAAGAATATCATTCTTTGGCTACATTTTAAAGTACCGAAGCAGTTTTTCCGCTAAAGAATGATGGGGAAGAAAAAAGAATAACAGTACTTCTTCATTTCAAGCACGCAGCAATACGGATATCTTCTATGCTGTATAACATATTCTACCATATTCTCACCTGCAGAGTGCTTTCCAACCGCCAGCTGTAGCAGACAGGATTCACAGGGAGGGGGGGCAGCGGTGCAGGCATCTTGGAGGCAGTGGTGCATGCCAATGTATGCCTGATGAGTTCACAGAGGAAGTAGTTCATCTTCCTTCACTGTTATTTTATTCATTACTGCCTGTCGGAGAGGGGAACAGACACACACACACATGCTGAATGCAGTGTAGGCACGCACGCACACAGGCAGCGAGGTGGGCAGGAAGCACATATATACTTTCTTACGCGCCGTTGTTTTCCCTCTTTATCCTCTTTTTTGCTTAACTTCTTATGGTTTTGTTCATTATTTTGGTCTCATAATGGTTTTCCTTGTTTATCTACTTCATATAGCCGCTATCTGAAAGGCACGTCACCGAGGCTCATTACAGTTGCCTGAGGCTTTTAAACACATCTTTATATAGTAGCTCTGAAGCCTCCTTGGGATTACATGGAGATACAGGAACCGTGGCTGTGTGCTGTAGTGCACTTCTGCTTTGTGTTTGTCTTTTGTTTTCGTCAATTTTAGATTGGCCTGCTTGTGGTCGGGGCAATTAGTGAGCGAACCCCTTTGGGCAGTTGCTGTTGAGGATTTTCTGGATATTCTCACTTGAGTAAACAGTAGTTTTGTTTCAAACACACACGTGCACGCAAACGGAAACACGGAGTTAAAGGTCGCGAGCACAAAGGGTTATCAGAGTGCCGTGCTCAGGCCCTGGAGGTGTAGTTATTTCAATGTTGCTTCTCTGGTCTTTGTACGACACATTGCGTACGAGAGGCTGTCGGTTTGCCGGGAAAAGAATAGAAGCCATTGGGCATCGTGGAGTCAAGAGAGAAAGTAAGGAGGAGGACGAGTGTGGCGTCGCCGATGCTTACCGCAACTCAACAACATTCATTAAACTCAGATGCCTGTGCTGTAAAAGTTTGGGAGATTCAAACGGAAGATGACTCCTATCCCCCCCCCGTCCTGCGGGCCAAAATAAACCTCTGGATTTGACGGTATCTCTCTGGCTTCTTGCTGAGATGGAAATAGGTTTTGATGTGTCTTCACTGTGGTCTGGCTTGAGGAGGCGTAAAAACTGGTCTGCGGTATTTTTTTTTCAGGATGATGCACTGCACTGCGCTGTGCTGTAATGGGCTGGAAGTTTTGATAATAGTACTTGATCCCGGTCATCTGATACCACTCAAAGGCAACTGGACTTGCTGTGTAGTCTGGGAGGATGTTTTGCCAACCATGCGAGAAGCCTTTTTAATAATACGGAGGAGCAACGGGGGGAGTATTGGATGGTACCCATTATAGCGCCGGTGGGTTTGCCGACATCGCCCATCCGGGCACTAAGGGAAAAGATCGGAAGAGGGGTGCTGCAAAGCCCAGTCCCAGTGCCCACACCATCATCTTCATCATCAGTACCCAAGCTGCTGCACATTTGACCTAATCCTATATATAGCATACTAGTGCTGGGCGGTATACCGGTTCATACCGAATACCGGTGGTTTTTTTGTTTATGATATGCATTTTTCATATACCCCAATACCGGTGAGTGTGTAGCGTATGAACGTCGGGAACACAGAGCGGCGGAACGTCGCGCCGCCGGACATTGTTTGAGAGGGGGCTGTTTAGCAGCTGCACCAAACAAGCAGCATGCGAGAGCACAGCCTGTGTTGAGCGTAAGATGCGGTGAAAAAATAGATAAACACGGCGAAAGTTTCTTTTTGCCGAAACTTTCGCCGTGTTTATCCATTTCTTTTTTTCGCCGAAACTTTCGCCGAAAGTTCCGAACGAGCAAGCAATGAAACAGAAGAACTTGTGCCGAAAAGAGGAGCCGTGTCTGTTGTTTGGAAATTCTTCGGCTTTAAAAAATCGACGTCGAACAAACAACAATATTCTGCAAATGCCGTCGGGCTAAAGTTGTAGCCGCTGTTCGCACTGCGGGAGAAGAGACGGGTCAAATGTCACTCAAAGACGCGTTTGCTAGGGGGACTGCCTACGACAAGAAAAGCAAACTGTGGAACTATTTATTTGTTTCAATATTATTTATGGATGTTGCCTTAATTGATGTCCAGTGGATAAAGAAGTCTTCATATTGCAGTTACAGGAGACGTATTGTTTACATTGTGTAGCCAGTTGGTTTACAAAAGATGTTTTTTCAAGTTGCAAAACAATAAAGGGTTCTGTATTTTGACTGCAACAGTCATGCATTCTGATTCCTTCACAACATTAATGCTAGTGTGGACATTAATGTTTTTCTACAACAGTGTTTCCCCTAGAATTTTTTTCAGGCCCGGTGGTACCCGCCGAAAAAACCCTAAACAGACGAGACGTGTGGGATGGTGTATTGGTGCAGTTGGATTAAGTCAGGTGGCACAGCAAGCAGTCTGCAATTCTGCAATTATTATATTTGCATTCAACATTTTTGTTCAACCAGAGTGTATTCAAGATCACAAGGAGAGAGTGACTTATTAAGGTGCTGGTTGATGGAAATGATCAGGGTCCAGAAAAATATGTCTGGAAAATGATGAGCATCACAATAATAGCTACAGATACTGTAAAACACTACAACGACATATGAGTGCATATATTGTCTTATTTTATCAAGTAAAATATAAGTTATAGGTTTACTCAACAGCAGTTAACTCAAAGTTCCACATCTTATCAAAAACAATCCTCCCCCCCGGGGAGGGGGGGCAAACGGGCTTTGGCCGGTTGTACATACGTCATCACGTCCTAATACTACACACACATGGCGTGATGTTGTTTTTAAGGAGCGCCGTCTCTGCTTATTTTTCTCGACAACACTCGACCTGCATCAGCGCATGTGCGCACGAGCGGATCTGTGCGAGCAGACAGCGCGAACGCAGCGGGTTTTGGACGGAGACACACAGCGGCATTTTTATTATGTAAAAATAAATAATAATGTAATGTAATAAAATAAATATTATGGACCCTATGGACCGGTTCCGCTCACACCACGAGTCTGAAGAGTGCAACAGCTTATCAAAATACAGTGTCAACTTTCCGTGTTTTCAAAGTAGAAAGCGACAAGTACACGGAAGAAGAACGTAGCGGGAGCGCGCGTCTTGCGGAGCAAGTCTGCTGTGCTGCGCGGAGGCGCTCCTAATGTAAATGATTATTGATTTATGAATGAATTGATAGGTGGCTTATTTTTGGTATATTGATTTTTTTTTTGGCCTGGCGGCAGGTCTCCTTGGCCTGGCAGGCCGCCAGGCCTGTACAATGGTAGGGGAAACACTGTACAATATTCACTCCTTATGACATTAAAATATGTCAGTCCAAGCCAATTTACTGCAGTAATTATTCTCTAAATTATTAGAAAATTAGGTTAACACCCAGTCGTGCTTGAAAAAAAAAATACCGTCAAATACCGTGAAACCGATATCATTTTGAAAAATACCGTGATATACATTTTTGGTCATACCGCCCAGCACTATAGCATACTGTATGTCAGTAAAACTGTCCTGGTGAAATCTGTACCTCCTGTTAAGTAGTTGTATGTTATGCATCCATGGGACTATGTCTTAGCTATTAGGGACCATGTGTGTTTGCTGGCTTTCCATCAGTGACACATCAGTCAGGAATATATGTTTCTCTCTTTCCTGCTTCACATCACACACACCAGCAACTTTTTGTCTCCCCAGTCTTGCAGACTCTTGGTTGAGAAACTGAAGGTGGCTAACACTAGTGGATTTATTTATGAGATGGGGTTCAATACCGGCTGCAGGCCTGTCTTTAAGGCTGGCCTCTTATAGTGTATTCTTATTGACAGTGTTTGCGGTCTTCATTAATATTACATTTTGCCAGCCTGACAGATAAGCATTCCCAGAGGACGGCATCGAAATAAAGTTTTCTTCTTCCACCAAAACATCCTCAGTGCTTTCATCCCAACTTTGACAGGAAGACAGTGATTGTTTTGGCAGATTTTCTGCTCTGGTTTAAAGGGATGCATTTTTTTTTTGAGAGGCTCAACTGATCAGTATGTGTAGAGAGGTTTGCAATTTTATCTTTGCTTTCTTACGGGTGTGCCCCCTGAGTGCATGAATCAGAGCTAGATTGGTTTGGTGAGTGTTTGCCTGGAGGTAGCTTTGATTTACTCACTTTTGGTCCGGCAAAAAAAAGTATCTTGCACCAGTGGTGACAAGAGATTTAAGTCTTTTCTACTGCTGGATCTCACACCAGCGCCACAAAATCAAAGTGTAACATTTAAAAAAAATGGCAGTAGACAGGCCAAGCTCCGAAGAGAATTATAAATAGAATGGATACATTGATTAGCATTATGTAATGCTTATTCAGCTGTGTGTGTGTGGTTTTCTTACATGTTAATTTAGAATGGGTAATTTGCACTCTCTTAAATTATTCAGGCACACACACACACACGCACACACACACACACACACACACAGGAGCACCATGATAGGGGATGCAGTCGCAAAGAGTCACTAATGATGACTTGTCCCTCGTGGTCCCATGGGTGGCTCAGTGGTCAGAGATTGGGACGTAACAATGGAAGACTATTATTGTGATCTACTCAATTATTCATCCGTAGATGAACTTGATACCCAGTGCAAGAAAGAGATCTTTGGGTTGACATAGAGCGTAGCTCTCACATGCCCAAGCAGGGGTAATGTCAATCCATATTTAAACGCGACTGTCATGAATTCAAAGAGCAAAGTTTCAGAGCGTTCACCTGCAACAAAGCCACAAGTCCTTTTGTGAAGTAGATTTAATGTCACTGATTTCATTCTTGGATGCGGGATAATGCAGACTTCTTTTTGATACATTCAATTTTAAGTGTGCAAAAGGTGAAGAGACCCTTTTGTACATCTATTTCCACACTTGTTTAAAGATACCACAGTTGCTCTTCCTTTTTCCGTATGCATGCCATTGTTTATCTCACCCTATTGTTCACTTTGTTCCTCCCCGTTCAACATGGAGTGGAGTGTAGTATCTTTGGTGATAACATCGCCGACCAGCCTGACTTTGCCAGTGGGAACCAAAACGCTCAGCTTGCTTTTGTTTTAAACAAACGACACTGCACGTTCCATACGTCACCCATTAACTCAGTCGATTGCTGCATTTTAAACCCATGAATATTCCCCTCCAAAAATGAGGAACAGTCATGAATCTAACTGCCAGAGATGGCAATTTTTTATTCCATGTTGTGTTTACATACCAGCAGAACCACCTTTGATGGGATTAGAATCACTAAAGATGTGCTTTAGCCGGCCTGGGAAGCTGCTAGCAGGGAGAATGTGCAGGGATTTATGCATTTTTGATGCAGCGTGGGGAGGAGTGGAACTCTAAAAAGGCTGCATGACCTACTTAGAGAGCCGTGGAATTCAGACGACTCGTCATGCCACAAAAAAAAAGAGGAGAAAAATCTTTCTCTCACTGTCTGCATGTGTTTGTCAGGGAGATGTATGCAAAGTGGGCTCTTTCACATGTTCTATTCTGCCTGCTGGTGTTGGTGTGCCAGCGACGTGACACACAAGTGCACACATGAGGTAAATTCATCAGCTTTTCCTTTTCTTTCTTTTTTCTTCATTTCTCTCTTTACTTTGCATTAATGTGTGTGTGTGTGTGTGTGTGTGTGTGTGTGTACGCTGCTCCATGGCTTGCATCTTATTTTAAGCCTTTCTGTCTGTTTTATTTAAAAGCCTCAGTAATAAGAAGCCTTCTGACATCCTGCAACACTTCTGCCACAGTCTACTGAGATGGCATCTGGCTGGCTGTATACACACACACACACACACTAACACACACACACACACACACACACCTTATAACCGCACAAGCATTGGCCTAACAACGGCTTCTCCCTCTGTCCCCATCTAAGGGAAAAATGCAGTTTTCTTTGCGACATGGCCTTGTACACAAATTAATTTTCCTTCACAGTCTAGCCCCTTCTCTCCCTCCCCTCTCACTCTCTTTCTCAGTAGCTATGGCAACACAGCGTTGCACGTCAGCTTCTCAAACGAGACAGCATTGTCCGATCGCTCGGGCCCGTCACATTTCTGCTTTACCGTCGCCCTGTAGGGTGAGAGAGGGAGGGAGGGAGACTCTTTCTCCTCGCCGTGATGTCTCTCCAGTCACCTCAATGCAGGCTGGTCAATAAGCGTTTCATTAGAAACGACAAGTGCTCACAGTCAATGCCCTCAAGTTGAATGTTTGTTTGGCCCGGAAATTAGCTATTGTGAGACAAGAGTCGACCACCTGGTCGGACGGGGCTTTATGTGTGGTTTGGTGATTGATGATTGTTTGTGGACACTGTTGGCATGGTCCCCAGCCTGGCTAAATATATGCTGGTTGATGAATCCGAGTGTGCGTGGTGTTTGTGTGCTTCTACATGTGTGTTGGTGGCAATGGACCTCCCAGTTGATGTGAAGCACTGCTGGTACAAACCAGGCACACACAGAGGAGCCCTGATTTATTATTATTTTCCGATTTTTTTCGCTCCTGATGGTCACAATTGTGGCGTTTCCTCCCTTTTGTTAGAAATAAATAATAACGCTATTCATCATAAAATGCATTTCCCTCCATCTCTTCATTTCTTTTGGATGTCATTATCCATTTACCTTCAGCAGCCACTCTGCGGTCCTCTGTGCTCTCCTGTCACTGGCTATTTAATCAATTTTCAGCTAATGTTAATGATTGATAAGCATGTTAGCTTGCCATGTTATGGCGGTCCACTCTTTCAAAGCACAGCTTTGAAAAATATGGTTAGCTGATTAACTGAGAAATTAATTGGATTGAGCAGAAAGCGGCAACGTTAACATCCAGAGGAGATGCGTTAACGATGCAATGCTCGGAGCCACAACCCTTCATATATTTAAAGCTCCTGGAGGCCAAGGCATGAGAGGAGAGGTGGGAAGTGATAGGGGAGAAAGAGTGAGACGGGTGACAGAAAGAGGAAGAGACGAGCAAGAACCTGCAGAACAGAGAATGAGTGACAGAATGGAAAATGATGATAATGATTGGTGATATAGAAAAAAGAAGCAGTGGCAAGGAAGCGAGGTTTAGAAAATGAAAGAGGGGTCCTCAGTCCAAACGGAGACTAGGCCAGGATTCCTGGGAGGCGGTGTTCTGCTGTAACAAGATTGATGTGCTTGGACAGAAGAATCCCTAGGCTGCAGAGACGACAGCCTGAACTGTGCTCTGCTCGATCCGATTTGCACACACGCAAGCAAACACACGCACAGACCTCCATGCACCCACTCGCCCAATATGACGGCCAGTTTTTGTGGAATCCAGGCCCACAGTCCACCATGCCTACACTTCCCAGACTCCCATCTGTCTTGTGTGAAAAAAAGGACAGGTGCCGCACTCCTCTCCGCCATAAAAGTTGTCAATTGATGCTCCTCCTAATCTGGAGAAGGCTGAGTAATCTGCCAGTGTTTGTCCTTTCAGACCTGACGAAATGTCAACAGCATTATCTGCCTTTCCCCCTCCTCTAAATGGCCATTATTAGATAAACAATAGTAGAAAGGACTACTGGCAATGTCATCCGAACACACAAGCCTAAACGTGACTTGTATGACAATCGTCGCGGGGAAAGTGCCCTTCCAAAAGACAATGTCAAAGCGAAACCAAGAAAACAGCCGTTTCGCGTTTCACATTGGGTATTAATGAAAACGTCACGCCAGAATGACTGACAGGGGAAGGTCTCCACAACAACAAAGTCAACCGCGGTTCCTTCTATCATTTAACGATGGCCATCTTGCCACTTCAACCTTCACAGAATAGACTTTAAATGTGTGTAGCAAAGGCAGGTTTCTAGTCGTGGAGAGCGCCACTCGACCTGTGAGAAGAGCTGTATAATGTCTTCAGGGGCTCTGCAGGGGCTTCGTCAAGTCTCAGGAAACAACCCTGATGATATCAACGAGGTTATCTCGGCTATGGGTTTAAAACAAACTGGGAGGCTGGAGTTTGAAAGACATAGATTTCTTTAATCGGGCAAGCAAGGTCTAATGAATACACCACCGAGTTGCATCATGGGAATTGTGTATCCAGCTTATTTGGAGCTAAACCTGTACTCGAGATTGAAGTCAAGATATTGAAGAAAACAATAGGCAGTGATGCAGTGCAGAGCAGCGTTGAAGTGAAATATCAGGCGCTCTCCAAGGATAGGGGGAAGTAGTCGAGGAAGAAGACAAACGCCATGACTTTTAATGGAAGTCAATGGTAATGATTGGTCTGAAATGCCCCCGAGGCACTCTATAAGTTAAAAGCCCTTCATTGATACATTGCTAAGGAAAAATCAAGATATCTTGGCCTCTATAGTTTTATTTGATCATCCCTGAAAAAAATAATTTACAGTTATGTTTAATTGGCTACTATAGAAATGTTTTAGATCGTTTATATAAGTTGCTTTCTTGCCGAGCATTTGATGAATAGATTGAAGACAGATCCGTATCTGTCCATTGGACATCAGGCTACAGCCAGTATGCTTAGCGTAATGGCTGGAAACAGGGAACAGTTAGTCTGGTCCGGCATAATACCCCCATAAAACCTCAAATCATCTTTTTTACACGTCAAACTAATGAGGTACACAACCCGCAAGTCCCGCGTGTTGGGACACGTTTCCATTTTCACATTTTAACCTTTATTAAGTGTACAAACAGCACTGTGTCCACCTTAGGTGGCAGACAGAGAGCGGTACCTTGCAAGCACATACTCGTGTGGAACTCAGTTGAAAAACCATCATCCCGTGCCAGCCCTTGCGTTATTGAGCAACTGAGATGATGCAGCCTGTCACGGTATCTAGTTTGTGTATGTTTCAACTATATGGTTTTCCCATCTCTCTTTCCTCCTAACCTTAATATGACTGATGGTCTCCATTGCACAGTATGAGGTAAACAGGCTTATAAAAAGTGGAGGCAGGGAGTTAAAAATGTGAATGCAAAGGTCAGCTTTTTTCCAGCAGGACTTACGCTGGAAGAATGTCACAAAGATGGAGAAGATGACAGTGGGGGAGGAAGGGAGAGGGGATGGATGGGGTCGAAACTTTCACACAGTTGTTGTCCATAAAGCTTTTATATCCATAATAGACAAGAAATATATGGGGGATTTGATGTGCTCCGTTATTATTCATTTTATGGGCTGCTTCAGTTCAGAAAAGCTCAATCAAAATCTAACAAGTATCTTGAAGGGTAGCAATTTTTTATTTCAAGTTCATGTGGGGTCGAGCTCTCAGTGATGGAATGGAGGGGAGGAAAAAAAATGTATGAGGAATGCCTTGAGTCAAAATCCACCACGGTAAATTTTGCAGCGGCAGACCAACCACGACTCCCCAAAATCAAGAATACTGAAATGCTAACAGACTTGCAGAAATGTCTCTCTGCAGTAGCCGTGGACATTTGCATATTACCAGACCGACTCTTAAAACATTTTTGCAGTCATATACTACTGTCTGTCTGTATCATCAACCAGCATCATCTTTGTCCCACCGCTTGCTCTCTTTGCTGCCCCGCGTTACTAGTTTCATCCATGGGAGAGAGAGCAGAGGACCTTCGGGGCTAGAAACAATTATCTTGATAATGGGCTCTCTTCTTCCCTTTCTTCTTCCCACTCTTCTATCCCCCTCTTCCAGTCCATCATTTACTAGGAGGCAGATATGCAAGCCAGACACCCCTGCTGTTGCTAAGAGCTCAATGATAGAATGCATGACATTTATTGGGGGCTTGAATTCTATTGGGCAGGTATGAAATAACCTTGTAATTCCTTCAAATATCTAAATTTTGACCTAATGGCCCCATGAGCTAAAAGTCAGGGAAGTTGTAAACAATTTATATTAAGTGAGACATGAATGTCCAAACAAAGTTAATGGCAATCTCTACAGTAGTTGTTGAGTCAGGGGATCTCCAAAGTAATTAAGATTTTGTACCATTCCATCTAAAAGTGGGTGGCACCTGGTCAAAAGTGATTATTGATGCATTTAATAGGAATAAACAGGATTGTGTCTGAAAACAAAATATTCCAACATTATGGGCAACAGTTAAATAGAGTTACAGTGGTATTGTGATACAAGAGACAAACCCTGCCTTCGAGAGCAGCGCTGCTAGCTTTGCAAAAAGCAGCTGACCCAATCGGAGCTTTTGTCAAGTTATTTCTGCGATCAACATGACTGGAGTTAACTGCTTTTAGAAACCCTGGCTTCAGTGTTGACTGGAAATGACAGCCGCGGGGGGAATATGACAGTCACACAAAACAAAAATGGCACTTCAGTTACATGGAACATTTTTCAAAAGGGATGTTTTGGCATTGGTGCAAATGATAAAATGAATGGTGGCTGATTTCAATTCGGTTGCTCAGATTTTGAGGCCTGGTGTTGTCATGGCTTGAATGGAAGGGGAACTCGAAATGTCTGCTGTTAAAAAGTGGACTCACTGTAAGGTCACTAATAACGGCAATCCATGCTAATCTCACTAGGAAACCAATTACAGAACTACAAAGCTAGTAGATCGAGAACATCGCTTCAGAGGCCATTCTCCTCTCCGCTCTTCTCCTGACTCCTGAGGGGCCAGTTGGCTCATTTTTCGGTGGGATTACACTTTGGACTGGTCCCCGCTCACGTTAGCGCGTAGCGTTCCAGCTGTTGCCGGGCCTCGTCAAAAAGCACAACAACCTGTAATAGGCTTAACACGCCGTCTGCTTCCTGCGCGGC
Organism: Eutrigla gurnardus; assembly: GCF_963514095.1. Lineage (NCBI taxonomy): Eukaryota > Metazoa > Chordata > Actinopteri > Perciformes > Triglidae > Eutrigla > Eutrigla gurnardus. The sequence continues at coordinate 11,515,699 of NC_139928.1, read as the reverse complement.
ACAGATTGCTAATAAAGGTGCAATGTGTTCATTCTGATTCTAGTACCACCGGCCAATTCAAGCTTATCTCGGATTCGGGAGCGAGGCCCCGATGTGTGCGTATTCGTTGACGACTGTGTTTTGGCATGCGTTTGCTGAAGGATGGTAGTTTTATCTTGTGTATGTGTGTGCATTGGGAAAGCATGGGGGAGTGTGTGTGAGAGAGAGACAAAAAGTGAAAAAGAGAGACTTGTCACCACCGAAGAGGCTTCCAGCGTGCCGTCATGGTTATCCTGGTGGCCATCTGAGCTCTCGAGGAAGCGAAAGGATAGATTGAGTGCAATAACAAGAGCCTGACTGCAGGGAGAGAGGAGGTAATGGAGGGCAAACAGCCATCAGCTTCAGCAACCCAGTCAGTCTGTCGCAGTGGATTTGAAATGCCAGTCTCTCCCCCAGACAAGTGGTGGGTTCCTCAATTTTTCTTCTTCTCCGCATTGCTGGCATACAATGTGAAGGGAACAGATTGAGAAAAAAAAACACAACTCCATCACTCCGACCTGCTCTCAATTTTACTTCATCCACTCTCTCTCAATCAATGTGTACTCTCCTCCTACACTCTGGGGCCCGCTGTCTAAATGGTACCACAAGGAGCCATGACGCTTGCTTCGTCCTCACCTCTTCTTCCTCCCGTTCCCTCTCTTCCAAGTATCTCACTTAAAGCTTTGGCTATTGCTTTTTTCCCCTTCTTAACATTGGTTCTTTAAGTCTGCGAATGACCTGCCAGCCATGTCTTTCTGGTTATTTAGAAAGAGAAATAAAAGGCGCGGTGGGTGATATGTTACACCCCAGTGGACCTCTCAATTGCCTCGGGGCTCATTGATGGGGAACAAATAGGTCTAGCTTCTTGAAGATCTTATGTCTCAGTGTGTAAGGATGGTAGCAGGCCAGATGAAGCTGCCACTGCGGAGGAGGAGGAGGAGTACATCAGCAGTTGGAGAGCTGACCTTAATTGACAGATGAACGACCCCAATGAACTCATGGGGTCTCTCCTTTATAAAATTGCTATTGACGCACTATTGCGACAGTCTAATAGACTACAATGCCCTTACGCTGAAATAGTAACACTTTACTAAATTGTTGCTCCTCCTTCCAACAGCAGTTGGTATTCACAGCCATGTTGGATTATTTTGGTTTGTACACAGGGAGATAGATAATCTCCTTTAGATCTGACCTATTGGCTGCACCCTGCTTACTCAGACTTTAATGCCAAGCATATGTTTTAGCAAACGCTGCATTCAGCCTGGCTCACATTTTCCCCTCCTGGCTTGGAGATGTGGAAGTAATCCAATGAGGAGTGCATGCAAGAGGCAGATGTAGCTTTTAGATAGGACCAGCTATTTGCATCTGCTGCACTGCTGCCGCACGGATGCTCCACACATCAGAAAAATGGCATATTTACAGCGAGCAGGCGGGATGGATGCATGTGAGGGGGCTCCGGCAGTGACAATGCTGTTTGTCTCTGTTGACAGTGCATAGATGTAAGTTACAGCACTGCCGTTTGTACAGCCGACAGGGTGTAGCAAATTATGGAGAGACACATAGTGTGTGTGTGTGTGTGTGTCATTTGTCCTTTGTGTTTTTGTAGTTTCCTAGATAGATATTCTTGCTGTGAAGCATTACAAAAAAAATCTACTGACTAAAGACTATTTGAATGGAGAAAAGTCACATTATTATTGCACACAGCTATATATATATATATATATATATATATATATATATATATATATATATATATATATATATATATACACACACACACACAGTATGCAGCCAATTTTATAATGGATGAGGCGACAACATGTAGACATCCAATCCTAACCTGTGATCATATTTTCTTGAGGATTTTGTCCTCAGTAATCACCTGTTTGGGTGGTCTTGAATAAATACAGTGTGTGAAGAGCAGATTGCTTCTGACATCAGATCAGGCTCCCTCCACCCTTTCTCTCTCTCTCTCTCTGTGTGTGTGTGTGTGTAAGTATAGTCGTGTATGTGTGTGTGCAGCACTGGGCCTCAGGTTGCTGATTTGGGCGCAGTAATTTGCCATTAGACGAGGGACAGGTGCAGCTGCCCCTGTTTGCGGCGCTAACAAGGCATTTCATCATGGTTAGCGCCACCCTGGTGCTCTGATCAGCTCTTGTTCTTGTCATCATCGCACACACACATGCACACACACAAACACACACACATGCACATGCACAAACACATGCAAACGCACAAACAAACGCACAAACACACACAGATGCACACGCACAAACACAGTGTGGACAAAGCTACACCGGGGGGCCACTCTTGTGGGTTCAGAACCCTACATTGTACTATGTTTTGTGGCTGACCCTGTGTAACTTTACTTTAGGAAACTTTCAACAAGTACCACCCATTGAATAATGGGTGAGCCTGAAAAAAAGATTGTCTTTGTTGTTTTTTTGGTTGTTTGAAGTAGTTTTCTCTTCATATAATGCACTGCATTGCATTAGAGCTGTCAATTTTCCTCTATAATAATATTCAAATTTCATTCCATATTTCTTTTTCAATATTCTAATTATATTCGAATATTTAATGCTCAAATTCAGCCTATTATTAATATTTACGACACTACAAAGGCTTATGCGTTGCCAATGCCATTATCAGCAATGTGGTTTGTTTTTTTCTGGTAGATTGTGATTCAGAAAACTTTATTGTTCATCTGATTCATGTGTCAAAAGCATCTGTTTATGCTGGTAGGCCGAGGCGAGGAGGGCAAGATTAGCTAATGTTAGAATTTTTTTTTTGAATAGTACTGATTTTTGAATGATATTTGATTCCTGAAGTTCATTCCAATAGCCCTACATTGATTCTATTCTTTCAGAGAATCTTAATTTATAAGGCCTGTCCCATGAAAAATGGTAATCTAGCTGTTAAACCAGATTTTGGATGTGTTTTGATCCTCCGTCTAGTGTTTTTTTTTTTGCTGTGATGTGCTTTGAAGTTATTTTCTGAAAAAAGCATGCTGACCTTTTTAAAGAGGTGCTTGTTTTCCAAGATGTTACAGAATTATAATTAAAAATATATAAAGGATGCAAATCATGGCATTGGAACGTGAGATAATTTGACATTGGGGCAGCTGTTTCCTCACATTTAGCTTAATTGAGTGTGATTTATCAGTTGCACAATAACAGTAGGCTAATGTCATCATGTAATGATAAATCAATAAGGATGAATCTCAGCAGCTTTGTGTAAAGGTCAGAGTGAAGCAAATGTCATCGAGACAATCGACAATTGTGGGGCCATTTTAAATAAACTCCTCCTTGGCCAGCTGTCCCATCAGTAATATCCGCTAGAAAGTAAAGGAAGCGGTGCAAACTCATTGCATTTTACAAATTTCAACAATCTCCTCCCATACATCCAGTGAGTGCAGTAAAACTTCACTCAGAATCCAGTGTGTGTTATGAACTGCAGGACATCATGCTGTGGTCACCTGAAGTACATTTTCTGTTTATGGATCTTCAACCTTAGACACACACACGCACACACACACACACACACACACACACACACACACACACACACACACACACACACACACACACACACACATGCACCTTCCTTGGCTGTCTCCCAAGGCGGTCAAACAGATTACTACGGGCGTTAACCCCATCGATCTGCTCCAAATGGCCTCCAAATGCCAGGGATTAGATTTCAGACTGGGGGATGAGGGAAATAAAACGCTGTAGTATTTCTTGCTGCTCAACTTGGGAGTTAAGTGCTGCGATGTCTTCCTCGTCATACTGGTTTTTCCTCATAACTGTCTGGGGGAAAAAAAACACGAAGAAGTTCTATTTGTCTCCCTTTAAAGCTTGTTTAGAGCAGATACCTTGGAGAACATTGGGATGTACGATTCAGCCTGTACCCGAACCTCTCAGCGACTGCTTGGGAATCCTTGAAAAATAAGCACATTTCTCAGCATTGTAGAATAAGGAAAGGCAAGCGACAGAAATAACTAGGAGTAGAGCTTCATTTTGCACGTACATGAATGGCTCATGTGCTGGGATGAAGTGATAAAAGATTGAAATATTCAAACAGTAATTTGAAAAAAAAAATAGCGGTAGATTAGATGTTTAAATGTATTATTTCGATAGCCGAGTGACTGCAAACCTGCAGGGCTCGCTGTGCAGCTGAGCATCACAGAGAGTCACTGAATCAATCTCATAGTTATGAATGACTCCATTGTGGTGTTATAATGGAGGACAGCTTTATAACACTGGGTTGCCTTGGCTTTATTAGTGCACGCTTAATATCAGGCTAATACCTCTTCACCACGCTCTTTCTCCCACTCTATTCAACTCCGTGTTTCTGGTCCTTTTCTCCCACTATCACCGTCCCCGTGCCTCTTTACTCTTTTTGTCCCATTATATTCCGTTGCCTCTCTGCCGTCTGTGCTGCTTTGTCTCTGGTATCAAGCCGTACAGTGTTTCCATAGCTGAATAAGTTTTGATTAATATCTGAGTGGTCGTGCTACCTAATGAGAGGCTAAATATAACCATGGCTACACCGGCCCCGCCGCGGCCTCCTCCCTCATCTCGAGCAAAAAGTGTGGATAGTCACACTGTTGGCATGACAACAAACCGGTCAAGGCTCTGTGATCAGTCACAACAGATTTTGTGCATGTGTGTGGCAAAAGTAGAAGAGGATGAATGAAGTGGGGGTTGAACGGAGAACGAGAGGAGAAAAGAACAAGATGGCTTTTTATTTTATTTTTAGCTTTACTTGAAGCTGCTTTGCTTTCTCACTTTTCCCTGATGAATTCCTTTGTCCACGAAAAAAGGTTTAGTGATTTCATTACTCATTGTAACTGAGAGATTCCATACTCACCAGACAAAATGACATATACTATTAGACATATACTGAAATGATTCGTTAATCAATTCTTCTTTTATGTCATTTTATTCTAACACATTGTTTAGTTCCAGGTTCTTCATTTTGAGGATTTGCTGCTTTTTTGGTCTTATTTTGAGGATATTTTAGGTGTTGGACTGGTTGGACAAAACAGATAATGTTTGTTGGGCTTGAGGAAATTGTGATGGGACATTTTAGAAACCAAATAAGTTTCTAAATTGATTTAGATTGATAATCAAGAAGATAATCAGCAGTTGACCTATAAGGAAAGTTGCAGCTCTTGGATGTGACCTCTGGGCCTGTTTGGTTCCCCATCCTCGTGTTTCAGATGCTGTAAAACAGTTAAATCTGCAGCAGAGGGAGCGAGCAACATAACCATACTTAACCACCTACACCACACTTTCACTCTATGTAATAAATCAGCTTAAACCTGCAACATCACCAAGCTCTATTGTTCTCATGTTGACAAGTTTAGTTGCCCACATTTCTTTTTCTATTGCATGGTTACCGATTGAGAGTCACAATCCTACGACCCGTCTTGTTATGACCAGCTGGAGAGAAATGAATGATCAGAATATGCAAATGGAATATCTTTTTTAATAGCCTGCTGTTTTATTCAGCCATGTGGCCGGGATAAGAAATCCCCACTGTGTCTAATCACATCCTCTCCCTACACCTGAGGCATATCTTGTCTATTTTTTGACTGACATTACAGCAAAACTTGTTCTCTGCCAGCGTGGATGTACATGCACAGGGGGGAACCTCGATCCCACCTGGTCTTCTACTTCGAACATCGAAAGGCAGAATCCTGACGACTCAAATCTATGATTAAATCAGTTCTGCGGACGGGTGAGCGCGATGCCGGGAGATGGCTGTAGCAGCTCACGGAGTGACACCACAAGGTTCTCTGTGTCCTCAACCTCAACATGCATCCTCATAAGATATAACGATGCATCACGCCTGCAGTAATGATACCCGCCACGCTCCTAACAAAGGCACCCACTGATCAGAAACAGTCTGTTTTTGGAGTCTCATTCCTCCACATTCGATTTTTGAGTTTTTCAATCTGTGCCGCGGAGGGCAGCCGCGCTGTTGTTCGGTGGGAAAATCTCATTCAGTCGCCGACTGATGGCTAACAAGGTCAAATAACTCTCCAGATGAGATGGAGTGCTTCAAAAGGCACAGACACACACACACACACACACACACACTCACGCACCACCTGCCAGTCAGTCAGTCCATCTATCTGTCCACCACAAATGGGAATACATCCTGAATCGAGTGGCAATAATAGAGGACTGAGGGTGGAAGTGTTTACCGCTGATGGGAATATCATTACAATGGTTGGAAATCAGGAAATCACAGCAAAACCAGTTAGCCAGCTCATATAGCAATCAATAGGGAACCTGTTTTTTTTTCTTTCTTCTCTTCTCTCATTTCGCTCTCTCTCTCTCTCTTTCGCACACACTCCTTTCCTCTGGTTGCTATAGTGATGTGAAATGGCTGCGTTCTGCAGCACTGGATCAGAGCGGGGGCCCCCGCTCTCTCAGCCTGTGAGATACATCGCTTTACACGATGGTTTCAAAACACACACACACTCACAAGGTAGCAATTACTGTATGCTAATATGTGCCACAGCGCTTAGAGATTATGAGTAAGTTAAATGTTATTTAAATGTCACATCGTTTTTCGGTATACATTCAAATAAACAGACACTAGTGAGGATGCTGCTTTCCGGGTGCATCCGTCACTGTATGTTGTTGTATCGCAGCAGTTTTTCTATTCCAACTGGTAATTATTGATTAATTGACTCACAGATTAGGCTATCGAGTACCGCCCCACTTCTGTGACTCAAACGATCTTACGTATTCTCTTAACGTAAATGAACAGAAATCTCAACTTTATCCATAAATAGTGTTTTGTAGAGGAGCGCAGAGTCTGTTTTTTTCTTTTCTCTATCCATTAATCTATTGATCTGTCTATCTATGCATATCTATGAACCCTCATCTTAAAATCCATATGTTTCTACTGTTTTTCTATTGTACCTCCTGGTTTTTACATACAAAACTAAGTAAAATGTCCTTTCTCTCTTTTCCTCGTGCCTCTCTTTCTATTCCCCCTCCCCCCCCCCCACTCTCACCCTCACCCCCCCTCTCTCTGACTGTAGTGTGACAACGCCAAGGGCCTGAGAGCCTTCTTTGATGCCATATGCTACGGTCCCAAACACCTGATGATCTTCGGTGGTGTCTGCCCCTCTGTGACCTCCATTATCGCAGAGTCCTTGGAGGGCTGGAATCTGGTGCAGGTAGGGTTCATGTTATCGTGTGTATGCATGCATGTGTCGTATGTACAGTATCCATGAGTCTGGGGTTTCTTCTGGATTCGGCATTATTGTCAGAAAACCTGAATTTGCTACTTAATTGAGTTTTCAAAAAAAACTTTTGTCCCTTAGAATTGCAGAGTAGGTCCTGGGATTTCAAAGGATTCCCAACGCATGGCTTAATCCTTTATTAACCTTGCCAGGGTGAATGTCTAATTGGCGTTGCTCTAATCCGTAGAATCCTCCCTCATTTTACTATCAGACAGAGAGTCAGAATGGCTTAAACCCGGTGCAGCACTGTCGTGTTGTTTTAAATTTGAGCTCAACTTCCAATAAGCATTTTGTATGTGAAGCAAAACGCGTTATCAAATCACAAGATCTAGCTGGGAATATTTGAGTTTTTGGGTCATTGGTATGTCATTCGTAGAGCTTGATGATTGCTCACTGTAGGCTTTAAACTTTTGTATTATCTAGTAAACTTCTGACCCCCTGACCAAAGTGGGGAAATGCCTCCTTCCAAAGAATACATTTCATTTGCTGTGAACCCTACAAAGGTTATCGGGCACAGATAAAAAAAAGGAAGAAAAAGAGTGAAGTCCGTGCTTGCAAGAGATAGCACACTTCAAGAGGCTGTATTTTGAACTGAATGTCACATAATACGGCTTTCTTCTGTTTGCAATTACTGCGAATCGGCTGCTTTTCATGTTTCTTTCTGCATGCTGGTTTTGTCAGGGTGAGTCAAAAGTGAAAAAGATCGGCAAGATGGAGGGAATGAAAAGAAGAGTCATTTTTTTAAATTTCTGTCTTCACATCCTTTTGCTGGTAATGATCTCAGTCTAGAAAGAGGGGTTCAAAGCATAGTTGAACTTAAAGTGCTCTTAGGTGTGTGTGTGTGTGTGTGTGTGTGTGTGTGTGTGTGTGTGTGTGTGTGTGTGTGTGTGTGTGTGTGTGTGTGTGTGTGTGTGTGTGTGTGTGTGTGTGTGTGTGTGAGAGAGTCTTTGTATGTGTATGGGCTCTCCTCTCTGTTTATTGGCTTGTTTGTCAGCGATTACCTGTGAGAAGTGCAGTAGCAATCTTCTGCTCTACAGAGCACTCTGCCTGGTACGCCGTGTTCCCCAGAGCACTTTACCAACCAGCCTCTCTTCACTATTAACACACAGACCAACACCTACAAATGCACGCCGGTTCAATCCTCAACACACATTCCGATGCTGTCTGAATACCAGACGGCAAATTATTGAGGGGAAACGTGAGGTAAATAGCTGAGGAAACACCTAATGTGTTCAAAGGAGTTGCCTTAAGAATTCACAGTTGTATTGAATGACGAGGGCAACTGTTGCTAAGAGTAACTGAATATATTTTTCTTTTTGGTGAATGAGCGTCAAGTTACAGAGAGGGGGGGGGGGGGGGGGTAGGGGGGGTTGAATCCTTCACCCCACAACATTTATGGGGCAACTCCAGGGGGATTTTTTAGAATTGTTGGAAATAGAGAATTTTTTCATGTTGATTTTTATAGGCCAGGCTTAACAAGCTCATCATTTCCACATCAAAACAGGGAGCTCGCTGATACTATCTACGGTAGAGATAACGGAGAGAACAGCCACTCCTAGAAAAAAAAGCGTAATCATACAACCATAAAAATAGCTTTCAATCAGCGCCGATGCCTAATGAAGTCAGCGTCGAAAGCCTCAACAAAAATAAACTCCCGCTGCGTAGCCCTTCATTACACTTTTTGCCCACCCTCAAATGCACATACCCATACTTAAAGCAGGTTTTAGTATCGGAGCCAATGAGCAGTTATGTTTGGGTAAGGGAGTGAAACAATGATATAAATATTAATAATACTAATTGAGAAGATGCAGGACGAATAAGAAGGAAGGAGAAATGGCTACAACCTTTAAGTAATGTTGAAGAGGATAAAAAGGAGGCACAGTAGAACAACTTTACAGGTTTAGTTATTCTTTCACCTTTATTTACTTTTGTCAAATTGTAATTTGATAAATGTATAATTTTAAAATGTTCAGCTAGGAGTGTTTCCTGGACTCCATTAGAATAAGTTTGAGGTGCTTTTAATTAAGGATAAACAAACACTAAGGAACACAAAGGCAGGTTTTAAAAAAAATATAAAAAATATTGTCAAACCCTCAGCCTGTGTGTCCATAAGATATCACTTTAATAATAGTGGTTAGCTGGCAGTGAATATGCTAGCAGATTAGCGATAGTGCTAGCTTGGCCTTTGAGGTCGTAGCTAACAATCCAGAAACTACCTTCTGCGTAATTTTTACACAAGACAATTCATGTTAGGAGACTCTGATTGCGAACCAAAGTATGAAATCGGATAAAAAAATGAATAAATAAATATATAATAAATAAATATATTCTCTGTCTGCATTCAGTATAGCTTGCCTGACCATCACCGCTCCCTCTCTCCGTGTGAATGTGTTGACTAACAGCAACCGATGAATGAAACGTATTATATACCTAAAGCATTAGATCAGAGGCAGACAGCATTTACCAGGTTCTAAAAAAAGGCCACCATCCGTCTGACACAGCTCAAGGCATGCAACACATACAGTACTCCACCAGCTAAGCTCCACTTGCCGGCAGCGTATTGTTAAGCTCTGTATACCCACGGATTGATCTGTTTGGGACACTTTCTGATTCTGCCTCGCGTCTTGTGATGCAGTTGAAGTGGTTCGTTTGTCGAAAATCCTTCCCCAACCAGCTCTGTGCTTTTTTTTAATGCTGCATTCTACGTGTCACTGTGGTTGTAAAATGACTGCCCAAGCACATTAAAATGGTGGATAAGAATGCTACCAGGCCCAATGGACAGATGGCGAGGAGCGAATTGAGGGAACTATGGAGGAAGAGACGGACAGAGCCAGACATAAATAGACTGTAATAGCATAAAATTGAAATGAAAAAAAAGAAAAAATGGCAATGGGCAAGACGCAGCTGCGTTTGTGGACTGCCATAAGCCACAAACGCCACTGATTGCTGTGGTTTTTATTTTCCACGGGACAATAAATGTTGAAGGCATCCTCTTGGCTTGCCATCTTGATGTGTGGTCAATTTTGCATTCTCCACAACATGATATTACATAATTCCAGGAAGCATTTGGCAAGCTTTTTTTTAGCTACTGGCTGGCACTTATATCTGTACGCAGTCAACATGCTGCAATTGCTTTAGGCTATTCCTTTTTTTCTTAACTCATGAGAAGTTGTTTTTTTGTATTAAATGGCTCATTGAGTGCCGAAATATAGCCCCAAATGGCGGTCCCCTTCACACTCACCAATTAGGAGTATCAGTGGCGGCACTGTTCATTTTCAGCCATGTCGAGTGTTTAATGAAAAATGATGCTTCCCGATCATTTGCCTCTCAAGAAGAACTGAAAACCGTTTTTGCTAGAACGTTGGAAAGAACTCACTTTGCAGGAGGCGTTTTTTGTTTTTTTGTGTCCCCCACTGTTGAAACAGGCACATAATTATTATTCACCTTTAAATTTTAAGGGAATAAAAATCTCAAAGACTTTAATGGAAAGGTTGGAAAATCCGGCTTTTTTCCATCCTGGTCCTCAATGTAGAGCTTGCATCAAACCTCTGATTCATTTATCTTTTAGGAACACAGAATAATGAAGTCAAGGGAGGGAGAAGTGGATGCGCCTCCTCAGGATAGTGTTGTCAAGAACTGGACATAGAGATGCTATTTACCTGTATATGAAGCCCTTTTTTTCTTCCGTACTTGCTGTATCGATCGTTGGTGCTTCATTAAACCAGGCAATTTAGGGACAGCAGAGTTGCATCCCTGCCTCCTTGAAGTGCAGCATTCTCCTTTTTTTTTAAGCGTCCACCAGCTCTTCAGAGTCTTCTTTTTCCCCATTTTCTTTCTCTCACTCTCGCTGAGTGCTACACTGGATGCTTCAATAAAACATGTGATGCCTAGCACTGCAGTATTCTGCCTCACTTGCGTCAAATCCTCCTGTGTACCGTATCAATATTTCATGACTTCCAAAGTTTAAGCTTAAATCTCAGAGAGAAAGGCGGTGTGAGCGTCACAATAGATCACCATTTATCAACATTATATGTCAAGTTAAGGCTCACCGGGTTGTGCAGGGTGAGGGTGTGCTGGTTTTCCTCTGTGGGCATCTAAAGGTTATATAAATGACCCCCCCAGAATATTCATTTCATACACAGGAAGTGGTGTCCCTGACTCTATGGAAACTCTGGTCTCATGTTGCTTCACAAACTGGAGAAGCTTGATCTCAACGTCCTTTGTTTCCTAGCTGTAAGTTGCATCCAGGATTTCTTGGACTACTGATGAGGTTATACAAGGCCTATTTTTAAACTGAAAGCAAAACAAGAGACAAAAATGACTTCCTCTTCATGTATTATTTTCTCACAATATCACTATCTTTTATCCCTAAAGAGACAGAAGGAAATATTAATTATATCCTATGCCGTGTATTATTCAGACTTTTTTTTTTTCGGTCATGAATGCCGCCTGCACTTGTAGAACGCAGCGGCGCGTACTGTAAAGCTGAGCTCACGCACGCTCTCGTTACCCATTCACAGTGTCAAACGCGTGCCATTTGACAGGAAGCGGTAATTAGCTAATTAGCAACATTTGTTGAATGCAAGCCGTTAACGGGTTGCAACTGTTGGTGCTACATGTTGAATAAACATGCTAGTTCGTAGGCACTCAATAAGAACAAGAGCTTTTGATGGAGCGTCTTTCCGTTTCTCTCCCCCAGTAGTAAGTAGGAACAACAAATCCAAACTGTTTTTCACTCTTTCTTTTATTCCACTGATACACAACTTTGACAACGACGTCTATGGGACACATTCAAAAGGGATGCAAGATCCGGAATGCCACCTTTTCATTCAATCCCCCAGTAGTAAAGAAAATCAGTACGTCATACTGGCACTGATGGTGGTGCAGGATCTGCCACCAACTATAAACTAACTGTACATGTGAATAATTCACACATAGTGACTTTAAAATACGCACCCCATTTTTGAAGACTGTATGTTTTTTTTGTGCCCAGTTTTTTTTTCTCTCTCTCTTTTGGGGTTTCCAGGCTTTGATATTCCTTATTTAGGTCATAGCACTTTGAAGAGCTAGCTGGGTGTATACAACTTTTAGTTTGTAAATGAAAATACAGCTTTAATTGGAAAATCCTATAAGGTAAAATATATAAGGGAGCAAGAAAAGAAGAAAAAAAGAAATTCGTAGGGAAACAGAGGAATGAGGCAAAATAGGCATATGATTTATGGAATTGGAGGAGGCTGCTGTGACTGATTGAGAAACTCAGACCAGAGTTTCCCTGCACATGGCAGCAAATGAAGGAGCTCTACTATGATCATAGTTACATCTCCTATAAGGTGCCACACACCTGAAGCTTAAGGGGATCCAAATAAAAAAACAAGCAAACTCAGAAAAGAAGGAGAAAAAGTGTGCTTGAGTGCAAAGAAATGTATGTAGTTTTGACTTAGAGCCAGTAGTTTCCAACCTTTTTGGCTTAAAATCAAAGTCATGTCAATGTTATTTAAGTCTTAAAGAATGAACATTATTCATTAGTTCTAAAAAAATTTAATCCTTTTTCTTCTTTCCGCTAATCTCGCATCCACTCAGATTGCAGATTAACAGCTTGGCTGTAAAAAGGCATTGTCCGGTGCAGTCATCCAATAAACCCTGACCTGATATTGCATGGTTAAGTAGCCTAGTTCTTTTTAATCATGACCCCCGCCCGATGTCATCACAGGGCTGGGGACCTCATTGGCCTAAAAATGAGTGTAGGAAGCGCGCTTCTCTGCGGCCAGCATTAGGAGGATCCTTTGAAACAATATCAAAAACAAGGGCGGACTCTCCCAGCAATTGGACATCAAAGAGGACCAGGCTCCATTACAAGCCATTAAAACATAACGGCTGCTTGGAAAGAGTGAAGCTTAGAGGAATCGATAAAGGGCAGTTTAACTGTCTGACACAGCTCACTAATATCTGAAACATCAACTCTCCTTTACAGAGAGACAGGGGAAGAGGGAGAGAGACAGAGAAGATAGGGAGAGAATGTAGAGGACAAAATTAGTGGGTGAGCGAGAGGAAATGGAAAGAGGGAAAGACTCTTGAGATCATTAGAGTGGTTTCCATCTTTCGTCTTCCACCCCTCCCTGCTGAACAGTACACTTATACAGTAATGCAATAACCTGATCTCTACAGTAGATTGGCGTATAGGATCATTCAAATCCTTCATACAAAACAGACACGCTGACACAAAAATACCCCAAAAAACTAGCAATACTAGACTGCATTCAAGGTACGGTGTTGCCCGAGTTCAAAGGCAATCTACAGGATGAGCATACTAGCTGTGGAAACAACATGCAATGCTAACTGAAAACAATGCTAAACTGTTAGCCAAAGCCATCGACCCCGAGTCCCATGGTTGGCACATTGTGTGGACTCATCGTCCCGACTTTTGCTCAGAGCTGCTGGCAAAGGTTCTTGGCGGCGATGTCTTGGACTCTCCACCAGAGTTGATAGGGCTCACCGGGCGCCATCTGACAAACTAAAGCCAGGGCGGTTATTTATGCTTCCATTCATGCACCCAACTGGGATGACAAAACATTTTTGTCAAATGTTTCTGCTATAATCCCAAATACTGACAATCACCATGACATTTTAATTTGGGTTAGATGAATGAACCAGGTCTGCGTGCATTATTTATCTTATTGTGTACTGTGCTATTCTCTTTATCACCCCTGAATGGTCACTTCTACTATGGTGATCTCTTCTTTTATTTTATCATCCCTTGTTAAGCACTTTGTGACAAGTGCATTATTATTACATTTTACTTACTTTCTTAATCATAGGTGGAGACTTTAATTGGGTCAAAATCTGAGTTTTGACAGTTCATCCTCTAAACAAGCAACCCTATCAAATTCCGCCTCTGTAGTGTGCAATTGGGAAGAGAACGTTCTATTTACTCACATAGCGAGGAAACAATTGAGGCGATCCAAGCAAAGCTCATTTGAACAGGGTGACAATCCTGGGAGGCTCTTGGGAGCGCAACAGGCCCAAGCACTCAGTGCTTCCGGATTAAACCCCAGAATCAAATCGACAAGTGGTAGTCTTATTTTTGATCCAGCTGAAAATGAATAAGTCTTTCTTAGAATACTCCAACATCCTCTATACTTCTGAATGCCCCGTAATTTCCACAATGACCCCTGATCCCCTTGACTCATTGACATACCCGAAACTAAACCATTGCTGGGGAACTGGGTTGCCCTATATCCACCCTAGAAATATAATAAGTGATCGTATTGATGCAAAACGGGGAGTCCCCTGGCCCCGAATTATCCAAGGTACAGTCTGTTATTGGCCCCACTTCTAGCGAGGATGTACAGGGATTCCTTTTAGGGAGGACAACTACCAGCGTCTGTCAATGCCGTCCGTATCTTTGCTTCTGAAGAAATGTAAGGACCCTGCCACTTGCACTGTATGCTTTAAAATATGGGCTAAAACCCCTTTATGTCTCCTACATTTAATGCCAGATATAATTTCACTGGACCAAAGCAGGGTTTACTTTAGAAAGGCATTAGAAGGTTATTTAACTTGGTGCAAAGAAAGACTTGGATAGGGTGAAGTGTTTTTTTTTTATCACAGAAAAATTTTGCTTTGATTCTAAATTAATCTCCAGGATTCAACTGTTGATTCAACTGCTTCTCCATCTGCATCTGTACACACCGATGATATTAGATCACCACCTTTTCCTTTTTTCCAATGCCTCCAATAAATAGGCACCTTTTCTTGCCGCCCTGCTCTGACCCTGCCTTCTGACGTTGGTAAAACTATGTTTTTTTTAATACTTAATGACTTATATCAAGTGGGGGACTTTTCATCCTTCATGTCCCTGTCACTTAGATTTAACGTGCCCAACGGCCATCTCTTCTGGGGTTTTTTTTTTTTTCAAATAAGGAACTTTGTTAAAAAGCAGTTCCCCCATTTCCCCGACCACCAAAATTGACTTGTTTCTCATCATTGACTTCAATCAAGAATGGTTAATATCCATTATCTATAACCAAATTGACTCCCTGAATCCGACCCCCGATACACCCCTGAAGGACTCCTGGGAGCGTGACTTGGGCACGGATATGCCTGTCATCCAGTAGAGGGGCATTCTCGCTCTGTTGCACTCGTCATCGTTATGTGCCGAGCATGGCCCGATGCGGTGTGTGGTCCTCCATAGAGCCCACTATACCAACACTACATGTTTAGTTCATGTGATGCACATTTATGCATTTGACATGACTGCAGAAAACTCAATGAAAAAATTGTGGGGGGGGGATCAAAGTGATTTTGTGTAACACAAACACTAGATCCAGGCAGAAAGGCTTGAATACTCTCTCCACCTCCTTACTTGATTAAATTCGGTTTCCTCTTTGTCACTCTTTTCTCTCTCTCCCTTTCCTCCCACACGATCCTCTTTGGCTTTATCAGGGCATCAGAATGCAGAAGCGTTAAGCCTCCTTGAGGTTGATACTGAGCTCAATGCTATTTTCATTCCCCATTGGTGCAGCCATTCAATACCTTTCTTTTCAGTCCACAGCTGCAAATGGAAACTAGAATGATAAATGTAGATAATGTCTCTCTCTCTCTCTCTCGCAACGTCAACCTGGTCTCTAAAGACGTAGACGATGTGCACACTGCAGGCAATAGGGACCCAACTAAAAAAAAATGTTTTCGCATATGTGACTCACATCTGTGAACAATAGGCTGTATATGACATGGACGTAGTCCCACTGTTTTTTTTTAACTGTCCTGCAGCCTTGACTTTTTTGCAACCAAAAGTGACACGAGAGGGTGCAGCTAAGTGCAGCTTAACACTTGAGTAAAACATTGTGCTACAGGGGCTGAAGTCCTCTCAAAGCTGCTCAATTAAATTCCAATCCTATTACACAAGTTATTTGATATCTTTGATTCATCGCAGAATAATGGCTCCTTGATGTCTTGATGAGTGGGGAAACAATTAAATATTACATTTATTCTTCATATATCTTCTTTATAGTCATTCTTGGCCATTTAAGAGATATATGGTTTTTGTTTTCACTCCAATCCACCCTGCTTTTCCAGCAAATTATGGCCAGTGGCTAAATCTGACGAGGATTCCCAGGACTTATTTTTCTTTTCAGAGACCGTGAACAGTAGGCAAACGTCTCCTCTCAAATCACAAATCCCACCGCCAGTTGGTGTCCTCTTTGAACAGCTGCGCCGCTCAGACTCAGATTCAAACAGGCAAACAATTGTTCGGATGGATAAATGAACATGCCCATACATGCACGGATGCAGAGGCAGAGATTTGCATGCAGGCGGTCGACAGGCTTGCACTTAACACAAACACGTTTCCCTCTATGTCAAAAATCTCTCACTCTCCCTCCTTTTCTTCCTGAGCCTCTCCTGAACAAAAGGGGTTTTCCTTTTCAAAGGGCCCTCAGAAACCCTTGGGCACACAAAGTAGAAATTGCTATAATTGGTAAAGACGTGGTGAAGCATTTGGCACTAGGAAGTCCCATATTCTAATTATGCTGGCAGAGATAGGGGGCTTGCACTTGTTTCAGAGCAGCAGAAAAGAAATCGCGAGGAAACTGCTTTCATGAATAGTCATAACGTGCTTTCTGCTGCGTTATGATACCTTTATAGTGTGACATTTGTCAAAAGATCCGTCTCTGTTTTGTGGCTGCAGCATCACATTTACATGGAAATTGGTATCATGATGTGCACATTCAAAATGACTGAGCAGTTTCTCCATTTAATATGAATATGGATGTTGTTTCAACGGCAGCCTTTAAGGTTTTCTATGCTTTTTTCTGGTACCATTACGTTGTTACACAGCCGGCGTATCTTCATATAAGGTAATATCGCGTACAGTGTACATCAAATCTAAAAGATAACTTATTTACCAGAGTGTGGCATATTTTGTCTCAGGGAATGTGTGCTGCTTATCTTGTGTTGTATCGAACACCTTTAAAACTATACTGCAAACATGTTGCTTGATGGCATCTTCCCAGAATATAAATCTGCTGCACTAAACGCAGTCCACATACAGGATAGAATGTCCAAACAATGCTGTAAAGCATGTTTGAAAGCGTGTTAAAAAAGACAATTCCAGAACATTTTCTTTTTCTGAACGGCTTTAAGGAGACAGCGAAGATTTCTGACGTGATCTGACTCACAGTCAGTTAAGTGTGTTTTATATGTGTTCTCAGATGGAGGCAGCACAGCACAGCTCTGTTTAAAATTTTAATTCAAACCTTTTAGTGGTTTGCAAGCAGGTGGGCCTGAGAGACAAGGCAGACAGAGCAGCACAGCTACAGCTCATTAGTACGGAGAGGAATTTGTCTGTCGATTAACCTCTCTGTCTCTCACACGCACGCAAACACACGCACACACACACTTACACATACGTCATAACAGCGCATATAGACGCATTTATGCACGGAAACAGTCACACAGGTGCACATGATCGACTCACGAAGATGAACAAAGACACATATTTCACTCGCACTGTTCCACACAAAAGAAGAAGCATCCTGAACCCTCACTCCTAGTTGTACTCTCACTTGTCTCATGTCCACTGAACTCCACAGGTTAGCAGAAAGAAAGAAAAGGGGTGAAAGTGGGGCAGAATGTTCAGCAGCACAGAGTGTTCACATAGTCTGATCTTCCACCTGCACTTACACACAATTTATAAATACCCCCGTGGCATTAGAAGCGAGTTCGACTGTGGGGATGCTGGGTATTCCTACAATCCAAATGCGTCAGAGCGGGCTCTCGTCATCCTGTCTTCTTTTATAGCCACTGCGTGTCTTGTCCATTTTAGTAATATGATTCAGAATTCATATAAGCACTGCTTTTACTAGAGCTACAGTTTAAGAATAGTAGATTATTTTGTGTACTCGTAGATCAAATAGTGATTATGTCTCTCTTTCCTTGAGACATCTACTGGAACGTCCTACTTGTGACAGAAAATTGTGCATTATCCTTCTTTAGAAGATTAACATCGTACTGATTGTCACGATTGATGTTTCATTTTAAACGCTGCGTATTGATTGCTTCTCTTCTGAATTGAAAGCTCAATTCGATTTTTGTATGTCGTCTCCTACAGTTGAGGGAATAATACTTCATTTTCAGTTCAAAGGTGTCCTGTGGACACCAGCACTTGCATTTTTGCATAAACTGATGACATTGCTTTCATGTCTTAGTTGTATGAAATCAGGCATGAAATACAGGTACCTTGGAATCCCATCACAGTAAAAAAAAAAAAAAATCCAAGAATAATTCATCTTCCTGAATGTTGATACAGTATCAAATTCCCTTCACATACCCTGGCACTTGGCCTTTCAAAGCACTTCCTGTCTTGATGAACAAATCTCCATGTTGAAACAAGATCCAAGACATACAGGCTGATATGTACTGTATGCTTTGCGCGATACGATCCTCCAAATGTTCAGTGATCCTCAGTGTATTTCTTTCATAAAATGAAGCAGATACCATTGTGTTCTTCTTAAGGATCACTCTTTGGGTGAGAGGAAAGAGGAAGTTTGTGAGATGCGGAGGTTCATTGGCCGTGTTACGTGATATTTACCGCTCAATAGGTTAAGGCCGGGGGGGGGTCACCGCTCCCTGCGGTGGAACGCCGTGCATTTTTAAAGGGACAGCGCCAGACTCACCAGCGGGACGCCAGCCGCCTCCCTCAGTGTTGGGAAAGGCACGTAAACACACCACCATTGACCTTAAGCTCCAATAAACACCATTAAATATGAATAAGGACATAATTGAAAGTAACCACTGGCACTTTCTTCCGTTTATCTTCACACACACACACACAAACACACGAGAAAACTCTGATCCAACCACACATTATCTGCCTTACTACTTGGCTAGAGATTATCTTGACATTTTCTGTGGTGTCATTAGGACACTCGGTAGAAATCGCACACAGAGCCAAGCCTTTGAAAATACACCCAATCCAAACTTTACATGATTTATTGATGGTAATGATTGATGTTTTTCCTGCTTCCTCTATTCCATTCCAAAGTGATACAGAAGGAAGTCTTACCACAGACAACTAGAGAGAGAGAGAGAGAGAAGTCATAGTAGGCTTCGCTGTCGAGTATGAAATATTTATTTTGTCCATCGATTGGTTTTCTGAATGACTCCCCCCTTCCCCCACATCATCCATACCGACCCCCTCCTCCTTGAACTATCCAACCTGCTTTCATTGATCTGTGAGGCTGAGAGAGAGAGGGAGCAAGCATGGTGCCCGGATAGATATTTCAATCGGACTGGGTGTTTATCCTGCAGAGGTAGACTTTAATTTCAGGCTCCGTTGTGGCATTACTTCCTTTTCCCCCACCGGCAGAGAACAGTGGGAGTAATCAGCTTAATTGGTATAATTATGGGGTAAGCAGTGAACCCTTGAACGCACGCCTTTGCTTTTCTAAACGGATATTTGCAGATTATGGGGGTAAAGTTCTCCGCATCAGCATTTAGGTTTCCTTTGTCTTTGGATCGGAGCTATAATCTGTTGAACATGTTCATCACAGAGAAAACGGATGATCCGATCCACTGGCTAGTTTTGTTTAACCTAATGATGTATTTTTCTGAATAATCTTGCACTTTCCTCCCCTAAATCCCAGTATCATCATTAGAATGGGTTCCCAAAATAGAAAGCATCAAAGCAAATACAAGTTCTTCACAAAAATAGAGCCTACGGCCAAGTGCAAAGTTATTTCAAGACTCAGATATCCTGTAACTGTTTACTGTGTTACAACTGCACTCTTGTGATCGATTCTCCTCATGTTACAGACTGCTGTCAAACCCATAACTGTAAGTATTACGCTAGCTGACCCTAGACGTTAAATCAAGATCAACTTTCACAAAAGAATCAGAAGAAGAGCGGGTTTTAAATGTACGCCGTATGACACTCATCTCAACCACCTTTTCAGTGTAACACTGCCCTGCGGAAAGCAACGGTTTGAGTCGTGTGCAGTCTTTGGTGTCGTCGTGCTCATGCTTCATGTTACTCGTCTGACTGCCAGCCCACCTCAGACCCTGACCGTGTCTCTCTGGGAACCCAGGAGATGGAATTTTAAAAATTTACACTCCTCTTTGAGTCACCCTTGTGGCCCCTGCAGGTCTCTGGAAATTGAAAAGTCAGAGAGTAAAAACGAGAGCGAGGGTTAGATGGAGGGAGGCCATAAAAGAGAGAGAGAGAGATTTCTGTATCGCTGGACAGACCTTGTATTGCCCCTATGGCAAGATCTCTGCCCCTACTTCTCTCTCTCCCTCCCCGCTCAGTGGACTGGCCCTCCACAGTCCAGACGCTATCAGATGCTATCGTTGAAAAATTCCATGTGTGTTTGAGGGCAGTTCATTGAAATGAATCCCCAGTTCACTTTCTGTTTTTACAGACCTCTCTACAACCTATTTCACAGCTGAAGCTGCTACATGGCCACCATTCGAAGAGTAATTGAAAAATCCATGCCTGATGGACTCAGATCCTTGGTAATTAATTTTCCTTCAGTTGCAGGGCTCCAAGACCATCACCACACATGGTTCTTATGTGGTAATGCTGACATAGTTGAAGGCAGCTTCTCACTTGGAAGGTTGATATGTAAGACTTGATTCTTATAAATATCTTCTGGCTCTAGGGATGGCAATGTTGGCCTGTCAGTCTGTTGGTTGGTCAGCTGGTCCAAATATCTCAAAAACCTTTGGATGGGTTGTCAAGAAATTTGATGCAGAAATCCATGTTTCCCAGGCAGTGTATACTAACACCGTTGGGGATCTCCTGACCTTTCTTTCTGAGTGAATTGTCTCAACAAATGCTGTATTGGCTGTCCTCAGATGTGATACAGACATTGCTATTGCTCCCATTCGTCTGTACGTCTATACAGGTCTCATAGAGCCGCTAACTTGGCTGTAGACTCTCAGTCTTGTTTCAGATAAGTGCTCAAGAATTTCTACTCTCGATACTGACTCCAGTCTTCTTCTTTCCCCTCTCTTCTGCTCTGTGGGTGAGATTGATTTCTAAGGAATGCAAAAAAGGCAGAGAATAACGTAAAAGTCAATGGGTAGTATCATTCACAGACCAAATAAGGGGCGAAACCCTGGCTCACCCACTGTCCTGTTATTTATTCCTCTTGTCTCCAATACCATAGTGACTGATGGCTTGCTCAAGGTGCCTTCTGCTCGACTGCCTCTCCTTATTGCAACTGAACTGTTGATCAAGGTAGAATACCCTTTTAGAGGGTTGGCAGACATCCACCTGTTTAGAGGCAAGCAGAAGCACAGCTGAAGGACATTTTGGTGGATACTCTGGCATATTTAATTGTGGTTCTAGTGGACCATATCTTTGCTGGGGTTTACCAAATCAGAGATAAGATAAGCTTTGAGTTCCAGGTTATCTGCATGGGGCCCAATGCTGCAGAATTAAGCTATTTTCTCAAGTGAAAAAAAAAGCCTCCTGGGTGTTATATAGTTTAATGTGACCTTGATGTAGACAGCATGTTGGCCACCAAAACCACCCCTGACTCTTTACAAAACAACATCAAAGTAAAATGACATCGATGCGGGAAACCAAAGTGGGGTTGCAACAACGGCATCTGAGATTTCAAGCGAAGAAGAAGAAATAGTGAGAGAACTGATAGCATGTCTCACATTGAAGGACCTTGGAGCCTGTGTCTTGGAGATGACTCGCTGATATATACCCAGCATGCTGAGTGTGGGAACGGGCTGCGTTGACACCCACGGCACGTCTGCAGCGGAGCGCTGTATGGCACTATAATCATGGTCAGCTTATAGAAAAGAGAGCGAAAGGCAGGGAGAGAGAGGTGTAGGATTGGTCGGTACACTGAAGGTCTTTTTCCAAACAAAGCAGAGACCGGTGTTTTCCTGATTAGCTCTAGAGTATTGGTTGACATTTGATTATGTCTATTTTGACGACGTGTAGGTTTGACTATCATTTCATGGTTTGGGTGATTTTTCCCTCTTGTTATCTGCACCTTTAGACATCTAATGTTTATTGCTACTATATGTTTGTGTCAGAAAAGGTGAGGGAGCATTTCTTTCCATGATCATACTAGATGCAGAACTTATCCATACAGGTTTTGCAGATTTCCCCTCTAGAATCTGGCCCATAGCCACTATACATTTATATCAGGTAGGGCTGCACGGTTAATTGTTTAAAGATTGTGATTCAGTCATGTATGCAATCGGTCTTGTAAAGCACAGTGATTCTGACACCCTTGCTTTGCAGCAACCACCAATCAAATTAGTCATACAGCTATCTGTGACGTCAAGCTGGGTTGCCACAAAGAGTTTACAATCTTTGGTCTTCATTACCTGGGAGGACAGCCTTGGCTCTTGACTTAACTCCGTCTTATGTGAACAATGTGATATGGAGTTAAAGTGGATGGCTAAACTTGACTATGACCAATGCTGAGGGTACCAGCATGCAAGGTGTACATGTCGACAAGTGTTGCCCTTAATGAAGCCTGTAAATGTTTTTTATTTTGTAGTGAATGAATGGGTTGCAGAATTATTATGGCGGACTCACCTGAGGGTCCCTTCTTAGTTAACGCAGTCAAGTGGAAATCCTGGGCACTGGCTTTTGAGTATGTCTTTGTGTGTGTGTGTGTGTGTGTGTGTGTGTGTGTGTGTGTGTGTGTGTGTGTGTGTAGCTGAGTGGAGGTGCTAAACACCCTCCAGCCACGCTCCAGGGAGGTGAATGCTGCTTCCACTCCCCTCAAAGCCCCATCAGTCACACAAATCCACACAGAGTGGAAGTTGGCTCAGTGGGTGAATAAGAATTAAGTGTGAAGAGAGATGAGATTAAGCTGAGAGAGAGAAAAAAAAAACTGAAAAAAGGGTTTGGAGGAAGATCAGAATTTAGAGAAAACATGTAACACATTTCAAGGAAAAAGAATGCATTAATTTAATTTCTACAGTCTGTCGCTATCCACCTTTTGAAGTCTCCACCACTGTGGAAGTGTCCTGATATTCTCCCAAAAGACCATCATTGTTCTGCTGACATAACAAGGAAACCTCATCACACTAACACCCAACATCAGGAACATTTAGCAAACAATAACCTTGGGTGGCAGTCTTCATCGAAACCATTCAGTTCTGTCAATTCTATTCCCAGTTACAACCAGCCAAACGCAGTCAACTCCACGCTCACAAAAAGGTCCCATTTAAAAAAAACAAACCCTTTGACCCCGTAGTCATAAATCCACCGGGACGTAGCATTTGCCCCATCAGCATGGGCTCAAGCTGTTCTAAAGGCTAAATTTTGAAATGTAGAGAAAAGACCTCTTTCTCCTTCCAAACTGCCTTTTGCTCAAAGGGGATGCTTGGGAAGAGCATAAAAAAACAAAAAAACAACAACAAAGCAATTTGCATGGCAAAGAGGTGTTCTGACAAGCAGTGAGGCGTCGGAGTTGTTGCCCAGAGGACTGGACGGCTGTTGAGCAGTGTAGAGGAATCCGCTATTCTCTCTCCTCTCTGGAGAAACTGGCGTATTGGCCTCCCCTGGGGGTGTGAAACGTTGCACAGTACAGTAATGCATTATGTGAATATCAAATAAAAGGTACTAATACGGTCAGAAAGCAGAGGAAAGGGCTGAGATGAGGAAAGAAAGTGGAAGATATGAAAGTGTTTAAGCGTACAGTTCAGAAGCAGTGTCACCATGGACAGAAAAAAAAAGTTAAATTGCTCTTTTCCAACGTCACAGTTGCCTAAAACAATCTGATGCTTCACCTCAAAAAATAAGAATTGTATAGGTGGAGAAGAATCTCTGAGGCTAGATGTGTTTTTTTTTGTAGCCATTCGAGCAGATCTTCTACTGACAGAGCAAGGCCCGCTGTACTGTCCAAATAATCCACATTGTTCTAGTCGTTTGCCCCGAGGTTGGTGCCATCAGCAGTTTGGCAGCGTCTCTCCAGCGGGTGGGAGTTGTTCATTAACCGCTACCCCAATATATTTTGTTGGGCTGCTACAGGCTTTTCTGTTGGACATGGGATGTGGAGGATGTGGAGGGAGAGCGAGGCGGTTGGAGACAAATGCAGAAGGTGCTTGCTGTAAGTTTCTGTGACGGGCCAGGATTTAACAAGTCAATACTTTACTGCAATCACAATGTGTTGGTTAAAGCAGATGGCTGGAATGAATGCTACACCAGGGCCAGTCTCAGTGGCCTAGTGGCCCCAGAAGTGATGTTTTATGTGGGCAAAATGGTTTTTCTTTTAATTCCAACGCTGTCCATGTCTATTATTTCCCCATTTCTTAATTTCATCATGTATCTAACTATCTATAATATATTTGGATAGTATTCACAAGCTATTATGTGGACATGCATGTAGTATCTGGGTGGGCGGCCAATACGGACAAATTCACTATAATTGCAGTAACATTATCTCCATATTTATATGTGACAAGAAAGCTATACATATTTTTGCACTAATGTACTCACGTTTTTTTAAATTTGAGGAGGAGAAAAGACAAGATTCGACTGTTGCGGATAAAGGAGACCGATGGTCGAGTGCAGGCCAACATAAAGAGGATTCCCAAAGTGGATTTGTTGAAATGGATGCCAGTTTATGGTCTCACGTATCTGTGACTGCATTGATTAAGGCTGTTTGGAGAGAGATTGTGTGTTATAATGCAGGTAGGCAGACAGCTGGAGAGCGACGCCTCAATATAGGATGTCAATGTAGACCAGATACTCGTTACAGAAAATGGGATAACCTTTAAAAAGTATGTGTAATGTCTAGACAAGGCAGCAAACAGGTGGCATAGTTGAATTACTATTGCATGACAGCATTTCATTAGGAATAGGACATAAAAGGTAATGTTTCAGCAGTGGTCGTAATCATACTCATATTTACCATAATCTGTATATTAGAATTGATAATGTCCCCCTCTTTGTTTAAATCAGCGTCATGTTTGACACAGAATGGGAAGGAAAGTAGAACTGGGCTCATACATTTTTGATGGGAAGTGTTAACTCCATCCAGTTATTATGGGGGCTTCCATTGACATTTGGAAAAGAAATATGACATTTTGTGATGAGAAAAAAAAAAACTTTTTGTACAAGTTAGTGTACTGTTGAAAACTGGAGTGGCTGCTGTTTGTATGTGCAGTGTGCATCCTTCCCCTGGAATCCAAAGCCCCCTTCAATTCCACTTGACACAGCAAAGCAGGTTATGTAATTGCTGGGTGTAATGATCATAATTGCAGTTATGAAATCTAGGCAAATTTCACTGTTGCATTTAAGAGTTTATGGGCATCATTTACACTAAAATGTCTACATTTGTCAGTGTGTCTCTTTCTCACCTTCTTCCATTGGACAATATCTTTACATTTCTTTTTTCTTTTTTCTTTCATTACCTTCCAAGTGATTTCCTTGGTGCTATATGCTTAATGATCCGTTTGAGAGGAGAGAGGAACATTATATTGTGTAGGCTAAGGGAGAAAACAAAAAGCCCAAGGACATTTTAAATGCCATTACATGTATGTGCATGTAATGTGCATATGTACTGTTAAAGAGAAGATGACCACCCGAAGGTTATCGGCCTCCGCCTCGTTTTCATCCTCCGCCTCGTTTTCATCACAGGGAGCAGAGTTCCTGACTTATGCAATATGTATATTATATATATATATATATATGGAGTATTTTTTGTGGGTGTGTTTTAAACCTCACATCACACTAGTGATGAATTGAACTGTTTTAAATCTGCTCTCATATTGTTCAATGTTTAATTGTTCACTCCCCCATATTGGCATTCATTTTTCACACATCTTCCTTTTATATGACACTTTTTTTTTTTAGAAAACTTCATGGATTTATGATAAGAAAGTTAGAAATTACGTCATGAACCAAGTGTTTTAATTGACTGTATGATGGAGCAACTGCTATTTGTCTAAATTCATATCAGTGCAACTAAGGTTAAAAGAAGTAAAGCAAATGTGTATCATTACATAATTCTTGCTAGTCATAGAGCTATATAATGGCTGACAAAATGATATATAATACACTCATGAATTGTCCTTTTAAGACCTGTTGGGCCAACTGTGTGTACTGTATTTACTCTTCTAGTACAATGCAATAAAATGTCGGAAACAACCATACAAGGTAACAAGAGAGCGATGCCTTTTAGATAGCTAACCTTCTAGAATTAGAATATCTATGTGGAGCTATAATTGCATGTAAATAATGCAAGAAGCTTGTCTCAGGGAAACACCAATATGTAAAAGCATGTCATGGGGGCACCTCCTCATCTCTTGGCTGTTATTCCTGGCCATCCCCTTGCTGTTAGTCGAGAGGAGAGCCTGCAAATGAAATTAGCCGTCTAATGGAGAGAGATGAAGAGGGAAGGAAAGATGAGAGCAGGGTGGAGAGGGTGAGAGCGATGAATCTGCAGGATTATGTTATCGTCGTTTCTGTGAATGGAGGAAGAGACAGAGAGACAGAGAGAGAGAGAGAGAGAGAGAGAGAGAGAGAGAGAGAGAGAGAGAGAGAGAGAGAGAGGGGAAGAGGGAAATGGGCTTGGTGGTCTGAGTAATATTGACTTTAGGAGAGATTTTCAAGGATGTATAACCAATTAGAGTGGCCCTCCTACCACAAGCTTCTTTTCAGATTTGGGACAGCCACTGGATCTCCTGCCGTGCTGCAGTGCTGTATTAGATTCCATCTTGCGTAACCTCTGTAATGGAATCCTTTGCTTGAGCAATCAAGGAAATCTGCCACTGACGCAAACATACAGTACGAGCAGATCTACAGCACATCGATGCACACATACCGGTAGATACACACATTTTTACACAGATACATAACTTAAAAAACGTATACAAACTGCAGAAGCCATGAATCTCCTTCTGTTTAAGGGACGACCCTACTGGGTTAAGTTTAGGAAAAGTTCAATTACACCCCCTCTGGCAGAAAGCCCTGAAATGAAATTTCTCAACTCCCTCACAGTCATAATCATCGTCCACTCACGTGACTACTTGCTTCATACTCTCAAAGCTCTCTTTATCCCTGGTGGACAAACAGGCAATGGCAACACTTTATATGAATTACCTCAAGCTTTTCTTGAACCTGCCAACACTTTCAGCAATAGCAATTAATCTCTGATAGCCCTACTATTGGCCCCATAAATCAATCAGGCTTTAACAGATGTACAGGGAATTCAGGCATAATAATAAGAGGCTATAAAGTGTGATAGAATGGCATTTCATTGAACAATATACCACATACGACCCGTTTCCCCTCATTCAAAGCATTTAGTTTAATTCTGCAAGGCTTTAACTGTTTATGAGCAATCAGCATTCATCCTCTCCCTTTCCCACCTCACGTTATTGTTCTACTTTGCATGAAAACAAGATGCTAATCCTTTTGTGGTGGGGGAAACAAAAGACAGAATGTACAGAAGAACAAAAAATGAGAGAGGGGGAGAGGACGTTGCTCATGAAACCATCTGGGTGTTCCCAGCATCATCCTCTTGCTTTGGCACACAGGCTGTGTTCTTCTTCTCCCTCCCTCTCCTACACGTCGTGTCCGTCCTGTGTACCCATGCTTTATTTATCCTTGCCTTCATTAACAATTTAATTGAAAAGCAAAGGGAAGAGTCGCATCTTGAATAATATTGGACCAAATGGGACTGATAGAGTCCCGTAAGTATGGGGCTGTGAAGGCTTTTCTCCAACAAGAGAGAGGGAGACTACATGTCTGCTAAAAAGATAGTAATTTGCAAAGGCTGGTTGTCTCCAGTGAAATGTTTACCCACTCACAACATGAATCGCCTGTGTGTGGGCTTCCCCTGCACTGCCCATACATAACCTATTATAGAATGAATATTACTGTGCCAGTTTATTGGCGGCTCTGTCAAAAATCTAAATACTTTCCTGAGCATCAGTTAACATTCCTCCTCAGGGGAAAAGGTGGCCTGCAATTTTCTTGCAGCTTCCCCCATTTGATTTTGTCCGGCCAGAAGATGAAACGTTATGTTAAAGCGGGGGACATGAAATATGTGTTTTTGACATCAGAGAAAAAATAGAGAGAGAATACAAAAGGTGAGAGATAGTAGGAGGGAAATGGAGATTATTTAGAGGCCAAGCTATGCGCTTTTATCCATACATGTGGTTTAACCAAGAACATTATCACCTTTAGAGATGATTTATTAAATGACTAAGCTTGGTGCTACTATTTCGGCTGATTTGTCTTGTTCCAAAAAATATTGTTTCTCGTTTCTCATTAATTCATACCACAAGAGGGCTGCATATTTTATTCCAAAACATCTAACCATTTGAGGATGAAACACTCACACCTTGGGAGCCATTTTCTTCACTGACAGAAAACAGCCACTGTGGTCAGCTTGGATTTCTGTAATTATTAGATTTCGGCTGCTAAAATGGTAGGTATTCTGTTTGCCATAGTAGGGCATGGTAACTTTTACAGTGGTTGCCTGGCAACCTCAGTGTGAGGACAATACCCCAGACAGTTACTGTGCTTGGCCAAAAAATAGTGTGGAACATAACCCATAAAACCACCCTGTGTCATTATCCTTTGGTTTTCCACAGACTGAACATATGAGATATACAATTATACTTCATATAATGAATATGAATAACTTCATATTTAGGCTACCATAAGAATGGTAAACACCTTCTGATCCATCTCTCAGCAAGAGAGCAAGCAGTTTCCCCATTCATGCATTTCAGTTTTGATCCTGTGTTCAAATTCAGTAAATAACTGAGTATTAAGACAAAGTATAAATACTCAAATTGTAATTTATTTCACATTTACATTCAAACAGGAAATGAAAACCTGTTAAAGGCTGAACCAATACCTTAAATTCCCTTGAACTAAATACAAAATAATCTGCATGAGATCCATTAAAAATGACTACAATTCTGTATAAAATGTTATATGGAGAAGACAATATTTCAGTTGTCCTCCTAAATACGACTATAAAAAAAGAAATGGAGACTATTTCAACAGTGTACACAAATAAGTGTCTAATAGAGCAGAAGTGTCTCACACATTTAAAGCCTAATAAAGCAGTTCAGTCAGTGGCCAGTATCAGCCTTAAAGCAATAACATTTTGGAACGTACCTGCCAGTGACTTCTGAATATGAGGACACGTATATTTTTTTGCAGTGTGTTCACTACAACCCGGCCAAGTAAGCAGAGAAAAAGTACTAGCTCATGGAATGTAATCCCCTGCCTCCCCGAAGGAATCAGTGTATGGCGCGATGGATGGAGAGGAGAGAGAGGGGAGAAAGCGGGAGGGGGGGGGAGAAAAGAACAATAATAGTCTCTGCAGTTCAGTATCTGCTCATTAATCATTCATAGGCAGCCAAGTGGCAGCAGCAGGGAGCACAGTGAGATTTAAGGTTACGGTATCAAATTTCACTTTATAAATAGAATAGTTATGGAGCGAGGCAGCAGAATACCATCACTCACAGCCCCCTCCTCCCACTTCCACCTGAGTGTTCACGGATGTCTCTGCGTCGAAGGTTTGGCTAGTGATACTATGGAACCAAATGAGCAGGAGCAAATACGTGGTCTTAGTCTTAGAACTACTATCATATTTGTCTTGTGACATACAGATCTGCTGCTAACTGACATTTCAAGCTTCAGCGCAAGTAGGCGTCACATCCTCTTATTTCACAGCCAATCCTGTCTACGTCCGCTCCAGCAGCCCCTGATCGATAAGAAAAATGCTTTCGCCAATCCTGTTTGTATAGCGATGCTTCACTGACACTCATCTCCACCGCTTAAACGTCTATCGGAGTCCTACAAGCCCGGCCCGCGGCTGGTGGGAGGGGGGCGTCGTCCCATCTTCCCTGCTTCCCTCTCCCAGAGACACGCTGAAGATAAGTGACACCGTGTATTGATCAATGGCTAACATGCCATGCTCTTACTGAATTTGGTAACGTGAGATGGGGCCGCAGAGGGCGACTGCTTCCTGCATGCGTGTTGATGTGTCTCACAGGATTTACAGCTCACTTCATAGCCAATCAAATCAAGGTTACGTACATGCTGTCGTGAGCTGTGGAAATGAGACGTATCAAGCTCAAGCTATTTTACACATTTCATTGATGTCAGGCGAGTCAAGCGCTGAGGTCACCCATGAGTTCATACTCAAGTCCAAAGCTTAAACCATGATGCAGCTCTTTAAATGGTCTGGTGGAGGGAAGGGTCTCAGGAATTAGCATTAGCAACAATGTAGATGAGCAACCATTAGCCTTTCCATGATAAACTAGAAGCATTACCCTCAAGATTGAGCCTTATACCTTTGTTTTTGTATTATTTGAATGCTTAACAGTTGGTTGGTAGATGACTTTGGGACATTTGGGTAGAACAGGTTACTCCGTCCTCACTCTGCCATCTCCTCAGCCCCTTTCCTCGCTTCCGCATGTACATCTTGTTCCGCCGACTCTAACACCCGCCTGTGGTGTGTGGACTAAACGGAACAAGGGGAACCTTAGAGGAGGCGTTGTGCATGTGGGTGAGATATCTGCGAGCAGCGGATTGAAATACCTGCGGCGAGTAAACGAGAGCCTCTGCCTCGCGCAGCAGCGATTCATCAGCGTGTGTGATTGAACGCTTGGGCGGGGGGGCAATTCTAACCCGGAACACGGCGCGGGAAAGGTTCAGCGCTCGCACCGTGCGGGTTTAGTGGCGAAGGTGCGTGTGCAATCAGCTGCTCAGACGAGGCCAATCCAAACATCAGGACCTCGTGCTGCATGTTTAAACACGTGTTAGGGTGCAGGTGAAAGGATTCAGGTGTGCAAATTATTTGCAGGACCAAAAGCAATGCATCTTTTTAATCCCATTAGACCTGCCATCAGACCATTCAAGTTCACCCTCGTTATCCAGTCTGACGTCAGTCCAGTCAGTGAAGCTTGTATCTGTAATATGAGGAAGGAAACAAGTCCGAGAGACGAGACCTGGGACGAAAAACCCCGGTCTAAACGATTGACCTGAGATAAGAGGGATGTGATGGGGTGTTTTGCAAGGCCAACAAGGTAAACAGAACATCACTCAGCCCATGTGTGGGTGCGTGTGTACATGACGTTAGCCATAACATGATTGACATGATTGAACCGGGGCTGCGGCGGGCCATAAGCTATTAGAGAGGAGGCGACCGCCACATCACTCACCTGTCTAGAGGCCAGTCAGTGGGCAGAGTATGTGATGATGTGTAGAGTCGTATCCTTCCACAGTACGATGCAGTGTCAGTCTCACTTTCACAGTTTCTATCACTATGTGTGAATTCTTCCATTCTGACTTTTTTTTCTCTTTTTTCCCCCTCTATACCTTTGATAGCGGTCACAGTGTGATTTGTTTTTTGTTTTAAACCTTCAGGAACAAGCATAATATTTGAATCCATAACCGACACAGATGCTCTACACTGTGCACCGCATATTTTCATTTATGGTCAACAACATACAAGTGAGCCTTAATAAATCAAACCGATTTAAGGAGCTAATGATGAAATGTTGCCGACATGCTGTTGCTTGTGTGTTTCATTCCTTCTGCAGAAGGCATGCCAACGACGACTACCGCTAATTGGGGTCAAAAAGGCCTCAGTTATTCTTCTGATGTCTATATACACTCATATCGTCTGTTTACCAGCGGCAGCTCAGCTTGCCTCCACTTCCTGGAGCTCAGCACTATATAGTGCAACACACTTAGACACATAGAAAATGAAAGACCAATACCTTTTTTAAGTGATTGTGATGCCCACCTTCAAGTCATACAGACTATATCTTTTTTTGGGTGGTTCGTGACATTTCATTCTGATTTTTTTTTTATCCATTCCTGTTGGATTTGTAGTGTAAATGTCAACTCGCCCAGTACTAAATGGACCTGAAGCGGCTTTGCTCTCTGTTTGCTATGAGAGCATCTGATCTCTCCTAGCAGTCAGCCCATGTAGCACTATACCCTCCATCACTCTCGCATACTAGAGCTAAATTGCGCTGGAGTGGAGCACTGGATTCTCTCCAATTAACCCCCAACTTTAAAATGAGACGAGATTATGTGTATGTCAGCATTGTTTCCCTATGCCGTGCAGCCCACACACACCAGCGTCACGATACATATACTATTCATTCTTCCCCTATTCCTCCACCATGTACCTGCAATATTCATCTCTTTCTCCCTCCCCCATCAAGCGCTAATGAGTTCTGGATGCGGTCGATGTGGGGTCCAAAGTTTTCTCCCTTACTGCCGCCTCTCCAGCTGGGTGCTCCCACGGTGCACCAAATGCCTCTCTTGAATATTGAATAAACCCCAGGACCACCTCCATGCTTCCTGATCAACAGCACCACTATTACCCGGCTATTCTGTGCACAGGGTCTCGGGGCTCCTTCAAGATGGATGGGCTTTGAGTCTGTTGTGTTGTGGGCGAAAGGTAGAGATAATAGGCAGGGGTGGGTTGAGAGTTTGAAGTCGTTACCGATACTATCTCTTGCAATTATGAAATCCTTTCTTTCGGCTTTATAAGTGGCTGAAGTTGGCTCAGAGCACCTCGAGAGTGTGTTATTCTGCGATGCATCCAATAAAAATGGGACACTCAGCTCACTTGAATGCAGGAGTGTAAAATTCATTGTGGCCTCGGATTACCCCTCAAAAATATTGCCTCTATTGTTATTGCCATTATGAGGAGTTCATTGAAACCTTCTTATCTTTTTGTTGGGATCAATAATGGGAATTTGAGGGGGGCTCAATAATGAATTTGTTCCAGAAAACTGGAAAAGGTCAGAAAACAATAGCTACACTTTACACTTTAAATTTATTAAACTTTGTTAGGAAGGCATTTGTTTTAAGTGGAAAGCAGTGTTTACTACGTTTTATGGGTTGTCAGTGAGTTATTGAAATGCTTTCCAACAAAACAAAACATTGATATTTGTACCAATATACTTGATAAAAGAATGACGGCTTGTTTTTTGTACAGTACTTTTAGCCATTGGATAAGTCGTGAACATCAATTTTACCTTAACTGGAACCATTCGGAAGAATTATTATAGAATAAAACCTCTTTTCCTCTGTTTACTCTCCGCGTGAGGCATAGTTTATATGTTTTGTGTTTGGAATGCATTGGTGTTTCAGATGAGTCTGTGAGGTAACACCTTTGCCAGGAGGTGATATTTACCTACCGATTTTTTTTTATCAAGCCCCTCCATGATAGCCACTTCATTATTCAAAGGCCAACCACACAATTAGCAGCAGCAGATCCTATTGCGAAGCAGTCCCGCTAGGACCAATCAATGCTATTAGATCCGTCAATGTGATTAGACACACTCTTGCATCTTCCTTATTCCTCCTTCAAACTACTTTCACTGGGAAAGGTTGTACGGCTTGTTGCCTTTAATGTAAGCACCATCGAGTCAATCCCATGCCAGATCATGCACCTCTATTGCAGGAAATATAAACAAAGGGACATTTTGCAGTGAATATTTGTAAAACTTGGAGTTTTTGGCTGCAGCAATCATCTGTGGCTGTGTTGCAAATGCAACAATTTACAATCAATTTACCAAGCTCATTTTAGCTGTATGGCTCCATGGATGGCAATATTGCCTAGTCCACATTTTGCTCCAGCTATTGGATGGATCACCATGACATTTTGGTTCCCAGATGATGAATCCTTTATTGACTTTGACGATCCCCTGACATTTCCTGTAGCACCACCATGAGTTGACACTTCTGCTTTGGATGAAATGTTTGGCAGAGTCTTTCATGTTCTCCTCAGGATAAGTTGTGATCCCCTGGTTATACATGTAGAAATTTTAGTTCAGCATTTAGCTCTAAGCACAGCTGTGTCAAAGTATAACCTCACAGAGTACTACGATTGTAGCACATGTTGGTTGTTACCTATCAAGCTACTGTCAGTACGAGCATGGAAGCCGGGCGGACGTCTGGCACTGAACAAACCAAGTCACTTAATAAGCCTGGTGTTGGCATCTCCAAGACTATCCGGGATCTAATCATGAGGCTGATCAGTCAAAGGCAAAGTACTGCTGCTGGCTGAATGTCAGCTCAGGACAGCTCCGCAATCAGCTCGCTTCCGTACAATCCTTAAATGAGTCAGTTAGAGACCTTAGAAGTTTCAAACTTAATCCATTCACTCAGTGTCACTGCAATCTGATACGCGAACCCCTTATTCACTTGTTGTTACCTGGTGAATCAGCACTTAACATCGCACCTTGCTGTCTCACTCTGTACCTGTGATTTTCTATTCTTGTCCCTGTCTCTCACTTTTATTTTCCTCCATGCATAAATACCAATTGTGACTTGGGTATATATATAAGCCCAAGAAGAGCAGCAGCAAAGCTTTTGTAGTCTTCAAATAGAAAGTGATAAGCGGCTGTGTGCACAGAGCGTCTGTATGCACCATGAGATTCACCTCGGGAGTGGGGGGGGGGATCCTCGGCCGTTTCACGAGAGCCTCGTTGACCTTGTGTTGCGCTGAGAGGGAGAAGCTACCCTGAGCCCATCGCGGCGGTTTTAATTACAACAGGAAAAGAAAGGCTGCTGTAGTGTGTGTTTATCTGCACCCGTGTGGATCTGTGGCGAGGAGAGCGCGTCAAGGCATGTGATCTGTGTGTACGTGCACACTGCATGTGAATCTGACAGTGGTGTAGAGCTCCCTACCAAAGACCATCCAATTTGGGCTGGCCCTCTTTAAAACCCTCTTACATAAGCCACTACTCTCAGATGTGTGATATCATGGAACTATTTTTGGCCCATCCTCTGAAAAAGCTGTTCAGAGTTAGATAAAGAATAACCTATTATTTAAATAATACATAGGAGCTCCCTCTCACAGTGACTGTCTTAGTACACCGTCCTCACAAAATTGTGCCAAAGCTTGCCCTTTAGACTTTGACTTGTTTGAGATGTTGTAAAAGAAAACCATGCAGTCTATTTCTGTAAACCTAAGCCCTTCACATCATCTGACCTGGATTCAGTATACAAACAAGACAAGAGATCTTTGTCACTGTCCTAGATTTTTTTGCCCTGACATCAAACAGACGGAGAGATTCTGCATTTTCTGTTTTCCATGGTTCATATTGATCCACAGCGACCAATTCATCTTGAGTTTGATGAATAAAATACATTAGATCCGGTTATGGCCTTTACTCACACCGATGTGATGGCCTCCTGTTCATGGAACTAGAAGGGTCACCGCATGATGGATTTTTACCTGCAAGAGTAAAGAAATGAAAAATTGATTACTCACTGTGCCTTGATGTTTTTCATTGGATTTCTTTTCAGTATGTGAACATTACCAGCTGAACCAGTAAGTTTTCTCTGTCATTCCTCCAAAAATAAATCAGATTTAATTGCTCCTCGAGAAAACCAAACGGTAGCATCTGCACTCCAGTACAGTTTTAAGTTCAGCATGTTTGCTGGTCAATATTTCTTTCTGTGGTTTATCTGAGATTCTCAGTTGAGCATCTCCTACAAACCAGCCAGGCAAACCTAAAACACCCAAGGGGGGGAAAGGGGATAATACGCCTGTGGGGCTTCCTTTGACCACAAAGTCTCTTCCCAGTGCAGTCGTGAGAGGACTGGAGCAATCAATTTGGTTTTACAAGATCACTAGCTTTTATTACGGAACCGTAGAAGCATCTCCCAGTGTGGATGTAGCAAACAGCCTTAGCTAAACGGAGATTAAGGCAACGCTGGAAAGACCCTTGAAGCCCTCTAAGGCTGGTGGGTGATTTTGGATTTAGCAGTGGTAGCAAGATAAAGGCCTTTCTTCCTGCTTAATTGATGTCTGTAATCCATGTGTTGTTTTAAAAGCCTGTCTCGTTGATGTGTGAACACAAACCCCCCAGTGGGTCTGTGCAGAAAGTGGTGATTTAGAGGGCCAAACTGAGGGTTTCCCACTGATTGGCTGAGGACTTGTGGATTCAGGATGCACTTAAATGACTCAGCTGATGACATAAAGGCTGTTGAGGGTGTAAAAAAAAGAATCAGAAAGAGCACGCCTGATATTTTTGCCCATTCTTCTGCTAATATAAGCTTTAAACGGAGATTGCAGATTCTTTGATGATATTTTAAGTCACTTCTTCTCTCACATTTCTGTCATTCTAAGTCTCTCCGTTCAACCAGTCTTTCAGCAGTAATCAAGTCACAACGAGTGCACAATTATACCCGCAGTACTGTGATTAATGTCTAGAAATGGATTGAGGCTTAATGAGAAGATCACAGTCATCCCTAAAGTTAGGAGGTGCTTGAACTCCTCAAGGCTTTAGCACTTTTTAGGCAATCTGCTGGTGTACCTCTTGGTCTCAGTCAGAATTCTAATATCCTTGCGTTGATCGCTATCATGAATCACAAGTTGTGCTTAATCTCTACAAAGTATGTAATTAACCCTGCACTGATTCATATCGCTCATTATATTAGCAGAGATAGGACGTTGAAAATAGAGCACGGTGCCTTTATTATATCAGCTCGGCTGCTAGTGCCTAAATATTAAGTACCTTTTTATAGCTCTGAAAATTATAAACAAATGTCTCTTTGATAAAGACAATACTATGTCTGTGACTTTTAAAGAATACATCATGTAAAATGACTAAGAGGCTGTTTTTATAGCGCACATGTACTATGATGCTGCAAGTAAGTTATTTATGAAGCTATTCAAACTGAATATTGTATAATTCAAACAAAGTGGAAGATTTTTGTCTATTCCAGTGTGTGCTAGTTTTACATTGACTTGCAAATTGTAATATATGCGAAAATAAATTACAACCATTTTTGCCTGGTTGAGGCAAAAATGAGTAATATATGCTACCAAATGCAAGAGAAATAGCTCATTTTGGTTAAAGGTGGGTGGGTGAAAACTGCTGTTATAGATAAAACCAGAGTAAACTTTGCATTTCTAACCTCAAATATAGCTTTACACCATTGTACACATTCATGATCATGCTTGCACTATATTAATGGCTCCATAAATCTTCACTAGCCCCGTATCAGCGGAAGTCACACTCTCCAACCTCTCCAACTATATTGCATTCAGTGAAGGTTTATGCTTGCTGCATCATATTTAGTTCATTAGCGTGTTAATGCTCTGGAAAAATACTTAAAAAGTTTGCCTTTCAAAGTTTGGTTCACCCTCCCTTTTTTTTTTAACATGAATTGATGTGCCGGAAATTTGCTTAGGTTGCAGCGGTGAACTGAGTAATGGCAAAACGTGTGTAAAAAGGGCTATTAGTGTGTGAGGTTCAGCGCGTTTTATTCTCAGGTGTGCGCTGAGGAATGTGATTCAAACAGTTTGCATAGGAAGGACAGGAATGCTTTTAACTACCCTGAAATGAATCGTATTGATAAGCTTTTTATTTTTGCCATCAAAAACACACATACACACACACACACACACACACACACACACACACACACACACACACACAGGCACAGCACGAAGCCAGCTTGAAAGGTCATGCGTAGGGGGTCATCAATTCCTGCCAATATGAACAGATCTATTTAGAGTTACTCTTTGAAGAAGCTATCTGGCTGACATTTGAAGTAATTTGAAGGAGTTGATTTGTTCAAAGCCTTAGACTATGAATGAGTGTGTTTATCGCTGCCTTGCTGCTGTGGTTGAATCCCCCCAATGACTGAAGCCACTGACCAGAGCAACGGCTCACCTGAGATTTGTGATCCCGTGCTTTCGGGTTCAGTAACACTGTACTTCACAGTCAAACCCAAAGCTCACTGCGTTTTCCTCTCTTTTCTCCTTCCAGCTGTCCTTTGCAGCAACAACTCCGGTCCTGGGGGACAAGAAAAAGTACCCCAACTTCTTCCGCACGGTCCCGTCGGACAACGCCGTGAACCCAGCCGTGGTGAAGTTCCTCAACTTCTACAACTGGAGCCGTGTGGGGACCCTCACACAGGATGTGCAGAGGTTCTCAGAGGTCAGTGTTCCTTCTTCATTCTTTCAAGTGGATCCGTAAACTTTTGGAAACCTGACGTTGTGTTGGTGATCTGTTACGGACATCACACACAGGAATGAGAGCTGCTTTTGATGTCTTCTAAAGAACTCCAGGCAATGAGATTACTCTCCATCAGAAAGCACTGTGACCCCTGCTGCACCATAATTAGTTACCGAATTACATCTGCGATTTTAAATCGGTCTCAAAAGAGATCTCTATGGATAATTGTTTCTTCAAAAGAATAACATAAATTGTAGATTGATAGTTGCACAGTAAGAGTAGCCTTAATTGCACTTCTCCCTGTATATTTCTTCATTGTGCATAAATACTGTGTTTATAAAAAAAATACAAAATCCCACACTGGCTAGTGGACGTGAACATATTTATAAGTGCATTATGAAAGATTCAGAGCATTATTATGGTAGCAAACAACTATAAAGAGATAGTGAAGTAATGTTCTGCATGTTCTTGTCCATTTAAAAGACAATAGATATGCTCCCACTTCCATGTGTAGCATCTTTAATATCATGGCTTTTTATTATCCGTTTGCTACACAAATACCTGACAGTGAACAACGTCCGGTTGAAAGTCAGGGTCGTTTTTTACATTCCATTCATCCTTTTACCTCCAAGCTGTAGAAGTTAATGTCTCATTATTTTTAAACTGGGAATATATTCTCAGGCACTGGGATTTGTATCTTGTCATATCCAGATGCAGAGACTGGGAGTAGTATCAGGACTGAACAATGATTGGCTTTTTTTTATTTTAATCATCATTCAGATGATGCCAGCGTTATTTGAGTGGGTGGCAATCAATTCAATTCAAGCTATTCTCCTCCAGTCGACTGATTTAATCTTTCTCCACCCACGTGAAACTCTGTGGATGGATTTTCCATGATTCTGAGCAAATGTGGAGATTATCATTTTTTTTACTACACCTGGAGCTTAATCCTACCTCTTACACTATGGTTGATGTCTTTAGTAATA
Organism: Eutrigla gurnardus; assembly: GCF_963514095.1. Taxonomy (NCBI): domain Eukaryota; kingdom Metazoa; phylum Chordata; class Actinopteri; order Perciformes; family Triglidae; genus Eutrigla; species Eutrigla gurnardus. Next base: position 11,476,486 of record NC_139928.1, on the reverse strand, counting down.
CATGAAAAAATAATAATAATTTGCTGGCTGGCAATAAAGAAGAAATTTGTTTTTTCACCATTTTTTTGTCTGAGCAAGTAACAGAAATGATTGTTCAACATGTTGTTTTTGAGTTGGGTTGAACATATTGTCGTCGCTTGGATGACGACTCATGGTACAAAAATTATACCATGTCAGAGACAGAGGAGCTATCAGTTTTTTTGTTTTTTTTAAAGCCATGTCACAGGTACTGAAAACATGAAATTGAGAAACATTGGGTGCTCTTGCCTCGAGGCTGGGGTTGAAAACAATCTGCTCAGCAGCTGGGGGGCCGGGAGGTGGAGGTGGGGGTGTATATAAGAAGTCTCACTGCAAATCTCAGGGAGCCCAAATCCCTTTATCTCTCCCCTCCTGAAAGCGCCAAGGGGCTTAGGACAGGAGGGAGACGGGCGGCCCGATTCAATCAACCTGCCACAAGATTGGCCTCTAATCCTGATCTACAAATATGCAAGCATCGCTTCCACACTTCATGATTTCTACAATCCTCCGTCAAGGTGGAGCACGGCGGGTTTTGGTGCATTGGGAAATCACGGTAGCATGTGGAAAGACTAACGGTTGATCCAATGTGCTGAATGTTGTTTGACTACTGTTAGAATAGAGAACAATAATAACAATAGAGTGCAATATGAGTCTATTTCTTACCCTTCTTATACAGATTGTTCCATTTAAAGATAAGTCCGGTTTATTTCAATCCGGTGTATTCTCCATAAATGTGGCTATTGTGGCTCTATGGTCTGAAACAGACATCATGGATAAATGCATAGGAATCTACAGCAGTGCTGTTACTCGGGGAAAAGGGGTTAATGTTATGTAAAGTTGTTAGGGCTTGTTAGAGAGTCAGTGTTATGCACACACACCCACACACACACACAAACACACACACACACAGGATAAGGTGTCTTCTGGGACTGCAACCTGTAAGCGAAAGCCAGCACGTTACTTCTATTTTTAGAAACCATCGAACACACACACACCAAGGTGGGACACACACACACACACACACAGTCATCAACATTATTGAGATTGCCCGACAACAGGGCTCGCCCAGGAACAGAGCAGCGATCATCTGCCAGTCAGGTGACAGACCTGAGAACAGGATTAGGACTCTGTTTAATTACACTACGTCCCACTGATAAATTGAGCAGAAGTTACTCTCTTAGCAGCCGTTCATCTCAGGTCCTTTTTTTTAACGAAATCTTGGTTTGTTAGTTTTCTTCAGTCGTCAGCTGCTGTTCATTACAAATAATAATGACTCATTCATGCCATTGTGCAAGTTCTTGAGAGGAAACCGTAGATTTATACAAACAATGTTGGCTGTACAAGTACATCCACATTATCAAAGTGTAGGTCAACACGTACAAAGCTCAGACAGACAGATGGGATGATTAAAAGCACCTGTTAACGCTTTAGCGTCTATGTGTGACACTAATAAACACACACACGCAGTCACACCCGTATCTGCAAAGGGATTTTATGCCGGTAAACTGGCATGCTTGTGAATGATGTGTTCCTTATTTGAGGTTAGACCACCGAAGTCTGTTTCCATCACAGTGTCATACTGGTACCATCTGAATCATCCCATCTCCTCACTTACTCTGAATCAGGGCACTCGCTTCCCATCTGTCTGTTGCCTGAAGGATGTGATTATTATTTTACGTATTTGTTGGCTTGCTAATGTAAAGCTTAGTAATTGTTTGTGGGTTTGTTTTGGAGAGCGCATCAGCTTTGAATGGAATCAGCGCACACACTTTAATCTTGAGATCGTGCTTAACAAGGTCTGATTGCTGAGGTTCAAATCTAACAAAAATATTGAAGCTGAAACATTCATCAATCAACAGAAAATTAGTTAGCAAGTATTTTTGGTGACTGATTATTCATTTAGATAATTTATCAAGCGAAAATATAAGACATTCCCTATTTGTAGCTCCTCTAATTTGACTTTCTTTTATGTGATACAGTCATAAACTAATTATGTTTTAGACCAGAGATCTTCAACAGAGGGTCTGTGACCCCAAGGGGGTCCGCAGAGGTACTGCAGGGGGTCCCCGAAATTATTTGATCCCAAACATTTACTTCCAAAAATTTCAATTTGTCCAAAAATACACCTTAACATGAATACAACCTATATTAAGCAAGTATAAATCTTCCCGTTTGCTTAATATGATGTTAAGGAATGGTGATGTAAAAATGCCAAAATAGAATTAAAATATGATTCTGTCAACAATTATTATTTTAATGGCTTAGCATTGTATACATACATCATTACAAAGTACTGTTACACATGACACTGCTGCACTACTCATTATTATTGACTCGGTTTAATAAGGGAAACAATTTTATATGTAATAGGGGGTCCCTCCACCGGATCACTATAAGCCTTGGGGGTCCTTGGCCTGAAAACGCCCAAGACTTCTGTTTTAGACTATTGGTCAGACTAGACCCCTTAGTTCTGCAAATACATATAATATGGTGCTGATGTCATTTCTAGTGGATGTGTACTTACATATTTGTGTGTGTGTGTGTGTGTGTGTGTGTGTGTGTGTGTGTGTGTGTGTGTGTGTGTGCACGCATGCCCAGTAGTGCAGTAGGATTATTTCTCCTGTGTTTGCTGTGGGGGATTCCCAGGCTGCCCAGACAATGGAGGACGCAGGAAAAGCTGCTCACTTCTTTTCCTCCCCTTCCATCCCTCCATCCATCCACTCCCCCCCCCCCCCCCCCCCCCCCCTCTCCCCTCCACCCCCCCTTACTAATACACTCAGTCCACCAGAACACAGATGCATTTGTCCTTTTCCCTCTCAGTGGAGGAAATGCCCAAGCTTTTTGTAGAGGTGAATGGCTTCGCATGTTTGTGTGTCTGCATATCATCATGTCTTTACAGGTCGTTCCGTTCACCCGTGTGCTCGCTTCGACACGCCTCCTCAAACGCCAAACTAACCTGCCGCAATCCCTCCTATTGCCCAAGCTAGTTTCCTCTTAGCATTGCAGCAGCCAGCCCCTTTTAGATGAATGCTCAACACAACTTTGTAGCTTGTCCTAACCCACCGCACCAATTGTTCCTCAAGAGCAAAACCTGGTTGTATTGATCCACTCTGGCCTTCCTGTTGTTTCAGCTCAGTGAGCAGTACATCGGTTTGTACAGGAGTGAGTGATGTACCGAGTGATTTAGAGCTCCCTCCGCGTACCAGGGGGAGGAGGCTATTATGACAGAAGACATTTAGAGACATGAGGGAAATAAAGTTGCGGTACTTCACTTCCATTGATTCGATGGCAGCAATCTTCCGGTTGATTACACAAAATAGTTGTACGGACAAATTTGAACAGTAGCAATGGCAACAGTAGTGATGGCGGAATTAGTGCCAGTGGTAGCAGTCATGCTTTCATATCCCCAGGACGCATACCTGCTGTAACTGTGTTCACACCACTTTGATGTGCTGTAGCACCGGAATCCATCTTTTGAATATGAAACACTCACCACCTCTAGGCTCGGGAGATGGAAGCATATTGTTTCTTTTTTTTTAAAATATAGTTTAAATGTTCACGGCACAAATCCAGTATACAAATGTCCATAGAAAATGTTAATGTACTAATAATTATGTTGCCCTTCATCTCTCTCTGAAGGTTTACTGGGAGTATACGCTGCAGGAATGGTTTGAATAATCTGTGTTCTGATGCTTTTAATTATAATATTATATTCAAGCTCATCCAACCCTCAGTTCTGTTTCAATAAGGAAACTACAAACACATTTCAAACTTAACATGTGTCAGTCAACAGTGTTTCTGTGTATAAAAGCCTTTTTGTTATGTTCCATCTATTCCCAAGGCAGTTCCCAATATGTATTTAAAGCAATATAGGGGGGAAAAAGCAGATAATTGCACAATTACAGACAAATGTAGGGCAAACACAGAGCGCCTTCGTCTGCAAGCTGGTACTTGTTGTCTCTGCCAACTGAACTCGGCATGCCCACATGAGCACACACCCTCTCTGATGTCTCAACATGGCCCTCGATGCCAAGCGTTTCGGGTGGAAGGTTGAGAGGCCGATGGCTGCAGGGCATCGCTGGAGGACATCAGAAAGATTTGGCAGGGAGAGGGGATGAGATGTCAGCAGTAAGCCTCAGCATATAAACTGTAGGTCTCTCTCACAGCAGATGTTTTGACTTGTTAAACATATAGGTGCTGTATGCCAGGTCCCTGATATAGTGCATGCTGGCTCAGTGGCATGCCTTCCTGTAACAGAGCCGTCATCGATGCTATCAGTTACACCTGTGTTTTCCCTACTATGACAAGTCAAAATGTCTGGTGGGGAAAAACATTTTTTTTCTCTCAAATGTTTAGCTCTGCAGAGAGAAACCAGAGGGATTAATCATAGTGTGTGTGTGTGTGTGTGTGTGTGTGTGTGTGTGTGTGTGTGTGTGTGTGTGTGTGTGTGTGTGTGTGTGTGTGTGTGTGTGTGTGTGTGTGTGTGTGTGTGTGTGAGGGGTGGGAGAGAAAGCGAGAGGCAGTGTGATAAACCACCTCAAGCTTTGCCATCACTGTGGGGTATCTGCTCCGTTCTCCTCCTGCTCTGATCCCATTACCCACAATTCCACTGAATCAATACATCAAAGCCGACACACAGCTGCCGCAGATACGTTTATACGACCGCACATATGTCTGCTCCTTGTCAATGTCTTGGGCAACCAGTTGAGATAATTCAAAGCATGCAGTTGTGCTTTCTTGTGTCATTATGCCAAGAAACACGCGTGACTCACAGACGCACGTTGGACATTGAGGATGTTACGACTCCACGTGGAACGGAGTGAGTTGAATCAGAATGATGATGGGTTTGATGTCTTCAGTAGCCGCCGTGTCTGTCCTGCTGTGAACACAACATGAAATAGCCTGCGTCTATCCATCTGTATTGCTTTATACATGTATACTTTATGTACATTGTGTACAGATGTATGGGAAACTGTCAGCACTATATTGTGCAAAGTCTTGTTTGATAAATCAAACATTTGGAGCATACTGTATTTGCTTTTCCTACAACCTAGTGTTGTGTTTCTTGGATATTTTTTATTATAATTCATCAATGGATTCAGAGATTCATACCAGAACTAAGAATGGTTTGCTCTGTTGGATGGTAAATAAAAAGAACATATTTTCTAGTAAATAAACTTCTTTTTTCCTTCCTCTGTCCCCTCGCCTTCTCTTCCAGGTGAGGAACGATCTAACTAGTGAGCTGGAGAAAGCAGACATTCAGATTGCTGATACAGAAAGTTTCTCTAACGACCCGTGTGTCAATGTCAAGAAGCTCAAGGTAAGTGATCCTGCCTGAACTGTTCTGTATAAGTATGGTTATAAAATGAATGAAATAAAGAAATACTATAATACTGTAATAATAATAAAGAGAATAGATAAAAAAAGTGGAATGATTCAAGGTCATTTTTATGCAGATCTAACATATGATGAGAGTCACAATGTTAAGTTATTATTTCTTTACTACTTCTGTTTGTCTATGACTTGATGCCTTCCAAAGTCAACCCTGAACAATTATAGATTTATGTAAGATTCCTGGAGGCTTACAAAGGACACTATATTGGCAGGTACACATACATGCATGCAGCATTTCTTATTCTCTTTTTATATTCGGCTTGTATATCGACACACCATTTACTTCTGGTTTTAACATGCATGGTCGAGCAGAATCGCTTTGATGAAGCAGAAATCCCTGAAATGAAGATGTAAATGCAGTCAAATTTGATGGCTGAATTATTCAAACTAACACAGTGAGCTTATAGTCAATGGAAGTAAATCAAACACATGAGCAAGTGGCTGGTGAGCTTAACTAGCAGTTTAAGTGTAAAGTATAAATACCCTTTTTTGATAGGAAGTCACATAGCACAGTGAGGTTGGATGGGAGGAGAGAGGGGTGGAAGACATGCAGGTTGAAGGCAGGTTGAGGCGTAGAGAAGGAGCGGGAAGATAAGCTGTCTTTCCGAAAAATATATATGTAACTGTAAATGTTGAGGGCTGACATTTTAAGCCGACACCATTCCTTCCTTGATCGACTCTAAATATTCAAATCGCAGCGTCGCCTCGAAAGCCTTTCAGAGCGTTCGGAAGTGGGGAGGCGGGGGAAGGGGTGGGTGGGGGCAGTTTGCCGTCTCCCCGACAGCTACGTAACGCGATGAGGTAGACGGTGACACAGATTCGGTTGTGAAGGCTGCTCCTTTTTTTTTGGTCCACTGTTGTGTGTGATTGTGTGTGCAAGGGGGAGGGTGGGGGGGGTGGATAAGGGGGCCATGGCGTCACTGTGTGAGCCACAAATAGAGCACTTACATCTGCGATCCAGCTGGAATATTCACACAGCAGACAGGCATTTCTGCTGCGAGTCATCAAGGCAGCCATTTACATTTCTCCATCGCTCACTTCTCCTTTTTTTTTCCATCTTCGTCTCTCCAACTCTTTCCTGTGTTTGTTACCGGATGGGCTGACAACCAGAGCAGGACTTTTTAACATATTTCTTTTTGAGACTGAAGGCCAATTTAGGGAGCTCGCAGTCCACTTGAGAGAAAAACATCCTGAAATCTAAATTAAGTCCAAATCACTTTATTATTTATCATGATTGAATTATTCATCGTGCATTCAGAACTCTTACCCCTCAGATATGACGTAGAAAGGGTTCATTTCTTTTTAAACTTTTTTATTTTTGCCTCACTGATTCAGTGCTTTTTGCATGACAACGGCCCTCCTTACCTTCGTATAATGGTTGATATGTAGAAGCCAAAGTTTAACCTCTTCATTTCTACATTATCCAAATTTCTCGTTTTAGATATGTGAATGTTTTTGGTGATACAAGCAACCACACAGCCTCTCTAACCAATAGGTTGATCATGATTATAAACATATTACATAATGATAGAATCCCAGTTGTAAACACGGCTTTTCTTCAATATGTAATGATTTTGAATGCATTGTTTTGTGAACCTAAAAACACAGAGGACAAGACAAATGGTTTGCACTGATATTATCAATTTTAACTTAGTCCGTTTCACATGGTTTCTCATCGATAATATCATCATAACCGCTGCTGCTGTTGTCTATAATCTGCAGTGGTTTTTTCTCTTTTCAAATTGATGAAGCACCACTGTTTGTCCAAATCCAAAAATAGCAACACGGACCAGCAAGAGTCTCACACTGTGAAAACAGAACACGCAGTCCTCCTCACACCAGAGTCTAGGTCCGAGTCTCCAGCGGATTCCACGCTGTTTTTGAGTCTGTTTAAGGTTAAGCTCAGATGTTGTGTTGCATATTATTATGGCAACTTGTTTTTTGAAGGCCTGTCAATTCCAGTCCAGATAATAATGCCACATCTGTGGTTAATAACATTTAATGCTCACCTAGGATCAATTAGTGATCCAACCCACACACACAGATCTGTCCTGCAAGTGCACTTGATCACGTCTGCTGCACAGCAATCTTCCCAAACAGACGGGGGGATGGTTTAGTGCATAGAAGCAACACATTGCCCAGTCTACAAATCACGTCTTCTGCAAGCCCATAAAAAACAGGCCATCATTAGTCCTGTGTGTGTGTGTGTGTGTGTGTGTGTATGTATGTGTGTGTGTCTGTGCCTAATAAGCCTTAACAGTGCCTGATTGGGCTTATGAGGAACAATATTACGCAAGTCATTATCACATATAAATCATCATAATAAAGTTACAAACACTCCTGTCACTGATAAAACAGTCATGGCTGCCCTTAACGCAACCCTCTTTTGAAAGCAATTATTGTTATGGTTATATAAAAGCACGAGCTATGAGGGTAATTTGGAGGCCCCGTAATGACCCAGTCCTTCTGTAATGGATGAACACAACAGTCACTCGCACCCTCACCCACGACTACAGAGTCTTTTCAAGGTTTTGCCAGGCAGGCCAGAATTTATAATGCTGCTGTGGTCCTTGGCCGTAGCCGAAGCCATTATTATTGGTGTTATTGAGTAGTCACTTCACACACACACACACACACACACACACACACACACACACACACACACACACACACACACACACACACACACACACACACACACACACACAGGGGCGTCATACAAAAGACCCCTTTACATGTCCCAGCATGCCGTCTGGCTTTAATGAGAAACAACCAGAGACACCTTTTTGATTTAGCTGCTTTGACTTTCTGATAGCTCTCATTGTCCTCCTGTGTGTGTGTGTGTGTGTGTGTGTGTGTGTGTGTGTGTGTGTGTGTGTGTGTGTGTGTGTGTGTGTGTGTGTGTGTGTGTGTGTGTGTGTGTGTGTGTGTGCCTGCCTGTTTGTCCCATATGCAATGCCAGAACCTATATAGATGATTTTGTGAGGGCAGGGCAGTACATTAGCATCTATCAGACAGTCAGGCAGACATTTATCCATCTATTTATCTATCATCATATATTTAACTCATCTAAATCAATCAAATTCCTCTATTAATCTGTCCAGTACGTCCAATCTATTTAGAGGGATAACTACAATGTTTGGCTGTTGGGTAGCTCCTTGTGTGTCTAATCGCCTCGAGGAGTTGGAATTAAGATGACAGCGATTGGTTGCCCCCGTTGATCTGTGGATGCATGACATATGGTAGGGATTGCCTGAGGGAAGAGGACTTCATGAACTGTATTCATAATAGTTTCTCATTATTCAGAATACAGAATACAGGCAGGACACCGTACAGTAGGTTCACCCCGAAATAACAGCTGGTGTGTTCATCTCTCCGTTGTTTCTTCTTCGACTGTAATACCTGTTTGTCAGAGGGTTCTCTTTCATAATTACATTTCAAAAAAGGCCACTTAAAGGCTTCTTCGTTGTTTGTAATATATAGCATTTTCACCTCAACAACAAAAGACTGAACTGAACACTTGAGACCTGCATGTAGCACTTAAAATACATGACGTTGCCATAGAAACCACACTCGATATTAAGTACTGTATGTTTCCCCTGAAGACTGAGAATCTTATTACAAGACAACTGTTGGTGACAAATGCCAAAATTATAATGTAGGTGCTAAATTCAATTCTATATTTATTATATAAAAACATATTTCCCTGGATTTGATATCTGTCTGAGTCCAGGCTGAATAAAGGCCTTATGATTCACTTTTCTCCATTCAACACACATCACCTCCATCTTTGTTGACCCTGTGCAAATTATTCACACCTGTGTCGGTGTTATTGGATTGGATTTGTGTGCGTTTGTCAGTATGCGCTTGTGTGCAGGCCTCTGCTTGTGTTTGTACAGTACATAAGCATATGCAGATTACTAGATTACTTTTCTTAGCCCCCGAGCCGGATCTTTTTTTGCCCACCATGAGACATGCTGCACTTCCACCCGGAGCAACCTGAATTATTTACAGAGTTGATCACCAGACCATGTGCTCTAAACCTCCATTGTACTGAATATATGTGCTGGTTGGCAAAGGAAGTATTTCAGAGCAACACGACCGATTCTATGTCTATTCGTTAAGGGATGTTGCAGAATGTTGAGAAAAGGGAACAGATGTGATTTTGCCTAAAGGCTGCATTGAGTGCAGTCAGTGTAGAGGTGTAGTTCCAGGGTAACACAAGGACACGTTCCACTGATTTTCCTGAAATGCTTACCTGGTCTGTAAAGCATTAAGAGTTAATTAAAGAGTGTAATGAACACTGTAATGTACGATGTCAGCGATGCAATTTAATCTTGATTATATAAACATGCCATGTCACATAATGCACATTACACACTGTGGAGGTATTTTATGATTACTGTAACATTTTGTGAGCAAGCGATTAATGTCTTATTCTTATTCTTTCTTTTTTCACAGGACAACGATGTGAGAATCATCATTGGCCAGTTTGATGAGAACCTGGCGTCCAAAGTCTTCTGCTGCGTAAGTCTTCAGCCAAGTTATACCGATAAATGTTTTGTTTGGTGTACAACTGGTTCAGTGATTGGGGTGGCATGATATGGCGTACATCATTTGGGTTCATGCTTCATGTTTAAGCATTCTTTAAGCTAAGTTTCTACTAGATCCAGTCTCTCATGCTCAGGCTTCGTATGTCACACTGTATCTCCTGCTGTTTAAATTTCCTCGACCTCCAGTTTTTTTCTTTTCTACCCCCTCCCAGGCGTATAACCTGAACATGTTTGGCAGTAAATACCAGTGGATTATCCCCGGCTGGTACCAGGGCAACTGGTGGGAGCAGGCCAACAGCACCAACTGCACAACCAAGAAGCTGCTCACGGCAATGGAGGGGTACATCAGTGTGGATTTTGAGCCGCTCAGCGCTCGCCACACCCAGGGCATCTCTGGCAGGGTGAGTGACACCCACTGGTGTACTTACAGTAGCAAAAAGATGAATGCTATGTATTGAAAGTAGAGTGTTCAATATGGCAGCCAATGAAGAAACATTTTGGTTCAGTCTTGTTGAAGGTCTTCACTTCACTTAATGTTTGTTTCCTATTTTTAGATCACTGCTTACTCATCTTTTGTACTTTTTAAAAATGTTATTGTCATTGATCTCAACAGTCCTGTCGCTGCAACTTGAAGCTTTTCTGTGGCGTATAATATAATATGTGGAGACACAAGAACTTTCTCCACAAAAAGACTCAGTGGATCCATGTTTTATAATAGAGATCTTAACCAAAATCAATCATCGGATTTATTTTTCATACTGCATTACCCGGTACGGTAGGATAGATTCTCAAACAGCCTTTCCAGTAACTTTCAGGGTTCCCATTGCTGGGAAATCTGGAACAGATGAGCACTTTTGCAGACATAGAAATTTAGTGAAAAGGTAAATATTTATCCTTGAAAATGATTTCCTATTTAACTGAGAATGAGCTACTACGAAGGCCATCTGCCAGAATCCCCCCAAAATGGATAATATTGTCATCTGAAAGGACTAAGCAACGTTCAGGGTCATATTAATGTTCAAATGGTAGTTTATGCACCAGAGTATTTCTGAAAAATCAGCTCTCGATTATGTTGTGAAAATGCTGGTAACACATCCCCAAGTGACATGGTAGCACATGAGTGGATGACATTACACCATTTCTCTTTTTTTTCTCAACTTATTTATGTGTGTTGTTATTATAATCATGGAAAAGACCCATAAAGTGATCTTAAAAAAGAGAACCCTGCCGTGCACTTCAAATTGTGTGGGAAATAATCCACACGATAAAAGGAGGATTTTCTCATTTTGATCTTCTCTGTTTTACCTCTCTGTCAGACCCCTAAAGAGTACGAGAGGGAATACAGCCAAGAGCTTCAGCAGAAAGGTGTCGAGGCCAGCAAGTTTCACGGCTTTGCCTACGATGGGATCTGGGTCATTGCTAGAACCTTTACTCGAGTGATGGAGCTGCTCCGGGTGAAACAACGGCAGAACACGTACCATAACTTTACCGTGGATGACCGTGAAGTGGGGAAAATGGTGCTGGACGTCATGAACGAGACCAACTTCTTGGGTGTTACAGTAAGTCATGCATGTTTTATACAATACGTTTTGTTTTTTATTTTAAATATAACATGCTGGAATTTAAAAATTGCATTGAACCATCAGAGCAGCCATTGTCGACACTTATTTGGCGTGTGCTAACACCCGGATACTCACATACTGTATATTTACATGTGCATGTAGGAAAAATGGTTTTGTTAATATAAGAAGATACATAGGGAGAGAGTAAGAAAGACACCCATACATACAGTACATATAAAATACAAAATATATGCATATAAACTATAACTGTTCTGTGTTTTCTACAGTATGGAGTAGGCAAAAATCTGAAAAACACATTGAATAAAACTGCTCTGTAAGACTGGAAGCTTGTTTGCAGAGAAGGTTACTTAGCCCTCTTTGTCTCTGGATGAAGCCTAAAGTGGTGTCATTTGGTGCTGCCGACTCACTCCAATGCATTCAAGATTGATCCTGGTGGCTACGAGCACTATGAGTGCATTTGTGTGTGTGTGTGTGTGTGTGTGTGTGTGTGTGTGTGTGTGTGTGTGTGTGTGTCACTTCCTATTGAGCTGTTAGAGGATATCGCCTGTTCCCGTGTAAAAGGCCACTCTATTATTTGAGGATGCCATGCTGCTCCCAGCCCAGACAGCACAGCACATAATTCATATCACATTATATAACTGTGATTACAAATAATAAAAAAAATGCAAGTGAGGATAAAAGTGAGAAAGATTGCCTAAACCAGAAAGTTACAGATGTAAAGGCTGATAGATGGAAGTCAAGGTGGTATGCAAAAGAGAAATGGATGTAGATAATAAGGCAGTGATAATAATATGGTGTGCATTGACGGAGCAAGAGAGAAGGAACAAGAGAGGAAAAAAGCCTCGGAGAAAATCAGTACGGGCTACTGACTTGTGTTATTGTGGGGTCCCTTGGGGCCAGCGCCCCCTGAGATACATAAATGTGTTCTGCAGCATTCTACCAAATCTTCTGGGTTGTCATTCCTCACCCCTCTACTCTCACCTCTCTCAGCACAGACCCACTCAGGGCTGCTGATCAGGAACAGGCTGACATTGAGTCTTTCCTCAGAGACTCGGGGAAGAAAAGCAGTGCAAGAATATTGATGGCCATGTAGCATTTTATTCACTTTTTACTCCAGGCACGCAAATGGATGATGAAGTCCTGTTAGGTTGTTTGGAAAAGGCTAGCAGTCTTATTCTCTCCAGTCCTTTCCTATTAGTATTGACTCCTATCGATCCCACATAGCAGCCATCAGTGGTGGAAGAAGTGCTTTGTTGTAGTGAATGTACTAGTGACGCCACGGTGTATAAATACTTCATTACAAGTAAAAGTCCTGCATTCACATTTTTAATAAGGAAGTGAGTGTACTCTGAATGTAGCAAATTCAAGTAAGTGATGTATTTGTACATTACTTTAGATGTAGGGGGTTTACAGTTTACATTACAATATGATTGTTTAGTTTTACAGCAAAAGCTAATGGTACATGGATACAACAGTAAATGGACAGTAAAGCTGCATCCTCTTGTTTTGCTGATGTCCTAAAGAGGGAGAAAAAGAATAGTTTAACCAGCTAAAATCTCTTAATAATAACGTTTTTATTTTGACACCCTCAATCCTCAATGGAATGAAAGCAATTTGAGGAAGAATATTGTACATGTGGTCAACAATTATGTTGTTTAAAGACAGCAGCATTGCAAAAATAATTAAATGCATCTTTGCGCCAAAAGCTGCTATAGGTTGACTATTATAGAACATGAAATGAGATCAAAAGGGTTTCCTGCACACTTAGCACATAGAAACTCCACCCACGCACCACGAACAAAGACATAGGAGGGCAAATTCCTTCCATGCTGCATGCATCTTTTATGCTACTTTCATTTTTAGATTGCAAAACTCACTGGATTTGCTTCTGACTCATACTGGGTTTCCAATAAGTTACTCCATGTGCAGTGAAATGGTAAACGTCCCCTTTATTATTATTTTTTTCATCGCTGCATGTTCGCTCGATCATACCCCGACATGAGCCTCATGTCTTTCCTGATGTCACGATTTTACGCCGTGTGTTTGCCGCGTTAACGTGCAGGTCTCGTGGGACCAAATCGTGTCCACTCTGCACTGATGTCAGTCCTGCTGCTGAATCTGTGGCAGCAGCAGCAGGAGAGTGATCATGGACGGCTCCACGGTATCGATCTGCTTTCTGTCAGAAAGAAGAAGGCTGACATTAGCTAGAGGAGGCTTTCAGGGTGCAGTTATCTGCTCGAACCATAGGGTGACGTACACTGGGATGCACCAGGGAGGGCTGCATGGCACACACTGGGATTGGAGATGACAAGTGTGTGGGTAAAATATAATATATATATTTTTTTTAAATCCATGTTCAGTGGTCATTGCATTGGTATCAGTGTCTTTCTGGGTAATGGTGAATAGAACAAGCCGAGGCTTCGGATCACCTCAAATAGACCCACTGAGGTGGAACAGAGGGGGATGTTTATGTACATCTGTTTGTCTCTGTTAATGTGTGTGTATGTGTGTCAGCTCTCAGACCCCGAGAGCCCAAGAGGATGTCACACCTGCAGCCCACAGGCTGACATCTTCTTTGACCCCAGCACACCTGTCACTGACAGTATTCTCACCTCCACACGACGTGAGACCCGGCTACCTCTGCCGTCTCGCCTCAGAAAGACACACACACACACACACACACACACGCCTAGGCACAGAGATTGCTCCATCAGCCAACATTGTGACTCAGGTCTGAACAGCCTTTGAATACTAGACGGGGGACACCTGTCTAGGTCAATATACTCCAGTGAGGTTGCCTGAGCTGCAGAGGAGCATAATACCTTGTGGAAAGAGGGGCTTTACAGTGGCCTCTTTGAATATTGGTCAAAGGAGGTTAATTTAATGTAGCAGAGGCATGTACTACCAATTAAGAATGTCAGAGTCAGTGCCTCTGCATATGTTTGATATACTTTGCATTTCCAACCAAACCGTGTATACACTCGAGAGAACAAATTGGGGGGCTGTTAAAATAACCGCACGTCAAGGTTTGTGTTAGCTCCACTTTGGCTGATGCGAAGAGCAATTACGGCGCAGAAGCTAATGCACAGTGAAAGCGTGAGGGTGCAGCTACGAAACCTGGATATGTACAATCAGCTAGTACGAGTTCAAGTCATTTTCAACCCACATTGTCTGACCCTGTTTACGCACCGCACTTATCTGAATGCACCTCCCTACGTACACTACAGGCATGATAGCACAGCCTGTTGTAGGAAAGGGCGTTGTGTGTGACGAAAGGAACTTGTTAGCGTTGACAAGTCCGATTGACACCCGGGTGCAAAATTGTTAGTATCTGTTGTACGTCGCCGTGGGTAACAGCGACACAGGAGACCCCGTGTCTCAGGAGCAGCTTCGCTCCGCTCACACAGGATGCATCATCAGGGACACGTGCGTGTCCGTGAGCATAATGCGGCGACTTATTGGGTGCATATACGTTTGACGTGCTTGCACGCGGCGCACGCTCAGACACACATCAAAGATGCCACACAAAGACAGGGATTCAAACAGAGGGGTGGGATCCTGCTTCGCTACTTCAAAGCTTGCCAGCTTTTTGAGAAAAAAAAAATTGGCTCCCCAGCTTCCTTCCTCATATTCCCCCCTCAGCTGTCTTTTCATCAGCTAATGCAAATGCTCTCTCTGTCTGTCTATCTATCTATCTATCTATCTATCTATCTATCTATCTATCTATCTATCTATCTATCTATCTATCTATCTATCTATCTATCTATCTGTCTGTCTGTCTGTCTGTCTGTCTGTCTGTCCATTCTCACCGTCTTTGCTAGCCAGCCAGTGATACGTGAACCCAGTTAAATGTGTAATTAAGGAGCCCTGTTAACAGATGGTGGGCTGAATTAATTGAACGGACTTGGTAGATGAAGAGAGTGAGAGACAGATAAAGACACAGAGGGAGGGAGGAAATAGAACAAGAGAAGAAAAAAAAAGACTGACGATATATACGCAAGAGATAAGGCAACCAAATTGATTTGAATATTTCTTACAATATTGCAGCAAAGGTAAATGGTTGAACTAATACTTTTGTCTATCTTTTGCCGGACATTGCCAGGCTTGAAATTGTTTGTCTTGTTCCTGTGGAGTTTCGAATCAAACACGTTGTCTTTTTAAGGATGGTTGTTTGACCGATAAACACCTTCTTGGTGAGAAATGAGTATTGAGTAATAAAATGTCAGGTGAAATCTACAGCTACGTGCACTAACCACTACACACTTTTCTGTGTAGCTTTGTACCAATGCTACGTGAGCAAACGGTTCAATCAGGCGGCCTCGCTGCCCTGATGTTGTTCCTAATATATTAACAAGTAAATTGGCCCAAAGATAATTTTGTTTACCTCCTCTAAACAGATCAATTTTGGCCACTTCTAATCAAATGAGATGCAGTGTGTGCAGGAGCCGAGACTCTGCCCTTTGCCTGCTAAGGCTCTTGAATGCAGATAGCACTGTGCATAACTTTAGTTGCTTATGCTCCATCTTCTCCAGCAGAATAGAATGTATTAACCTCCAATATGTGCACTTAAATATAGATACGATATGTTTTGTTTTCCCTTCTTTTTAGGGCCAAGTCATGTTTCGGAACGGAGAGAGGATGGGGACGATCAAATTCAACCAGTTTCAAGGTATGTGTTTGCATGGTCATATGTGTATACTGTTTGCAAACCTGCAACTCTATTTATTTTGAATGGAAAACATTGTTTCCAAGCATCAAGAACTTTGTTTTTCCTTCCACACTTGCTCGTGACGTGATGCCACTGAGTTGAAGTTAGAATGAGTTCCACAGTTTGTTTGAATTCCAACTACGGGACGTCAGTGTTCAATAAAACCTGCAACTGTTTCAGGATTACCGCAGTTTTTGGAAGGCCTCCGAGCCAGAAGGCTGCCACGGTTGATACACCCAGTACCCATAATGGATCCCGACCAATAGGGCTTAGGAAAAGCTTGCAGCAGAGTCGTACAGGATTCACGGGAAGGGGGAGGTTGAAGGATTTAACAGTTTTGAAGTCAGAAGCTTTGTACTCACATTTATCTCATTAGTTGTTTTTCTAGAGAGGATAGTCATTACTCGCATGACTGCAAGGGTTGTTTGTCAGAAAAAAACATAAAACATTTCAGCCTTTTCGCTTTTGAGAGGAAAATCCCCACAAGCCTTTCTGCGTGGAATTGCATGTCCTCTCTTTGTCTGTGTGGGTGCAGGTTAGGTGAATCTAAAAATGTAAAGTGTAAGGCCCAATGGTGCTTGATCTCCTCTGCGGTGGCATTGACGTTGTGTGCATGGAAACATGCTCTCTGTCCTCCATCCTGAGGTTGCTATTGAGCCAGCAGGGCCGCCTGAGCGGGAGAATAACCCCCAGATTGCATCTTGATGCAGGGGGATTCCCAGCTCCCAGGCTCCCCAGACTGTATGTGGCACACTGCATGGGCTGTTCAGTCCTCTCCGCCTATCTTATCTTCCCCACTGCAGAGGGGCTCCATCCCTCCGGCTGCATCCATCACACCCTGTGTGTGTGTGTGTGTGTGTGTGTGTGTGTGTGTGTGTGTGTGAGATATAGAGCAGTGAGTGAGTGCTTGTGCACATGCCGGTGTGTGCACCTGTTGGTGACAGCAGGTTCGACAAAGAAGGACTACATATGATTTGTAGTAGTTAAAATCTTTTCTGTTCCACGAAGACAAAATGAATACAGTAAGTAAATCTGTAGTAGTTGTGGTGTCATTTTATTGGGAAGACAAAACCAACTGAACACAATCAACCATCGGGCTAGTAGGTGCCTGTCCCACCTCCACATTGGATAGTATTTGTACACACTATGTCCTGTGTTTTTTTTTTTACTGTAGATATAAGGAGCCATATTAAATACATTAGGTCCAACTGACACAGGTGCTAATATTCAGGCTGTGGAAGAATTTAGAATTAGACGATAAAAAAAAAGAATAAAGTTATTCTGTGGCTTTTTCCTTGACCTCAGAAAAGACAACCGCAGTGTTAAGAAAGTCCAACTGCACTTCCACCAGACTACGGATGTATTTTTAAAGCAACTTTATTTATATCAAATAGAAAATACAATGACGAGAGAGAAAGAAAGAGAGAGAATAAGTTGTTTGAGGAGGTGGCAGCTCTGGATAAGAAAGCAAAGTAAATGTTATCATGACTGAAGGGTAGGGCTTGATTTATTTTTGAGATTCTGAGAAAGGATTATACAAATGTCTTACCCTCATACCTTATCGCCAGTCATCTGTGTCTTTCCTTTTTTTCCAAGTTGCTCTCTCTCTCCTCCTTAAACTGGTGTCTCCATCGCACATTTCCCTCAACCAAATCCTCCCCTTATGTTAGAGCCATCTCTCACTATTTTCTTAGCTTTTATTATATCTCCTCCATCCCTCCTTAACCTTCACTCCGTCACTCCTTCCTCACTTGTCAGGGATTGTGAATTTGTCACCCTTTTGACACACTGAGAGCCAGAGCCGGGTGGAGAGGAGAGGAGGGACGGCCCCAGCTTGAATATTTCAAAAGGCAGTGATCCTCAACATGACCCTATCATCTGTCCTCAGCCTCTGATCCTCTATTTCACCCTGCCAGGCGTTCTTAGTCAGGGGCCTCAATGGCTCTTATTCCCACTGTCTCTCATGGGGATAAGCGATAGCTTACTACCAGAGGTCTTGATCACAGTCGCAGCCCCTCTAGTGCAGATTTGAAATCAGCACACGGGTAGATAAGGAAACATGGCGTTTGTCATTCTGTCATGAGAGGAGAGGTTCAATTATATACACATATACTGTATATATAACTTGTGATAGATGTGGGTTAAAAGGGTAAGATGTTTTGCATCTTTAGAGATAGATGATATGATTTAATATCCACAACATCCCTCAAATTAGAATTAATTTCCTGCTCTTCTATCATCTTCTGCAGGAATGTGAACTAGTAACACCTTCACTGCTGTCAGTTTACCTCCAGGCAATCGTCTTCTCACAGCGCTTTCAATTTAAATAGCTCACGAGAATATCATTGAACTGTACCACCAGTGCTTTTAAATGGAGCAGCATTTCTTTTTTCATGTTAAAATTTCACAGATCTGACATGAAACAAAATAAAACCATGAACTCGATCAAAGCCTAAAAAAAAAAAGACCTAATGTGAGCTGCATAGAAAAGAACTCTAATTAATGTATTCACATTTTTTACAAGTACTTCTACAAAGACGGGTCAGAATGTGTTGAAAAAAGGTTGTCTGTGATTCGGCATTATAAAAACGGTTTTACCAATGAGCTCCTGCAATCACCACTTTGATATTTGAGTTTTCAAACCAGCGTGAGTCTCGGCTCCAAAGAGAACACGCTAGCTGTGCTGCAGTATGCAGCTGAATGAGTGAAAAACACATCTAATCTTTTCATGTATCAATAACTAGGTACCTTTACTTTAGTACAGTCACAGATATTTAATACTACTATTTACTTTTTTATGAAATCCAACAAAATGAATACTACACTGTTGCCCATAAAGTTGGAATATTTTTATTTCAAACACAATCCTCTGTTTATTCCTATTTAAATGCATCAGTAATCACTATTGACCAGGTGCAATGATTACATGATATGTGTCCCAATGACCCAGGTGAAATTAATTCATTTTGTTTAGCGCTATAAAAGACAAGACATTTGCAAATTATTCCAACTTTATGGGTGACCCTGTATAATATGTAATGATATAAATATACATAGAACAGTGGATGTGTATAAATCGTGGGATAATTGTTCATTGGCCATAATCCCGATGAAGGAAGGAACCAATGGGGGAGATTGTGGCTCATTTATGTGTCCTTACAGTTCCTGAACAATCATTTAGCTGTATTGCATGGAGGAATAAGCAATATCAGGGTTGGATACAAATACGTTATAGTTAGCGGGGTAAATTCACAGCAGTAAACAGAAATAGATTATCATATCACCAGCCTTATTCCTACAAGTTATCAAAAAGGCTTCCCACAGACTGAGCGACAGGTTGAGCTTTACCAGCCCGCTGCAGCCATGAATATTCCCCGTGGGCTCAGAGTGCTGGGATAGTATTTTAGCATCTCAAAGGAAAGAGATATACAATCCCCTCTGCTGTTCAGATCCTCACAAAGAACGTGGTCCAGGAAACATGTTTATTGATCCTCGTTCAGCACGGAGGAGTTTGAGGTACACAAATCCCCGATTGTGAACGCGCACGGAAATGTAACGGTTCAGAAAGTGTCCGACCGGCCCGTCTGACATTTTCAACATTTGCTGGCGCTTTGATGCCAGAATTGAAGATCAAGTGAGGTGATTCACAGAGAGGAGAGGAGAGAGGGGAACAGGGTGCCCTCTGATGCCGCAATAGCTGATGTTATCTGTCATTTTGCTAGTCAAGGACAATGCTTGCCGAGGAGTTCAATGGGCCTATAACAGTGATAACAGGGAGAGGCAGAGACGGATTTGTGCGTGCACACCGGACGAAATTGCAGGTTGTTTGTAGTGCTTACAGAAAAAAAAAAAGAAAAGAATCAGAATAATCTGTCCCCTCTTCGTGTCCCCTCCTTCTCTCTTCCCCCGGTGCACACTCTAAGTGAGTAATCTTTATGAGGGACGGCGAGTGAAGCCCAGGCTTGTCTGACAAGGTCACGCTTCCTTCAGTATTACACCTGAGGGATGCGTCGTCGTGTCTAAAAGAGAAAACACTAAATCTGGAAATAGCTTCGTTTGAGCAGAACTCCACAGAGACGCAGCTCCTGGTGTACAACAGTTTACAATCCCTTGACTGTATCTAATACAAAAGTCAATGTATATTGAAATATAAATACAGAGGTACAGATGCATTTATTCATAATAATGTCCCCCCGCAACAGTCTGCATTTGAAGTCTGCTCTTATTTTTCATGTCGTTATCCGTTAGATATTTCTGATTTCTGCTCTTCATTGCCCTTTAAGTTTCCTTGAGGTAACATAAAATGATCATTTAGACTGTAAAAAAGTAGAGGACACTCTCCCGTCCATATTAAGGTTCCAATTTAGAGCTACGAATTGGGAATCTTAAAATATAATCTTATTGGATGCCTTAAAATTCTGTGTCCAGGTTAATTTATCATATTACTAATGGGTTTTGGAAGACCTCCCTGTGATTTGAAGCTCTCTCAGAGGTCGTACGCCGTTGCCAGATTGAATAGCTTAAAGCCGAACATTTCTTCACAATATCCAATAAGTGTTTGAATTAGATTGACTCCTAATGTTACAGTTTCACCGACTTAGGATCACTGGTACTGTATTATAAACCTTTGATGCCTCTATTTTTTAGCTGGCTACCAGGAATATATATGACCCACTGAAAAATCAAGCTGGAAAACCCTAAAACCGTAGCCATGAAACCAATTGATGGGCTGTTGGCCATGATGTAATACATAGCTTGTAAGTCTGTCAGTCTGTCAGTTGGTTGATCCACTGTTTGAATCCCGACTGAATCATCCCAACATCTACTGGATGGATTGCCACATAATTCTGCTCAGACATTCATGGTCCCCTAATGCTTTAGTGATCCCCAGACTTTCCTCTAGCACCTCCATGAGCTTCACATTTGTGTTTTTTATGGGGTTAGTGAAGTGTTAGTGGGGTGAAATAAAAAAATCAAAAAAATCAAATGGATTGCCGTGACATTTGGTACAGACATTCATGTTCCATTCGTGTTCAATCATGTCGTCATATCTATGGTGATGCCTTAACTTCTCATCTTGTGCCATCAACAGCTCAAACTGTCTATTTGTGAGATGCTTTGGTTGATGATCAATCGCTGTCATATACTGATGAAACTAATGACAATCCCTTCATCCTCAGCTGCACTTAGTGCTGATGTGAGTAGTCGTGCTGATGATTTAGTACAAAGCACCACTTCATCTCTCAGAGCTGCTAGTATGGCTGTAGACTTTTACACTTAAAACAAATTTCATACCGCGGATAAAACAAATTGCTTTGAAAGTGAAAAACCAGTTCAGAGGGTGAAAGAAAAAGCGCATTTGCATCCAATCGTCAGCTTGGACAGTTAAACTACTCGTATTTAGTCTAATGTCTAAATATTTGTGTGTGATTGTGTGTGTTTTTTTTTTAACAGAGGGCCAGGAGGTGAAGGTGGGAGAGTACAACGCAATTGCTGATGTGCTTGACCTCAACAACGATTCAATAAGGTTCCAAGGTATGAAAACGGCCTGTGTGTGTGTGTGT
Source organism: Eutrigla gurnardus (assembly GCF_963514095.1). NCBI lineage: Eukaryota > Metazoa > Chordata > Actinopteri > Perciformes > Triglidae > Eutrigla > Eutrigla gurnardus. The sequence goes on along the minus strand of NC_139928.1, from coordinate 11,454,666 downwards.
GTGTGTGTGTGTGTGTGTGTGTGTGTGTGTGTGTGTGTGTGTGAGTGTGAGAGTGTTGACCCGGGGACATAAAACCTACTGAAGAAGAAAAAGGTATCCTGATGGGTCTGATGTGTGTTTATATACATGTTAAAGGCCCATCACTTAGAACCTCAGTACTCTGTCGTTCACTTGCTCACTTGAACCCAAACTCTCCCCCACACACGTCCATACTCAGACACCACCACCGCTCCGTATAGGGACTTACCACGCTCCTTTACCACTCTAAACTGTCCTCTGTCCACTAAATTATTCATTAGTCCATTTTTCACCCCTCCCACGTTTGCCTGTGTTGACATACTTAATAAGTTGTTCAATTCCCCTGGCTATTCTCCCCTTTCTTGCTCTTTCTCCATCTTCTCGGCCTTGCCCAACGTAAAGCAACTCTAGGCCAGTGCCATCGAAGATGCTTGTTTTTCCACATCCCCTGACCACAGTAAGCGGAGATGTATAAAAATGATGCCAGTGCAATCGATTGGCACACTGGCGGAGAAAAACAGATAAGAAAGTGCAGTGGATAACCACAATAACTTGACTTGTGGTGCATTGAGACACATCCACTCAACCAGGGGGAAACCAAGGACCAGCAAATTGTTCTTAAATAATTAGAGAGAAACCTCACTGGCGGAAAGTGATCTTTTTTCCATATTCTACCTCTTCTTCTCCTTAGGTGTGGAGCCTCCCAAGGATCGCACGTTTGTACGTCTGCAGCGGCGCCACATCAACGTGCCCCTCTACAGCATCCTGTCCACCATCACTATACTGGGCATGCTCATGGCGGGGGCCTTCCTCTTCTTCAACATCAAGAACCGCAACCACAGGTCAGCTGAAGCACGGCTACAAGTAGGAGGATGGAGGGAGGGGGTTAAATAGATAAACGTATGGAAGGAGGGGGTTGATTGAAGGACAAGAAGAATCAGGGGGAAATTGAATGGTATTGAAGTGAAAGAATGATGATTAAACTTTCACCGTCTGCAGGTGCGTCGTTATTTCACATTTTCACTCTCCTCCGTATCTGAATGTCACACTGAATATGGTTGATGAGAAGAACCTATTGTATTTTATTCTATTCTGTTTTAAAGCATTGTAATCTAATCGTTGTGTTCTCTTCCAGACTAATCAAGATGTCCAGTCCCTACATGAACAACCTGATCATCCTCGGAGGCATGCTCTCCTACGCTTCCATCTTCCTGTTCGGCCTGGACGGGGGTTTCGTCTCTGACAAAGAGTTTGAGACCCTCTGCACTGTGAGCTCCCTCAACACATTTCATGCATAAAATATTTAATAGAATTTGGGGCTTGCTCACCGTCATATTCAGTTCTAATTGCACTGTTGCACCTGGATAATAAAATAGTTGTGGACATGAGCTAAAGCAGAGATCTTCAACAGGGGATCCGTGACCCCAAGGCGGTCTGCAGAGTCACTGCAGGAGGTCCACGAAATTATTTGATCCCAAACTTTTTTTCTTCCAAAAATGTCAATACGTGCAAAAATACACATTAACAACCTATAATAATATCATCTATATCTTCTTATTTGTATTAGCATTGTATACATACATCATTACAAAGTGCTTTTACACACGGCACTACACATCATTATTGGTCTGGTTTAATAAGTTTATACAATATGTAATAGGGGATCACTCCACCGTGTCATCATCAGCTAAGGGGTCCTTGGCCTGAAAAACCTTGAAGTATATAGAATACTGCCGAACAATAATCGCATACACTATGTGACCAAGTCTATGAGAAAACTGATTGAATCTCTCCTTTCTGGCTCTCATTTACATTTACATTTAGGTCATTTAGCAGATGCTTTTTTCCAAAGCGACTTACAATAAGTACATTTGTCAAAAGAAGGAAACAAAGAAACCACAACGTATCATTGCCGATAAAGTAAGAGCTAAAAATAGAACAAGTGTTAGGTCCTCGTCTGAGTAAAGTAGTAGCTGTTCAGCAAACATACCTTAAGAACAACAGTGCTATGATCAAAGTGCTATAGGGTTTTTTTTTTTAGCTCTCGAGCTAGCGTGGAGCACATTAAGTGTCTGCCCACAGGTAGCATTACCCTGTGACTATGTAGATGCTGGATTAATTAAAGAGATTTGATGACAGTGATAACAGGTTTCTACGGAGACACCACCCTCCACCACCACACATGCAAGCTAGCGTAATGCTAGGCAGGGCAAGTCTCGAGCTGCCGCCGCCTGGTCCAAGCTTTGCTGCAAAGCCAAAAGTGTGTCACTTCAGACAAGCCTCTACAGCAAAGGACCACAGAGGTTGATCCATTCACCACCAATCAATATGTGCTGGTCTCCTTGAGGATGGATGGCGTAATTGTTTTTTGCTGTCTTCTTTACCCCGGTGCTCCTGTCCCTGCCCGGCTTAAACGCTCGCTCTAGATAGAGATAGGGTAGAGGACGGCAGGTGGAGAGAGCCAGGTGGAGCTGTGTGAAGGGTTTACAGTATGTGTCTCGCTGAAGGGGCTCACACACAGAGAAACAAACAAGTACACATGCTGCAGTCAGACATGTACAGTATACAAAAGCACCTCTGTAGCTATTTCTGGAGTTCATAGTCTTTAGTCAGATTTCTAAGCTTTAAAAACACGTCAGCAGTGTCTTTTGTGCTTAAGTACTTAGAAGTCTACATTTTGTTCCTCATTAAGATGAGTATGACAGCTTCCACGGTCCAGGATGCTATCCCAGAGCTCCACACATGGAGAAGAAAGAAGAAATCACACAAAGTCTTATTTTTAGCACCCTTCGCAATGCTATTTTAAATGAACTTCTTGAACAAAAAATGCAAATACCTGTCAGATCAGATGTTGTTTTAAGCCTTGATCACCAGTCTGTTTGTTCCTGTTGTTCTGACAGGTTCGGACTTGGATCCTCATTGTCGGGTACACGACAGCTTTCGGCGCCATGTTTGCCAAGACCTGGAGGGTGCACGCCATCTTCAAGAATGTGAAGATGAAGAAGAAGGTAATGAAAAATATGCTCTATTTAATGATAACTGAGCGTGATCAAAAATCTATTAGCCATTATAGGTGTATATAGGATCTTTTCCAAACTGTGCATTTCTTATTGCACCATGTCCATCCGTTGAATGGGATAACTACTGTTTCACAAATCCACAAACGTCTCCGTTAAACATGAAGACGCCTCCCATGCCTTTTGAAAGCCCACCGCTGTGTGTGGGCGCTTGTAGTCACACTCGTGCTTTTTAGCAAACACTGTGAAGGACTGGCAGCCGTGGCACCTGCTTAGAGAATCTTCTCTGTGGAAAAAAAAAGAAAAAAGATTCACATATACAAATGGCTTTTTAAACATCTGACACATTCTGTTTCGCTGGCCCAGTTATATAAAGCGGTGCCGAGCTCACTGAGTGTGTAACTGTGCTTGGCCGTCGTTTTTGTATTTATAGCTCTTGCTCTCTCCCTCTCTTTGTCTCTCTCTCTCTCTCACCATCTTGCATACTGGAGGAAGTGTGGGTGGCCTGCCAGGGTGAGAGCAGGAGGAGAGGGTGGAACATAGTGATGGATCAAAGAGCCGGAGAGGTTGGAGGGATGTAGGGAAGTAGTGGCAGAAGGGAAGGTGGAGAGACAGACGGAGGGAGACAAAGCAGGGCAGAGCAAGGGAGGAGACGAGGCTAGACGTGGCACAAATGAGGAAGAAAGTAGGTTGGACACAGCGATAAGAAAAAGGGGGAAGCTGGAAAAAAAGGGGGCAGAGTACATATGAAGATGATCCAGATTACGGGTTAGAAGCCGAGGAGAATTGCTGGCATTTCTTTTGCTTTTTAATTCATCTTCCTCTGAGAGTTGAGGCAAAAACAAGTATCGCCTTTGCCCTGACCCTTCACACCCAATAATCTCTGCTAACTCTCCCCTCTCCCACTCTTTTCCCCTTACTAACAAAGACGAAAGCAATTTTTTCTGAAGCAGTATTTACCCCGACATATTTCAGCCCTTAAACTTAAAGGTGTTTTCTCTATCGGTTCCAGGCCTGAGGTCTGTTTGCAGGACACACACTCCCTCCCTCACTGATTGAGTGGAGGTGTGTTGCCCTCAGTAGAGCGATAGTTGCTGTTGGCGCCCTGAAATCTCTGTCAGGGGGAGGGACAAGCACAAGTGTTAGCAATCTTTTCTCCAAACAGTGAGGCTGGAACCGCATATCTCACTCCGTCCCCCCAGCCTGCCCTCCGCCCTTCGTCCCTCCCGTTCACTGGGAGAGCGCAGATTGTAAATCAGGGGTGTGTTCGATAAGGGTTCCACTCGGCGGGCTCCAGCCGGCACTCTTTCACTCCTTAAAGAGCTCAGTGTCAGAGTCCGTGGGGGTGGGGGGGGGGGGTTGTCAATCAACATCCTCCTTCTCCAAATACACACACCACAGATAAACGTGCACACTTTCAAAACGCAACCCTTTAGCCCAAGGCTCTTGGTGAGGACACACACACACACACACACACAGAAAGACACACGATACGATACATGTAGCGTTAAAGTTCATGCTTGACCTTTAAAACAGTACTGATATCTCAAAGAATGCTTCAGTTTTTGAGGATTCAGTGGATGCTCCGTTGTCGAGAATAGAAAGATATATTTATTTCTGTATTCTATTCTCAGTCATGAGTAACTGAATGATTCTGTGTTTTTCTGAATCAAATTCCTCAGTAGACACAAACTGATATGTCTGAGTGCCAGTATTACTTACTGGGGGGAAGAAAACAGTAACACTTCAGGTAATTTGGAGTCATTGCATAGTTTGTCTGGCAGACTCAGTTGGCAGAGTAACATATCACAGTTGAGCAGATGGTCTCAAGCTTTTTTGTTGTTGTAAATGTCCATAAAATATCAACATATACAGTATATTACTGGTAGCTTTATCACAACAATTTTCTTGGTAGAATAAGATAATATTTTTATCGCCATAATTATTTTAATATACAGGTATTTTTATTCTCATCCATCTTGGTGTTTAATCATTTTCATTGGCTTTGAAGCAGCCATTTCTCCAACTCTCCTTCTATCGTCCTCTCTGTATCTGTCCCCTAAACTCTCCTAAAACGTTGCAGTATTTTGACAGGAAATGTCCCCCGACCTGCCTTACCCGTTGCCTTATGCGTTCAATGCCAGCACCATCAAAAGGCAGCAGATCAAAAACCCCCTCGTGCATTTTATCCTGAGTCCGACGGCGGATGGAGACCCGTGTGAGACCACTGTGCTGCATCTGGTCTACGTGATACTCTCCGAGCACAGTCCGGCCTGTGTTCCCTGACCTTTCCTTTGATCTGCCATTCCAGACAGTCAAACGTCATTATAAATAAAGATCACAAACAGGTCACAGCTTTCATCCCTCTAAAGTTCATGGTACAAAAGAGGAGTGTCGGTGGTCAACCGCCATGGCTCTTGTTTGGTGGATCAACAGCTTGCTGGCGACGTGATGTTGACAGACTGGATGTCCACCGGTGGTTCTCAGTCCTGGGCCAATAGAGAGCAATCTGCTAAATATACCGCATGTGCCACATTCTGGGTCTCTGATCCTGAACTAGTGCTTGGTCTTTGGGACTTTGGCTGGTTTCTTATCCTTGCAGGGGGTTAATTGTAGCCAAATGCAGTGTAATCAGTCCCCGATTAGATGTGAGAATGAAACCAGCAGGGCTCCACGTCCTGGGATGAGATTGGAATCACATAATTACAGTGGTCAATAAGAAATGACTAATTGTTGGCTCTACTCACACACATACAATTACATAACACAACCAGGTGTCTGCTTATTGGACTAATACCAGCATCTTATCCTGTTTCCCCCCCCCTCCAGATCATCAAGGACCAGAAGTTGTTGATCATCGTTGGCGGGATGCTGCTAATCGACTTATGCATCCTCATTTGCTGGCAGATCGTGGACCCTCTAAAGAGGACCGTGGAAGAGTACAGCTTGGAGGTCAGTGTGCATTTACACACGGCGTATAAACTTTCGCTCGGTGGTGGTTTTGTTTACGTCGATCTAACATGATTTGCCCCCGCTGGAAGAATCCCAGTGACACAGAAAAAAGAAAAGCCTGTGCGTGTGAAAACAATGTCCGCCTCGGGCTGTATCGTGAGCGTCTTTGTTGTGCTCGTTATTTTTGGGTCAGGATGTGAGCCATCGCTGCCTCCTGCGCTCCTCCCGTGGCCGGACATTTGCCAGCTTGGATGTGAGTCTTTGGCAAGGCCGGTTGGAAAATAGGCACTTGGCATCGCTTTCTCCTTGCTGAAGAGGTGGAGTGATGTAGAGAAGAGATGAACTCTGCTTCGCCCTGATTGGCTCGACTCAGATTCTCAGACTGGTGCAGGATTAGTCTAGCTGTGCTCCCCAATTGGCTAAAATGAACATACTGTAGCTTTTTGCATTAGAGGTTGATGGTGTGTGAAGTGTGTTTTCAGCACGGCATATTAGCGCGTAACTGTCGGTGGTATTAGGGGAATGAACTTTGTAGAATTATATTGGAAATGCACACAATGTTTATTTTCTCAGAGGATTTAGTTGCTTTGCTGAAAGTGGCAGATTGAGTTTTTATTTATTCCATATTTGTGTTGTGCAAAATATTATACAGTATGGCTATAATAGTACATCTGTCATTCTGTATAGCTTAACACTAAGGTGGGTTAAATGCTTGAGTCAGGAAGATTGTAGCCGCATATATTAAAATAGCTTTTTTTTTTATCAGCTCTCACCATTGAATAGATGGTTCAGTGCTCTGTTGGTTAAACATAAGAGGATGCAGAACGGATTCCTTCCTCAGTCTATTAAGTTGTTACCAAAAGATGCATTCTCATTAGGCCGAGGGCAACTAATTCAGTGTAATTGCAAAATGGGTTATCGAGCTGGTGCAGTGAGAGGTACTGTAAAGTTGGGATGGGAACTGTGTCTGACACTGAGCTGTTATTGCACTGCAGCTGGTTTGATGCCACTGAATGTATTAAGGTATGTGGCGACTATGTGACACAGAAAAAATGCTACTGAGGCAAGAAAGAGTAAAGAAAAAAAAGTAGTTTATTTTTTTTTCTTTCTTGCTTGTTCATTGGGTTCGTTGAAGTGATAATACAATTATTGAAAAATCTATTTTACTGCTATATATTATTCCCTTTATGAGCTGACAAGTACATCGATGGACCAGGAGAGATTATGTTTACTTTACTGCTACTAACAGCTGACAAGCAGAAGCAATTATTCCACTACAGTTGATATTAAATCATCTGTCTTTGAAGACCACACACTATGGATACTGCCAAGTGGAGATTTTCCCTAATGAGTCGTCTTTCAAGTCTCCTATGCTGCTGCATGTAGGCTACCAGACTGTTAACTGGCTCCCAAGGGACCAAGGTCCTCAGAAATCGACGGCATCGGTTGGATCCTCGTTGACCCTTTCTGCTGAACGCGGGTTATCAAAAGTTCACCGCAATGAGAGTCTCACTGTGGGTTTTTATGGCGACTTCTTTTGATTGTATCGAACGGATTTTCCTGTTGCTTGCTTGCTCGTTGCCAAGGTCTTGTGGGGGATGGAAGGGCGGCTGACACTATCTGGCACCCACTTTTGACTTTTTCATGTCTTCAATTAAAGGAAAACCCTGTGAAGTGATAAATAGTGCTTATCTCCTGTAAGATTACTATGCGTGGGTCAGCTTTTCTGGGGTTATTATTTCTGTCTTAGTCCTTGATGAAAAGATTCCTGTGGGAGATCTCTGAGGAAGAAACTAGCGTGGAGATGAATGATATCTCGCCAGACTTATTTACATTCTCGTGCTCCCTATAGCATCCTCTGAAGGTATACTTAGCACATTTGTACAACTCTAGACAAAGCCGTATTTCCTTTGTGATGATAGCCACTTATATATTTAAGCCTGCCTAAAGGGTGTAGCAAAGCCTTGCTTAACATATTCATTTGTGAATGTTGTCAGTGTATGCAGTTGGGTCCTCGTGGAGTATTCTCAGACTCTAAGCCCCCGGCCAGGGGAGAGTTGTGAATATATTAACCACTCAGTGCAGGAGTGTGCATCCCCCCCTGGGGTTGTGGATCTGCATGCCTGGGCCGAGGCAGAGACTCCACATGCCTGCCCAGCTTGCCAGATTTCCAGCACCAGCAGCAGTGGACCCTTGGGGTCCAGCTGTGGGAGAGGCAGGCCTGGAGCTCCTCTGGGCCTCCAGGCTCGTCAGGTGGGACCAGAAACCAGATGGCGACCCAAATACCCAGAAAGGGGGTTAAGAGGAGTGAGGGTTAAGGAAAATATTTCACACTATGGACAAACAGTGTTTATGTTGCTAAAAAATCTGGGGCAAAGAAGTAACATATTGCACTATAACCTGTGGCCGAAGAAGGATGGGCCTCGTTCAAACGGACATCATCACTGCATAAAATGACACAATCTCCTCATTCATTTTAATAGGGCCAACAAATCAGTTGAATTGGACTTACTGGATAAGGTTTAATTTTCTTTCCACTACCTGAAGAAGCATGCTTCCACCAACACAGCCCCTTGTGTGTTGTTTTTTACCGCTGTGCTATTTTCGGTCTGAACACTCACTTGGCATGGGAATGATTGGTTGAGTAGGTGAGGAACGGGACCACAGTGGATGGTCTCCACAGACCTCGTGAGCCGGTGAGCCTAGCTCTGACGGAGTAAAAGTAATTGGTGCAAGGAGAAGGACCATTAGTTACCCAGTTTCCTGTGAGCTCTCACATTATGCTAGGCCACCCCTCCCCCGTGTCTTCCCTCTGTCTGTTGTCTGTTGCTTTTCTTTTCTTTTTTTTTCTCTCTTCATGTCTCTTTCTCTCTCTTTGTCAGAATCTATTCTCCCCCGCTACTCCATCTCACCTTCCCCGGTGAAGAGGATCGGGAATAACATTGACCTTGGGTTCGCCGCGCTGTAACTACATGCTGTACCCAAGGGTGCGCGGTGACAACGTGGTGTTATTGAATTGTCACGGCGCTCGCTAGTCCACCACGTTTGTTGTTTGAACCATCAAACAGCAGGGTTTTCTTATTGACTCAGGGCCAACAATACTCACACAGGAGAGGTGCTGTAGTTGCCTTTTTGCCGTTCAGATACACGTGTGAAGACAGTGTGTGTGTGTGTGTGTAGGAGAGGAACTAGTACACTTAAGTGGGTACTCCTGTATGCAACCACATCTATTCCCTGTGGTCGTCACAGATACAGAGATGCCTGAACATTGCAAGTGGCTGTAGTTGAGATTTTTTGGTAAAAGATGGTCTCGCTCGTCCTGTGTAGCCAAAATGTAGTGGAAACATGGCCGAAGTCAATCCTGTGCGTCGCCAGGGGTGAACCCATTGCTCTGAATCCAGCAAGCTAAGCTTAATGGGCTACCATTAGCAAAACTAGGGCATCCCCCTTTGCATCCTTTATTAGCATTAGCAAGAAGATGAAACTGTGAAGAGGCTGACAATAGATCCTTGTGGAATATGCTTCATAAAACATGACTGATTTAATACCCTCCCAAATAAAAGTCGAGAAGGGCCAGGGATCATGTGGGGAGTTACGTCTTTGATACTGCAAAATGAGAGGAGAATGACCCTCGGCTCTTATTTTAATGACAGTTTACAGATGCTACGACTTCACCAGAAATGACTCGTGACCTTGTCCCCAACATCTTTAAACCCAGCCCGGCCTCTGATCTACACTTCAACATGCACTGAACATAAAACACAACAATTCAATAAATATGGTGATACGATTAAAGGCAACTTGGCCAAGATGGTTATTGCAACTCCCTGAATTCTTAGCGTTAGTCCGACCCCAAATCCTAACTAACAGGGAATGTATTGCATATCAGTGTCTTTTTCCCCCCCCCTGAGAGCAGGAATAGCTTCAGCTGCACCAGGAACATCCTGAGAATGCTGATGGAGACGTTGGGCCGCAGTGAGCAATTAGATCAATTTTGTGGCTCGTTAATAATTGAGCATTTGTTAATGGCGTGGATGTTTCAGCAGCCGGGCAGGCGGCTGCTTGCTGTCAGATTTAGGCTCACCATACTGACACGTGTTGCAGTATCAATGCACACACACGTTTGTTGCACTGTGTGTGTGTGTGTGTGTGTGTGTCCATATGACCTTGCGTCTCAGCCCGTGTACATGTGGAGCGTATGTGCCCACTCATGCATGGATGTGCCTGTGTGTTTACGTGCACACATTAACGCCCTCGTTTGTTGTCCCGGCATTGTCTCCTGCATAATGAAGGACAAACCGTCGAGAAAGGATGATTAGCATTCTGGTGGATCCTGCCGCAGACCCCTCTACTATAGACTGTCCTCTCATCCCCCCCCCCTCCTCTGTCATTTTTCCCAGCTTGGAAGCTGCTGCAAGCATCGGCAGGCACACGGGCTTATATTGCAGTGTGGCATCACCATGGCAACGGCCATGGTTTCTGACATCCATAACGCAGAGAGCTGCACTGTTGATCCACGAGACAAAAATAGCGGGTTAGGGCACCCCGTCAGGATGGCGACATATGCAAGATTTTAAACATCTATATAGCAATACATTGGCCTGGCTAATAGATTAAAATATACACTATACACTGGATGCATATTTCCACGCAGAAGTTTAGGGGACTCACACAGAGATTTCACTGCTTCCCTACCTCTGCTGTATGCAGTCGTGTGTGTGTGTGTGTGTGTGTGAGAGAGAGAGAGAAGAGCAGGGAGACGGGAAGTTATCCCAGTGCTTTAACAATGGACGCATCTGTTCCTAATATCATGGCGCTGCAGTAGCAAGCCAATGTGTGACTCATTTCTCGCATTAAATGTGGTAATATTCCTCTTCATGAAATGATTTGATGATGGTGAAATGATGGCCTCAGTTTCAGCCACTTTTACTTATGGCATGAAAACACATTCGGAAGTGGCCATGCTTAAATTACATTGCTATTTCTCTTGGTGATGGGCTGTGCAACACCATCTGTTCTCGTAATATTTACATACACTATTTTCACCGGATGGGAAAAACACATTGTTATTAAATCAATTCTAGAATAGAGGGGAAAACCATTGTTGGGAACAGAAACGCCGTAGGCAACACATGAGAAGGCCAGTTGTTGCATCGGTTGTTATTTTGAATAACAATTACGTCAGAGCAGGTTGGGAGGAGATACCTGCTGTTCATTTTTATTTGTGTAGTTATATCCTATATCGTACATATGTGGAGAAAGTTCTATTCCGCTACAGTTTGAAAACACATGGACATTAATACCAAGATGAGAGCAGAAATATTAACTTAATACATGGAGTTTGGGTTATTTTTATTTAAGCTTCAGTCGGCCATCTTTTCTGATAATCTTCGTCTTGCTTGTAATGATGGCTTTTCTGTGAGTTCCCTCACAGCTGCTCCCCTAAGTGAGAGGTTTTCTCACATCCAATACCCTCTCTTTTAGTTATTGCGTTTTCTTTTGCTCACCTAGTTGCTTACTGGGAACTCTCAGTAAGCAAGACTGAGAGAGAAAGAGAGAGAGAGAGAGTTCCCTTACTGGGAACTCTCTCTCTCTCTCTCTCTCTCTCTCTCTCTCTCTCTCTCTCTCTGCCTTTCTCATCTATTCATTTTCGTCCTGTTCTCCCTCGTTCCGTATGACGCTTCGCCATCAGAATTGTGTTACCCGCCTCTTTTCTATTTGCAGACCCCTTATTATTCCAAACCTCCTGCTCCCGTCTCCCTCTATTCCTCTCCTGCTTCTCCTCATTTGGCCAGCTCACACCCCATGGGAGAGCGCTGAAGAAAGCTGCGAAAAACAAGTTTTGTGGCAGCAGCACTGGTGGACAAGACTAACCTGAAAAACTGACCTCAAACATTCGCTTTTCTTTCTCCTCCATTTCTCTGCACCTTTCCTTGTCACTTCCTCTCTTTCTTTGCCATATTCTGGGATACTGGTGGAAGGGATACACCCAGTGGTTCCAGTAAGGTTTGTGTGTTGGGAGGGTGAGATGGGGAAAGCAGCCAGACATGTGTTTGTGGCTGTTATTGAGGTTGTGGTCAGCAAGGCAGAATGAATGTGCAGATTACTATAACTTTTTAAATGTTACTACAATTTCGATGTATCTTAACATTGCTCCTGTCCATATTGCAGTGCATATAATACTTTCTTTGATTGACAAAAAGTGTTTTTCTTTACAGTCTTATTGTGCGAAACCCTGCCAACGCTAAACAGCAATGTTTTAAATATAATAATCTACCAAATATATGTTGACACTTTCACAAAGACCATGCTTTTGTATTACTTGTGCACTAAATCAGCCACAACACAGCTCATCATTCTTCACTCTCAGATGTTGGCGTATCCTACAAGCAACTGAATGCGTCACATGTTAGTAAACAACACATTTACAATTATATTACCATGCAATGATAAGACAATTTAACAATCCCCATCTGTATGCATGCATTTAAATGTGCATCTTAAGCCCCAGTATAACGTTATTATGGTGGGTGGGAAGAGTGCGGATTGATGTTAAAATGATAGGTGAGCAATTGTTTACTGTGTTGGATTATTTATCTCAAAGTTTAAAGGCACGACCACTGGATATTTTTATGTGATACCAAAATGAACAGAATCTAGTGACCAAAGATAGGAAAAAACGCATACACCCCTGTATGATCCTTTTAGCACTGCAGTTATACACCCACACAGTGACGTTGTTAGGTCTCTTTTAGGGGGGCTGGAGCTACCATAAATAGTTCCCAAGCCCCCCAAATAATTTGTTTTTTTTATTTATTTACTATTTTTATTTATTTCCAGAATAATCTCATACTGATTAAAGGGTATACATATAGTTTTAGGAGTACAGCATCATAGTCTGTAGAAAGAATACACTTTAGAAAGAAGGATTTCTGTAAAGCCTATTTCTCTTTTTTTTCTTTCTTTTTTTTTTTTTTACAGACACCGTATCCTCATTTTGCTGGAATAAATACAGAATAAATACAGTTATTTGGGTATGTTGTCAGATTTCACTGTGACCTTTAAAGTCTTGGTTTATTCTACTGTATATTTTATGACAGAAACACTCTGATTGAACCAATCTACAGTACAGTAATTGGTGTAATTAAATAACACTCTTTAGACCTGCAGCTTATCTAATGGAGAGAGGAATTAGACACGGTATCCCTTTAAGACACATTTACATAATCAGGGCCTGTTCTAAGCATGCAGCTTTAATGTGTCTAAAAGTTAACATTACAGTAACTGTTGTTCAGCGCAAATATTTTGTATGCTTCCCCGGGGGTCTAATCCCCCCCTGTCTTTAAATCCTAGTGACATCTCTGCACCCACACACACACACACACACACACACACACACACACACAGACAGACACACACACAGTGTTGTTGCTCCCCCTCCTCCTGCTCTCTCACTCAGGTCCTCCACTGCAGTCAACCGATGATTGTGTGAATGCCATCTGAAGGACACGATTCTCTTGTCTCACTATCAGCCTGCTCTGGGAAAGCAGGCGGGAAGGATTGTATAGTTTGTGTTTAATTTAATACAGTCGGCTCTTTATTCTCAAAGTTATATTCTAGCAAATAAAACATAGATTGAGCAACGTCTGAATTGAATACACAGAGATTTAACCAGGAGTAATCATAATTCCATTATGACGATGATAAAGTGATATGACAAGACCTGAGAATCATAAATTATTATATAATTATTTTGTGGAATGAAGAGCAACGTCATCCACGGCATAAGGTGGGCTTTGAGGCTCCTTTGTTAGCATTGAGTAAAGCATTGGCTAAAATCAATGCCCTTTCAAAGTAAACTGGGTCGTTAAGGGATAACCACCACCCACCTCGGCCTTTTCTCATCGACCACCTCTGGAGGGGAAAGGAAGGGAAGGAGAGAACAAAAGGGAAGAAAACATAAAGCTCACACACATTCATTTTCATGTGATGTATATTGAATATCCGAGAGCTTGTCATAAGTATGCTCATGTGTGTTTTTAGGGCTATAGTAAGGTATTGTTGCTGCATATGTTGCATCAGTTTCTAGTGTGTCTCTACTGTAAGCAGCTGCATTGTTAACCACCTTCTCCTGATCTGGAAGCCTCCATTAGAAGAGGCTCCGCTGTAATGCATATCAGACTCCTTGGCTCCTTCTCTATAGCATTTCCTGCACTCATTGTGCAAAGCTCTACTTTACCTTTGTGGCGGGCACAGAGCAGCAGGGGGCCTTTGACGTTGGCCGGAAGTCCTCCAAGGCAGTCCAAGTAAGTGTGTCACAGGTTTTACCTTGGGGGATACCCGGTTCTGTTTATAGTCTTGCCCAGTTTTATATGTCCCAGCCAGCACAAGGAGTCACGACTTCACTCCACCTGACAGGACAAGAACCTCAACCTACATAAAGAGTGCTGCATTGCGAACGGATGGAAATAGAAGCTGAATATGTTTTATGTCAACTTTTTTTCTTGAACATTATGATTTTTTGTTGAACAAAAGATTCAAACCCAGGAGGAGAAAAGGAGCTAACTAGGAAGACTAATCCTTATTACAAGAGTATGGATTCAGAATCAGTGTTACTTTTTAAGTAGCATCACTAATTTGTGCATCTCCAGCTATATAACATCAGGACCAACATCTCCAATTAAACCAGCTTATCGTAATATCACTGACAAATGATCCAAGAGAAAGACAACTATGGTCATATACAACAGCTGATATAATTTAAGAGAAAACCTGATTCCAGAAATGTGCAAAAGTCCAGTTTTCCCACATTATGCGGAAGAAAGCACGAAAGCAAGAAAAGATCATTCAGCTTTCACATCAGACATAACAACTTGTGTTGCTTCAAACAGTTCGGTACAGATCATTCAACTTAATTTGCCCGTGGTCAGGATTGTGAGAGGCATATTTAATGCTAGACCAAATATTTACCCGAGATACACTATATTGGGATAAATATCAGGCCATACCCGCCAATGGCGTTATGTTTAAAGTTTGATGTAGTTGCACTTAACCGTCATTGATTTCCCTCTGCAATGTTAAGTTTGAAAGCATTTTCATGTTTGCTGTGTTTTTGTCTGGATCTATGCCTCCATCTATTTAGGGAGGGAAAGATGAAGGGGAACCTGAATATCTAGCCGAGTCAACATCGCTCTCAGTTTACACAAGATTTCATCATTATTTGGAGAATGTTGACCCGGTATGGTTCGCCGTGCTTTGGTTATGCATTGTTATTTGTCCTGTGAGAGGCAACAGTACTGTACTGTGTGTGTGTGTGTGTGTGTGTGTGTGTGTGTGTGTGTGTGTGTGTGTGTGTGTGTGTGTGTGTGTAAGCTGCCAGTCTTATCAGTGAATCATGCAGCAAAGCACTTTAAGGATTGCTTCAGAGGTCCAGTGTTGACACTCTAGCTGGTAAATTGGACATGTGGTTGTGCATCGCTGAACCTGTTCAAGTGAATATGTTCGAAAATGGAATTGGGTGGCAGTACTTACCTCCTTTTATTTCCTCTCCATCTCTGTGTGCTACGTGATTTCTCTCTCCCTCCTTCTTCCTTCCACCTCTGTGTATATCTTTATTTTATTTTTTTCCTGGACACACTAAATTACCCCCGACCACCACCATCCCCTTTTTGCGCTCCTCTCACTTTTTGCCCAGCCTATTTTTTTCCCCCCTTCTCCTCTTCTAATGCTCCCCCGGACTGCAGTTGCTAGGCAACAGCTGATTGAACATGAGGGGTATACAATTGACCAATTAGAAGTCGTCCAAATGAAAAGTGGTGTCAAGAGTTCCCGCAGTTAGAGCTTAGGCTCTATCCGGTGTATCCTGTAAGCGGACACCCAATATTGTACCGTCTATATGAGCATGTACATCCACACACACATGCCATTTCATGTGTGTTCAGTTGTTCAAATTTCACTTTTAAATGTAGAAGATTTACTGAGAATAATATCTGATGTTACTGTGAGCTCACTCGACCACACACATACTCAGCTTCCCCTCCCTCCCTCTATTTGTATAAATATAATGCCATCTAGCTCTCCGTTTTCCTCTTTTTCCCCTCTCCCATTTCTTCCTTCCATTCATTCAGCCTCTTCCTCTCCTTTCATCCTCTTCCCTCCCTCCGTCTCTCTTTCACGCCGGAGACACCCTCCATCAGTGACCAGACACATCCGTCAATGTTCCTCCTCCTCTGCTCATCCACAGCCCTGAGGATTCCATTATGGCTCAGCAGCTGACACACACACACACACACACACACACACACACACACACACACACACACACACACACACACACACACACACACACACACAGTTTAGGGAAAGGCAGCTCTATCTCATCTGGCCACAGGCAGAGACATGATTAGTTAGAGACTCGAGATAGTGATGCAGCTCTTGATGATAGCAATGAATCTGTATGTGGTGGTGATGATAATGATGCTGCTGCTGCTGCTGGTGATGATGATGATGACGATGATGATGGTTGTTGTCACGGAGGCAGTGAGGTAATGATGAGGTACACTTAGACGCAGATATTTCTCACAATTGTTCGGCCCCCCCGTCCGTTTGGCTATAATTAACCTTGTTATCATTCAAAAAGCTGTTTGTCTGGATAGGAAAGCGACCCTTGACCTCAAACCTTAGCCCAACCAAATACCCAATCAACTTATCCCATCCAGGTGCTTTTCCATGAGCAACCGTGTAGCTCATTATTATAAACCTTAAACATGATGCATGACAGAATTTGTTTAATTCGCATATAATACTGGAACAGTATTATAGTATAAAGGCACCAGTAGGAAACCCATGTCCACAAATAGTTAATTAAAGTAGCTACATAATTAAAACTATAGAACTTGTTTTTAAGTCATGTAGCCACTACTTTTTACCTTCAATTTCAGTGGGCACTGACTTTTTTTGGACAGGTTTTCTTCCGGACAAACTGAGTTTTGCCTTTCTCTTTGAATTTGGAACGATCACCTACCGCAGTCGCTGTTGCTGCTAATCGCTACTCTCCGTGCTGACAGTATGAGACAGGATAGAAGTCCGACCAATAGTTGTCACTCGTGCTGTGCCAAGTATACTATATGACCTTTAGTGCACTTGGCCAAGCTGAAAGTGCTGCAGCCAGGGATTGAACCAAGTGGAGGATTTTTTTTCTTCTTCACAATATCCAGGAGCCTCAATCAATGTGGTACCTCGACTGACTTTAGTGCTGACTGACTAACTATAAGAGACAACTTTGTGCCTTTGATAAGTGAAAGTACACAGCTAGGGGGATTTTTTTTCGATGGTGCATTTCTATACAGATGAGTCCTCTACGTGTTTGCTGCTAAGTCAGCACATTATACCCAAAACAACAACTCACTCATTCGTAAGTGCTATCACACCCCACTGTTGTCATTTCACGTAGCTAATGATTATTCTCACCACACCAGGAATGAGCCCAGTGTTGTCTTGCGATGTATGTAATGTAATTCAGCTAGAATATGCTGTACAGATGCAGCGACGGATCCATGAATACATTAACGGCTGCGTGAGACGAGAACTGTGCTAGTGCGAGATCCGCTGGCGATTCTTTTCATTCCTAATTACTTTTCATTGGAACCAACAAGCTGTTGCTGCAGAGCCGCGTTCGCCCCGAGGACAAGGAGGCACCGCTGACTTTGCTGCCTCCATGACACCTCGTGAGGGGAGGGGTCAATCAGACAAAGGTTAATCACTGATACCACACAGTTCCCCCCCACACACACACGGATATGAACACACTCAACTCACATACACCTCTCCCAGGAGTCAGGTATAGGAGACCACCAAGGTCGCCCAGTGATGGGGAGATGAGAGCACTTCGCCACAGCTTGAACAAAGTACCGGCGCTGCCTCAGCACTATGAGCCCAGGAATACAAATACATTCAGCTAAGTGGAAGAGTTCTTTTACACAAGACCTTGAGCCTCCGGCACGCTGCAGACTTTACGCTAACAGTATAGAGGGCTGAAGATAGGAAGACAGGGAGGGAGCGATAGAGGACTCACAGAGACTCGAGGGAAACAGAGAGACGAGGGGAAGGGCGGAAATAAAGCAAGGGAACGGGTGAAGAGAGGGCTAAAAACGATAGCGACGTTAGGGGAGGTGAAGTCGAATAGCGAGAGTGAGATAGAGGGGAGAATAAGGGGTGTCATGGCTACTCATCATCACACTGCAGAGGGTGACATTGATTAGCACTTGCCATCGGCAGGCAGGCCGCGAGCCGGTCCACGGGAAGGTCGGATAATTAAACAAGCTGGCACTGCCTCAATCTCATTCAAGCCCTGAAACTCGTTGGAGTTGGATGAAACAGGGCTGTTGTTGGGTGTGCTGGTGCTTACTGGTATTTGTGATAAAGATATGATGTGTGTAGCCAAGAAATACAACTGAGAAGTACTATACTTGGTTGAACGTGCTTAAAATGTAGACGTTACATAAAGTTACATGATTGAGAGCAGCAAGACCCTAAAAAATGTGTTTGTATAAGCAGCTTTTGATTTTTATTCAAACACTCACTAGAATTGACAGAATGCTCTCATGTTTTTTTGTTTTTTTTTACAAAATGCCACACTCATATGACCCAGTTCTCCAGAGGGACATTTTTGCTTTGTGGGTTTAAAATTTCACTCACTCCACTGTCATTGGATCTATGTAGTAAATAATCTGCCATTCTCTCATCTGGCTGTGATGTGATGTTGTGACAGATGTGTTCTCGGATGTTTTATGTGAATTTCACGTCTGTTTAAACGCTCTTCTTTTTCCAACCTGGGATTTTTTGGGTCCCGTCGACCTTCCAAAGAGCCCAGAGGAGGTTTTTCTTTTTTAGGCGTCAGTGGAGCACGTTGAGATTGGATTTGACCCTTGTGAATTTTCCGCTCACTTTCATCTTGGCGTGTATCATTTTTTAGAGCCGAGCCCGCACACCTTTCGCTGTCAGCCTGGCAGTTAAAGCATTAATATTGCTTCAGGCGTTATTAATAATGCTCTTTAAATAAAAATAAAAAAAGAAGGGGGTGGAATGCTTCCAATTAAGTGGTTATCTGATGTGTGGCATTCTAAATGGATAACAGCCATGCAGGTTACTGTGTCACGCCATCGATACGTTCATTTTAAGGCACCTCGGTCAAATTTATGGTCACAGTTTGGCAATGCTCGGGGAGATATTTCACAGCTTATAATTGCCATCTGCCTTCTTTTAATAAGCCATTGCTGCCAAGAACTCTGCACCCAACATAATTGTATCGCAACTGATAGTCATCATTTTCTAATGTACCACTAAATGTCCCGTATTTGCGAACGTCTTTACACTCCAGTGAGCATAACAAGCTTGTCCTTGGGCCTGGTTTCGACTCTCTCATTTCTCCTCCCTCCCTCCCTCCCTCCACCTCCCCTGGTGTCTGCAGCCACCTCTGCCATCCGCAAAAAACCTCCAGAAACACAAAGAGCAGAAGATGATTATGAAAGTCTTGGATCAATACTCCCAGAAAGTGCATCAGGGAAGTGGAAGATGTAAACCATATGAGGCTATTAGAACTATAAACCAACCAATTGTCTTTGCGATTGCCTCTTTCATGGCTCCATGGCCTCCTATTTTGTTGTTTTCTTCCCAAGTTTACTATAGCAGTGGCATCAGGAACGTATTTAGCATCTTGCAACATTAACATGAAAGTTGTTGCCAAAGCTACACGTCACTGATCACGTGATCTTTATGTATTTGTTACACAGTGGGAAAGAGCAACTGTAGCATATTGACGACAGGTTAACCACAAAGGCCCAAGAGCAGAAAACGAAGGCTGAAAAATTACAGTCATTAATGATGAATTACCTGTCATGTGTGAACCGCTTGTTTATTTCTGTGTTAAATTGTCTGATTGCTTCTCTGTGGCGCGTTGCACATTATCAGCTGCAGCAAGGCGGGCGCTCTCTGCGTGAGATCTGAATGGTGAGACGTGTCACAGTGAGAGAGCGAGAGAGCGGCGGCGCAGAAGAGGCGTCAGGAGAACGAGAGAAAGGGCAAAAAGAGGTGATGGCGGGGAGATGATTAGATAGCAGTGAAGAGATCCTTGCATGCTGAAAGCACAATCTGCTGATTGCCAGTCGGGTTTGTGTGTGTGTGTGTGTGTGTGCACGCGCTCGTTTGCTTATCACCCGCCATTGTAAATGCATTAGCTACGTACAGTATGTTTACAGAAGAGGTGTCGTTATCTTGTAGGCATGCCGTTGGCCATCCACCCCGCATCCACACCCTCCCACCGTCACGACAGCCATCTGTCTAGTAATTAACCCGATTGCCACACTGTGCACCGCCGACTGCCTTACTGCCCTTTCACGAAATCTATGTGTGTGTGTGTGTGTGTGTGTGTGTGTGTGTGTGTGTATATGTGTTGTTTGTGCATTTATCCACCTGTCTTTCATTTTGCCTGTGATCCTAATGGATGGGTCTGTTCTCCGGGCGTGACACGATGTGTCTGTTCATGGCATGTATATATGTATATATATATATATATATACTCACCTTGCCCTGCAGTTTATAAACTTCTGGGAGGGGCATATGGTTTATGTAGTGTGTGTGTGTGTGTGTGTGTGTGTGTGTGTGTGTGTGTGTGTGTGTGTGTGTGTGTGTGTGTGTGTGTGTGTGTGTGTGTGTGTGTGTGTCCATGATGATGAGTGATGGAAGACCTGTCCTGCAGGTTCAAAATAGCCGTAACAGCAGTGCAGCATGTTCTCCTATAGAGAGTATTGTATCTGCAGTGAGGTGTCAGGTTGCAACAACCCATGGAAAAGCTGGATTTCCTCCATTATCTATTGCTATCATTTCATCTTTATACAATGTCAACTTTATGTACATCTTTCTCAACTTATATATGACTGTGCATATGCTAATTATATGAATCAGTTAAGGCTCTCTCTTTATTATGCCCTGCAGGCTAATTAAGGGCACTACACAAGCACAATCATTACCCGATAATCAGTTCCACATTAATTTATTTGTAAGTTTTATTTACAGCATCTTTTGTAAATATACATGCAGAAAGAAAGATTTGCAATATATAAATACATGTACACTTTGCATTCCTTCACAAGACGTATTGCTATTGATTTGTGCTCAGCTTAAAATGGGCTGCCATGTCCTCAGAATGAGATTCACGTAGCCTCAAGAGCCTGATTGGATCGGGGGATCGATAAGGTGGCAGAGAAACGGGGAGAAGAGGGAGAGAGAGAGAGCACGAAAGAGAGAGGGAGAGAGATGTATTCGCTGTTCTTCATTACACCTATAAAAGGAAAGAAATGAGAATTGGCAGCGAGGGAGTAGTAGCATTTTGTTGCAGTGCAGTCCCAACTAACCCAGTAGAACTTTGAATTATGCCTCTTACAGAATATGTAATGTAGTAAATAAGCATAATAAAATGTGTAAGACCTTACAAATGACTAATATGTATCAACAAGGTATGGATAATCAGCGACATCGACATAAAAATGCTGCAATTCACAAACAGAGGGCAAAGTACTGCTGATGATTCTATCTGCCATGTGAACTTATATCCCCCGATGTATAAATGTAGTTAGAGACGGAGGAGCTGGAACTAAAGTGGGACAATGCCAGAGGAGCTGAGGTGAGCATCACAGAGAGGGACAGACGACTCATCAGAGGGCTCATCTGTTTGAGATAGCTGGGTATAATTAACGGCGCTTTGGTTTTTAATTAATCTGCCACAATCAGAGTAGAAATTCTATTCATTTTTGGGCTAAATTAATTCAAGAACACAAGCCCGCAGACTGTGTTCTGCCCTCTTCTTCCCTTTGTTTTTGCTTTTTTTTCTGTTTTCATTTCTTCTCAGTGCACCCACGTGTTTTGATTTTTTTCCGTCCGTCCGTCATCTGTTTTCATTTAGATAAACTGATGTGATCTAAATCTGGCACCTTCCTGCAAGTAAAACAGAGACCGGAATAATGTGTCCCGTGTTTCCAACATTGCTCTAGACACAATCTATGCCTGCTCGGGAATGCGCCAACCCTGCAGTGCCCTCCAATGGTGGGTCTGTGCCCAGGGAGAATGTGGCAGCACCTGGTGATGATCCCGGTGGCCAAGCTCAACCAGCTGAGTCCCGAAAACAACCACCATCTGACCATCTGACGATAGTAATAATCATAATCATCCCTCTGTCACGCTGCCAGCTCCATGTGGCTGGGGACATCAGAGAGGAGCTATTACTCTGCTTTGCTGGGGTTTACTCTCTCTCTTCCTAATCGTCTATCTGCTCTCCGATCGGGTGATGGTGTTTCCTGTACAGAGAGAGAGAGATCACTCTGTCTCTGGATATATAATGGCAGGAGGGGTCATGGAAGACCAGTTTTACACACAAAGTTCAGTTTACTTGTCCCGAGTTCTATTCTCTAAAAATAGATTGGATAATGTTTTTTATGAGCTTTCCAAAGTTTGAGAAACAACGACCCTGTATTCTCTTTCAGTGACCCCTCTATTTATCATTCTTATTCTACTATTCTATCCCTGAATGTTGCATGATGCCACATGACACTAATCAGAAAGATAATGGCATGCATGTATGGCAAAGTAAATCTATCTTTCTATTCAAGAGCCCGGCCTTTCAATTCGAGAGCACGACTCATTGATTTCACGTTCAGAACGCTTTGCCTCAAAACCCCGTCCTCGCACTCAAAAAGCCTCTGCTTACGTTTTGCTCCGCTCCTGCTCAAACTGTACGCTTACACTCAGATATATTTCCTGCACTCCAGCTTCAACCCCTCTCAATAACCCTGTCAGAATTACAGCAAGGTAGAGAGCTTAACTTGGGCAGAGCGTGGATGTGTGAGAAGAAGGAGCGGCGGTTAGCACCTCGGTTTGAGCTGGCATTAGAGATCTAATGGCTCGCTCTCTGTGTGCAGCTGTCAACGAGCTGGCTGACATGGTCGATCCGCAGCAGCCTTCTCGGCGTACGGCAAAATAAAAAAGGCTGGTTCTGGTAATGGTAGCCGCGGTAGTTATCATAGTAAAGGAAAAATCCCAAATTAAGGACAGTAGGCTACATAATAAAGCCTTGGTGATCAGAAGTGTCAGGGGATCAGGGATCGTGTTCGTCATGATCATGGCGTTCTGTTGTCTTGAGAGTTTTGACTTGGCTTTTGCACACAAAAAAAAATCAGAGAGCAGAGGAGAAATCTGACAGCAGACATTTCACAAGTGCACGGAAGCAGCCTGAGAATGAAAAGTGTTGACGCTGGAGTGCCGGAAATGCGTGTAAGCAACACTTAAATGAGTGCAAGCATACAGTGTGAGCAGAAGCAAAGCAAATCCGAGTGCAAGCGGGGCCTATTTGAGTGCGAGGATGGGGGTTTTACAGGGGAAGCATCGCAAAAATTGAACGTGAAATCAATGAGTCATGCTCTCTGAATAAAGATAGGGGAAAAAGCTCCAGATATTGATGATGTTTGCTGATTTGATGCGTTGAAAATGTCTTGGAAAGCTACCGATGACACAGTGGATGCTTGTGTGGACACCCTGTACCAGACTGCACCATTATTGTGTTACCCTGAACAGGATCCAGCCCATTACTGTGAAAAGCATATGTTCTTGCTAAAATGAGAACACAGTGAGTCACTGTTTGTCCAAAAAAGCAGTTGTCTCGTGCTTTGATCTGCTTTTCTAAACAGACACTTTCTTTGGCGTCCTTTTCGCCTTTTAACTGGACGAGATGGAGGGCCGCCATCAGCGAAAGAGATCCAATGGGCTGGTTTTCTGAGCTGTGGCACAGATATATTGGATTGGTGACTAAATGGGCCAAAATTAGATGAAAAGTTTATGTGTGCATGTGTGGTAAACTTGACAAAGAGGGAAAAAAGCAGCTCCATTCACACATCTCTACCTTGAAAATGAACATTTTGTCATAGTCCCATTTTCAGAAACACTCCAGCAGAAGATACGTATGTGACCTCATCTACCTTGAATCTGCTTTTCTGCAATATGTCGGCGTTTTTTTGCTGATACGATTTAAGCGCTGGTTCAATCCACACAGAGCACAGGATCTGTTCCTCCTCGGGTGAGCGGGGGGCAAAGTGATATTTGCCGATTTTCCTGAAGCGTAGTAGTCCACGTTAATTAACTATTTAGGTGCACGCAGCAGACCCGAGAGCAGCGATCACAGTATTGCAGCGATCAATCAGCCGAACATATCCGACTCCTCGTTCCTGTCTGCGACCATACCTCACCTCTATAACTCAGGTGGGATCCTCTGCTGTGATTGGTGGCTCCGCATCATTCGTCGGCGTGACTGGTTGTTGTCCTTGGGGAGGCAGGCAATGGTTGGTTGAAGTAATTGACTGTTAAGCTCTTATGGATTTCCTGCCTGTTGCTGATGTAGCAGTGGGCTGATCCGACCTGTATTGTACCCACGCCGATAATTAAACATGCTCTTTTACTCTTATACATTATATTATATTGCGTTGTGTACCGTTAGCACAGGGATTGGAATTAGGATGGTGTCTGTGTTGCTGTTTCTCCTTGGGCACCAGTAGCCAACCATAAGGTGTTGTGTTTGACAGTGCCAAGCTTTAGCTAGGTGGAGAGATGCCTCTGGGAGTGTCTGACTCATCCGCGCTTGTGTGTGTGCGTCTTCCATGCAGAGGCTGCGAGGTGTTGGCAGAGCTGTCATATTAAGCCAATGGCGTTGAACTCATTGTGTCAGCTCCTACGGGCCGCCATTGATGCTCCTATCATATAACGCTCTCCTCCCTGCCCTCTGCGTGGCACACTGGCCCACGTTCTTGTCACTACTTGCCCCTGACACGTGCCGGCGTGTGGGAGTACAAATGCAATTGCGCCTCTGCAGCTGTGCCTGAGTGTGCACGTTTGTATGCGTGCCCCGCGTTTTTTTGTATTATTTAGCGCGCGTGTTTCCTTCCTGCTCTCACAGCGCATCATGGAGCTCCTGCAGAGCACTGCTGCATTCCTGCATCATTAGGTCTCGCCCTTATAGGTCGAGCGAGAGGCTGGAGCCAGCAGGCAATGGGTTGGGACCGAAGAATAGAAAGAATGGAGAGAGGATGGGGATTGGGGAGGAAGTGAAACAAGACAGGGCGCTAAGGAGCAAAAGAAGGAAGGAGTGAAAGATGTGGCTAAATGAGAGGGAAAATATGAGAAATTGAGAGTAAAACGATTCATACTTCCAGAATATATGTGTAGAGTAATTGGACATTTCTGCAGTATGGTGTAGCTCTCCAAATACCTGAGTCTTGTAGCTGAGGCCAGCTGACCGTGTGCTATGGAAGAGAGGTGATCTATCATGCTGTCGGCTTCTATTCCAGCTTTCATACACCATCACAGACAATTAAGCTTATGGAGGCACGGCAGAAAATATTCATCCTAACAAGTCGCCGAAGTGGGTCTTGTCACAACTTGGCTCAAAGAAAGACAAAGGGGGCGACCAGACATGGTTCATGGGTTTAAAGATCTATTTTAATGAAAACGAATGGGTGCAACAATATGGGCAGTGTGCCGTCTCAAGTCTCATTTTGTAAAACAAATAGGAAAAATATCACCAAAAACAATATTTGGTGGTCCTGACAGAATTGTCATTTACCTTAAGATAATACAGTTCCGTAACAATTTCTTACCCCAATATCTTCTCACTAAAGTAGGATTCGAGTTTGATGTTGAAAAAAGTGAGAGTAGAGAAACAGGAACCGTAACAACAAAGAAGAAAAGTACATGAGCTCTGTAGCAGGCACGGTTTTCAATCAAAGACACACAACTTCATGCTATAGGCATAGAGTAAGATGACAAATTGCTGCAAGTATAAATATTGCCATCGACTGCCTTGGAAAAGTAGACAAGCGGAGGCTCAGAGGCCTCTAACACTAACACTGTACACTGTGGTTCGCTTGTGAATAACAGAGCCAATTAAGCAAGCACAACACAGGGCTCATGGCAACTCCAGGCCTCAAAGGACTCAATTAATGCTCTTGCTTCGCCGGGACAAAGGGAGCAAAAGAGACACAGACAGATTCCTCAAAAATAGGATAGTGTGGTTTCCCTCTACTGGAGGTGCAGAGATTCTTATTGCCATCCAGATGCGACATGGGTAATCAAATGTCACGATGACAGCCTGTTTCCAGAGAATAATGTTGCTGGTCTGTTTGCTTTTTCAAACAGG